>NW_026126436.1:5610000-6185000 GCF_943737965.1 Phodopus roborovskii
AGGGAATACTGGACCAAAACAAGACCAAAAACTAGCTGGGAAAACTCCAAACTCTGTATCTTCATGTCTGTTATCAAAATCCTTTCAGCTTTGTTGACTGCAACACACTCTGTCTCTTGGGTGGGTTCCATTTACCATTTTCAGCTTTCCTTGACAGGTATCCCACAACTCTGAAATCTCCAGCATTTGGGGATCTCCAAGGCAATCAAGCTTCACCTTCACAGCTTCACATAATGGCCTCTCGAAGCATCCCTGACATCCCTGGCTTCAGTGGTTTTCCATAATCACAGAAGGAGATACCATAACTTCTTTCTTTTATCCTTGACTCTAAATTCAGAACCACTTTGCTGTAGCTGCCAAGTTCTGCTGGTTTTTTTTTTTTTTTTGGTTGAAACATTGCCCTTGTTCAATTACGTCTTCACAACCTTTCTGTTTTCAATGACTTTCTTCATGGCCTAAATTTCATTATCCTGGAACTTGATCTGTAGACCAGGCTGGCCTCAGCCTCTGTAGTGTTGGGATTAAAGGAGTATACCACCATACCCAGACTTAAACTGTTTTTAATTCCTTTTCACAACTTGGAAGTCTAGCTCGGTAGAATCTTACCCTGAGGTTATCACCCCCTTTATTCCATTTAATATCTTTAATCTGTTTATCTCCTTGAACACAGGACTTAGATCCATTCCACTTCCCTGTGCCCCTTTTCTCCTTGAACTGTAGATGTTGTAGTTTTCCTTGCTCATCTTGTTCCTTTTCATTATAGATATTAATAGAGTGAACACTAATAACCACACAATAGAGTCAATACTAAGCTGTTTTGAGATTTGTCTCTGCTATTGGAAGTAATCCAAAACTTCTCACTTTAGCTTCAGACAGACTTTTCAGACAAGAGCAAAAAACAGCCACATTCTTTGCTGAATTATCACAAGAAGTCTCTAGGCCACATACTAACGTTCTTCTCCTTTGAAACATCTTGAGTCAGGCCCCCAGAGTTCGAATTGCCCTCAGCACCACTTTCTTCCATTCTCCTATAGTATGGCCCATTAAGCAGCCCTTAAAGCATTCCACTGCTTTCCTAGCCCTGTAGTCGGAAGCTTTTCTCTCCTTGGACAGCTGCTCCCTGCAGCTGCTTATAAAATAATCACTCTGAGGCTTACTATTAATTACAGACTACTTGGCTTATTAGCTCAGGCTTATTATTAACTAGCTCTTACAACTTGAATGAACCCATTTCTATTAGTTTATATTTTACCATGAGGCTCATGATTTGTTATCTCACATCTTGCTTCCCTGGTGGCTGCTGGCATCTCCCTGACTCCACCTTCTTTTCCCTATATCTCTGCTTGGATTTCATTCCTGGCTCTATTCTGCCTGGCTATTGGACAAATCAGCTTCTTTGTTAACCAGTGGTAATAAAACATATTCACAGCATATAGAGAGACATCCCACATCATAACCTAAATTCCTCCAAACAAAACCATGGTCAGGCCTATCACAACAAAACCCCAGTCCCTGGCACCAGGGACTCTCCAGCATTGCCCCAGCTAGTTCACCCCCTTGCAGCAAGGAACAAGGGGTGGGGCCAATTCTCCTGCTTTCATAACCGTGGGTCAGCTCTCTGATACCTGAACCATTGGGGACAACTCTACTGTGTTACCAGGAGAGGTGCAGAGGCTGCTCTGCTGAGCACTGTAGTGGTGAGGGACAGGGACAGCAGCCCTTTTGAACTCAGGGCTGATCTCTCCCATCTGCAACAGGTGGTGAGGGTGTGTGTATGTGTGAGGAGGGCATCTGCCTCTTGACCATATCACCATATGGTCGCACTCACGTTCTGGGGGCAGTTCACCTGCACCCCTGTCAATAGAGTCAGCTTTGCTGTGCTTCTTAGGCGAGGTGCAGGGCCCACTTTACCGAGTGCTGCAGCTAGAAAGGTGAGAGTCAGCACCCTTGCTCAGGGAGGGGAGGACATTTTCCCCTTGTCCACACTACCACATGACAGACAGGGGTGTGTGTTCTGCTATCCCACTCTCACACCCTCAGGGCCAGCTCACCTGTGGCTCTAGCAGAATGAGCTATGAAAATGATACTTTAAGAAACCGAATAACATGCTAGTATTTTATTGTAGTTATTATTTTTGATGTCCTATTCAGGAGATAGGAGATGGGGCCTTGTAGGGTTCACCTCTGTCATTACTGTACTTTGATCATTAGAATTCCTTTGATATTGTGATTGATTTTACAAGTAAGTCTTGAAAACATTCATTTACACTCATTGTTCTAATATATTAAGCCATCCACTGTTGATCTCTTTCTGTGAACAATAAGACTCGAGTGTCTATGCCATCCCCTGCAGTTTTGTTTAGTGCCATTATCTTCCATATCCCCTTCTTATTATAGAACCATTTCATACTCCTGGATACTGACTTATCAATGCACTACAAGGAAATTGTATTTAAAAGCAACCATCAAAGCAAGGAGAGTTACACATGAGAGCCCAGCCTCTCAAAGCATCCTAAGTTCATCTCTTTCAGGGTGCTTCACCAGTGAGTATTTATTATCCCCATTTACCCTGTTCTCAGCATTTGTGATCAGCTCTGGTTCCAAGACAGATGCAGCCAAAGTTTCACTTTCCAAAGGAATTTGAGACTACTTTCTCTGTAAACTGGGTTCTGTATCATCTTTATATATGGGTTATGGTTTAATACAAATAAATTTGATCAGAAATAATATGCAGAAATTAAACCTTGCATGATGGATTTGTGCATGCTTAGCAGCTACTCCACCCTTAAGGTATACCTTTTGCCACAGAAATTTAACTTGAAGTAATTGATTCACAGACACTAGTTGTGGAATCCTCTCTTTAAGCCGAATGTTATATATTAACCTAATGTAGGAGACATGAAAATGGAACCAGTTTGATTAAAACAAGTGTTGGAGGCAGGACCTTTGAAAGAGCTTCAAGGATTCTCAGAATATATAAGTCATGACGTCACCCTCAGACCCATGACTACCCAATCATATATTTGTGGCACGAGATACTTCTAGGGATCCCTTGTGGAAAGATAATTTTCATAAGAAAACAGTGTAAGTTGTTGTAGATTTTAGTATTTCCCTCATGTATAAAACAGCTACTTGCTCCTAATTACATGTTGTTGTGGGATACAGAGCTTCTGTACCAGGTGCCTGTTGTTGTTTTTGCCTTTCATTGTCATCATCAGCATCATCATCATCATCATCATCATCATCATTGCTGCTGCCACCATTGTTGTCATCAACATTGCTGTAGTTATTATTTTGAAGCATTGAATTCTCCCTCTATTGGAAAGAGGAGCAAAAGTACAGGAGAAGAGTCAGAGGTTTTGCTTGTTTGCTTGTTCACTTAAGTGAGTCATTGGGGGGGGGGTGTAGCTTGACAAGCTTCTTCTCTAAATCATATTCAATTTCCTCCCTGTCCAGTCTCAGCAATAAATAGACAAATGAGCAAATTTTCATTTCAGCAATTTTATTTCCTCTGGCCACCTTCTGATGGAGGTGTGAAAAGCCAAGTTGTGCATAGCTGAAGGGAAAGGTAGAACCGCAAGAAAGGGTCCCACAGAAGGAGCCCTATGCGAAGTGCTCCAAGATGCTGAGAACACAGACACAGTGTGGCTGTTTATTGCCACTATCAGTCGCCAGAATGTGTAGATTTAAAAACAGCAGGATGTCACTGCTCCATCTCTGCCTATCTCTCAGCCTCTGCCATTCTTTCTCTTCCGTAACTGAAGCCTTCCTGACTCCTATGTACAGACTGTGCCCCAAGCCAAGCCAGCAGGGACATGAAGCAGTCTCGTGTTCTGAGGTCTGCATCACATTTCTCTTCAAATTCTTGTCTTGCTTTGCTGAAGAGCTCAGGTGAGGTTGTCTAGGTTATTCTAAGCATGGCTTAGGGACCAGCAGTGTCGGCACGCACTGCTACCTTGTTAGAAGTATACAGTCTTAACCCTCAACCTGTACTTCCTAATTAGAATTTGCATTCATTTTAGATTCCTATGCACAATGAATAGAGAAACATTGCTAAAAAAGCAGCTTCCTGTTCTTCCTAGCGACTGCCTGCTGGTAGCCTAAATTTGTCCTTTGGGGTAAATGGCTCCCTTGATGATAGTTGACCTTTGCCTGCCCACTTGTGTCTTTGGTCTTGTTTTACTCCCTGTCCCCAGGTTGGTCATCACCATGCTGGTTTAACTCTTGTTGACTGTCATGTTATCTCAGATGGCCCAAGCTCGTGTATCTCCTCCTATGCCTTCAGTGTGTCTTCCTAAATGCTCTTTGGAAACTTATGTGTCTACTATGGCTTGAAGTGCTACCCTGGGTCACATGAGATGGTGGAACTTTTAGGATTGGGGCCTGGTGGGAGGAAGTCACGTTGTTGAAAGTGTGCCTTTGAAGAGGATGTTAGGAGCTCAACCTATTCTGGTTTCTTGCCTTCCAGCCCCATGAAATAAATGGCTCCCATTGGCCACACACTCCTATTATACACTGTATTGCCACAGACCCAAAGCAACAGGACCACGTGACTTGAATTGAGACCCCTTAGAGTTGGGATAATTGTACTTTTAAATGTGACTGTTTGTATGCTCCTATTCTCACTGTTAGCAAGCTACACTAAAGAAATGCACATGCACATTGTAAAAAATGTCCAAAGATGGGTGCTAATCATAGAATGACTTTACATTATTTTAAAGGATTTATTTAGTTTTATTTTGTATGTGTGATTATTTGCCTGTATGTATGTATGTATGTGCACCATGTGCATGCCTGGTATCTGCAAAGGTCAAAAGAGAGTATTGGATGTGAACAGTGCTGGTGTTACAGATGATTATGAACTTCCATGTGAGTGCTGGGAACAACCCCAGTCCTCTGCAATATCAGCTAGTGCAATCCATCTGCTGATCCATCTCTCCAGACCTTCAGTTTTAAATTATTAAAAGGCAGGGGAAAAATAGCAGCCAGTTAAGATATAAGCACCAGTTCTTACACTTTCATGTCCTCAGGGTCAGTTCTTCCACAACTATACCTCCAGGGTCAGCCTATGATAAGGGAACTAGCGCTCCCTTGTGGGGTACAGCTAGTTCTCCTGAGACAGTTTCAGCAAGGGGCAGGTCTAGTTATCCCAGGGCCAGTGAAGGGTGAGGCTGGCTCAGCACAGCCTTTGGATTTTAGCACACATGGTTCCTATGGTCCCCTGTGGTAGCATGGGACATAGAACCCAGATGCAGCAGGACCATGGACCCTTTGGCAGCAGCTTGGGCCTGAGTGTCACTATGGCACCCAGATCAGTATGGCTCCAGCAACAGCATGACTCTCAGACATCAATGTAGCTCTTGGACCTCTGGCATCAGCACGGCCTTAGATGGCATCAAAAGCCACCAACATCAACACAGACCCTGGCTTCAGCAGGCCATGGACCTAGACATGGCCCTTGGCAGCAGTTCAGGCCCAGATATCATCATGGACCAGGGATGGTACCACAGGCAACTCAGATTAGCATGGCCCTGGAGGTGGCACAGCCCTTGAACACCAACATGGCCACAGGTGGTAGCCCAGACCCTGGGCATCTTTGTGGCCTTTAGTCCCAACATGGATCATGGATATCAACCCAGACTCTGGCTGCAGTAGGACCATAGATCCAGACACAGTCCTTGCAGCTGCTTAGCCCCGGTTGTCACCCTGGTCCCCAGCGGCAAGCAGGCCACTCAGATCAGCCTGTTCCTCACCACCTTCATTCCTTCAGCTGTCTCTTTCCACAGCACATGAGCCATTCTGCTTCTCGTTCTCTCCCTTTTCTCCATCATTAATTTGCTCATCCCAATGGCACCTGCTCACCTGGCACTTTGTGACACAGGGTGGGCCTGTGGATGTCTTCAGACAGCCTGGACTGTGAGGGCCAGTCTAGCCTTAGGAGAAATATATTTTAAAGTATATGTTTAAGGTTTTATGTTTAGAATATAAAAAGAAATTTTATAACAACAAAAAAGAAGCAACCCAATAAAACAGGACTTTAAAAAGATTTGGACATTTCCTCAGCTGCTCTGTTAGCAAAGACTGATGTTAGAGGGTAATGCTCTTTCTTCAGATGCATACTTAGCAAATATCTGATGACCAAGGGCTCATCCAGATGTAGGGTTTTTAATTCGTTTGTTTTGGTTTTCTCTGTAATAAGTATCCTTTTGTGGGTTTTTATCTACAGTTTATAATAAACAACCAATTACTTTTAAAAGACTACCATTTCACTATGAGTAAATGAATTTCTTTGTAGCTAAAGTTGAACTAATTAGAGACATAGCATTCAAATTGTGAGCTAGTTCTGTTATTCCTCTCCACTACAGAGAATTCTTCCTAGCATTCGGTAGAAGACACTTGGTAAGGAACACTTTTGCTCTCTCCTTAGCTTTTCAACTCCCTTGTATTTTATAAGGTAAGACATTTAGAAAGTGGATCCATCATTTCTCTTTTATTTTGTAACATTCTAAACCAAAATGGCATCACTGTATGAGATAGTCAGCTTTTGTTACTATGAAAAGCAACCAAAAACAATTTAAAAGAAAAAGGATGTGATTGATCATTATTTGAGACGTTTCAGTCCATGGTCACCTGACTTTGCTACTTTTGGATCTTAGTTGAGGCACAACACCATGGCAACAGGAAGGTTTAGCAAAGGAAGCAATTTACCATATGGGATCTGTCTCAGTTAGGATTTTATTGCTGTGAAGAGACACCATGACCATGGCACCTCTTATAAAAGAAAACATTTATGGCTTCAGAGGGTTAGTCCCTTATCATCATTGCAGGAAGCATGATGGTATGCAGGCAGACATGGTGCTGGGGAAAAGTTCTACATCTTAATCGGCAGCCTGAGAGGGAAACAGACTCTGGGCCTGGCTTGGGCTTTTGGAATCTCAAAGCCTACCCCCCAGTAACACACTGCCCCCAAGAAGGCCACACATATAGAAACTACTATTCCATTAACTTCTGGAATGTATGTATTTACATTTTAAAAAGAATTTAATTGGTGTTATTCTAGTTGGAGTCAGGGCAGCTAATGCTGTTCCTAGAAGTCATAGATTATCAATCAAAAAGCTCAATACTAGAATTGTGATATTTCCTACAGGCTGTAGACAATGCTCTTGTTTGCCTACCAAAATTTGATAATAACACCCTATTGCTGAAGGCAACAGATATTTTGGTTCTAGGACACGGAGAAGTGAGTTTGCTCGTTGACATTGTCGAGGCTTTGTCGATTCTTTGTGTCCACAGGTATATTTCTTACTGTGTTGGCAAGAGGTATCTTTTTAAAAATGAGGTAACTTAAAAAAATGATGTTAACCTCTTCAACAACTCTTCTGCTTTTGGTTCTAACTTTAGGTATATGCCTTTACTGCCTAAATTGTAAGGTTTTCACTCCCCTTCCTCTGAATTGTGCTCCAAATTCTCACTGTAAATCTGGCTAAAGCAGCTAGTGATACATAAGACATAGCAGGGTGCCTTGAGATTTCTTCTTGGCATTAGTTAGTCTGTCAACTCTAACTTTAATCTCCCACAAAAATCTCAGAGTATGGACAAAATGTAGATATGTGAAGCTAGAATATGACATCGGGGGACTTCAGTCCAAGTCCCAGGAGCCTTCATTTCCATCAGAAACATTAGAGACAACACAGACATTGGAGTTCATGGTCCTGCTGGTATTCTGAGCTCCCACTAGCCTCTTTCATTGAATTCTGCTTGTAACATTTGAGGGCTTCATCCCCAAACTTTCCCATATTCCTTCAACAGATCAGTTCAAATGTGTCTGACCCACATAATCCGGTCTAGTCGCAGCATTGACATAATTTCTCAGTGCCGATTTTCCTTGCTAGTCAGCTTCTCATCACTGTAGGGGGAGGGGAGATACCTCAGTAAATCCCAGTTCCTGCCAGCTACCATGAGATCCTGTTGGGTCTGTTCCCCTTTCTGAGTTGACACAGAAAGGCCTAAATTTCCTTTTTCTTCTCCTCTGTCTTTTTCCTGTCTAATGCTAAACTGAGCTTACACATGCCTTTTCTGGTACTTTGGGCTTCCCTTCCTGCCATGGGGCCATTTGTCTGCCATGAGGCTGACCTTCATTCATGCTGGCTTAATTTAAACAGCATCTTGGTCCCCCCACCCCCTCCCCCCGCACCTTCTCTTTGTATTCTCCTCCTCTGGGAAGCTGCTGAGATTTGCAGTTGGCCTGCCCTGGGGTTTTTATTTGAAACTTTAATAAAATTGTCCTTGAACTTTGATTTGATTCCATCCTTAAATTCTTTTGTTAATGAGACTGAGAATCATAAGAGGAGACTTTCATTTGCCAGGTACCAGTATGAGGCAGCAGTGGGTTTGATGAGGTTAGTGTTCCTGTGATTCAATCAGCTTTCAGTGTCACAGACTTTAACCAAACACATGAGCCTTGGGGGAGACATTTCATATCCAAGCCATAGCACGGCACATCTATATTTAATCAGGAACTATGCTTTATATTTGGTGAGTGGTGAGTGGTATTTCTGAACCACCACAGAGCAGCAATAACATGGTTCCCTTCACTATTTCCTGACTCTCGGGTCATGTAGACCTTGAAGTCATCATTATAAGGACAGAATTATCCCTGAGGCCCACTATATTGCATCCTCTCCTTTCTCTCTTTTGAGATAGGGTCTCACTGTGTAGTTCTGTTTGGCTTGGGATTCTATACACTAGGCTGTCCTGGAACTCACAGGGAGTTACCTGCCTCTCCCTTTTACATCCTGGGATTAAAGGCATGTACATCTGCCCAATCTCTCTTTCTTTCCAACATAAATCCTTTCTTTTATCAACATTATTCTTTCTTGTGTGTTTTGTCTTCTTTTGAGTTCAGTTTGGAGATGTTAGAAAGCTAAGAGTTTGGAAGGGGAGAGCAGGGAAAAATGCCTGTCCACATAGTTGGGCTTCACATACCCCTAATTGCAAATTTCTGAAAAGACTAAAGATGGCAGTCCTCAAAAATTCTCATTTTTATGATTTATAATTAACCCTCATTTAGTTAAAAATGTGATGATGTTGAAACCTTTACTGATATTTTTGTCATGAATTTAATGAGACTATTTTTCTTGCATATTTTTGTTGTTTTGATAGTAGTCAAATATTTTCTGTATAAATAATTTGTAGCATACTATTTGAAAATCTTAACCCTGACATAATTGACAGATATATGTTCACTTCTATTGTTTTTATAAATTTAAAAAGAATGCTTCTTTAGTTTTTTTTTTCAATTTTCTTGAGTAACAAGTAATAAAAATGTAGTATATACACACAACGAAGTACTATTCAGTTGCAGAAGATTAAATTCTGTTGAGACAACATACATAGAAATGGAGGTGACCATGTGTGGGAGATGTCATTCTGTATATATGTTTCTCATATTGGTTAATGAATAAAGCACTGTTGGCCAATAGGAAAGCAAAATATGTGGAACTAGGAGACAAGGAGGTTTTGGAGAGGGAGGAGGAGATTCAACATGCAGGACCAAGAGAGCAGAGGTCTGGACCCTCTCTCCGGTAAGATAACATTATATTTAAATAAGTTAATCTTTAAGACAGATCTAGCCAATGGAAATTCTAGTAACAGGCCAACAGATTTATATCTTTTTTTTTTTTTTTTTCAGGCTGAAAAAAAATCTTTTAAATAAATATATGTAATGTCTGCCTTTCAGATTATTTTTTTCTAGTCTAAGATTTTTTTTTTTAATTTACTCCAACTTTCTGACATAAGCATGATCTGGGGGACAAGGTGTATCAGAAGATACGACAACATTTGGAAAACGCACAGGAATCTATAGTGTAGTAAGGCATGCTCAATGAGGCATTTCCCCTGCTTCATCATCTGTTATACAGTAGACGACAAATACGTACTCGTTGATTTATTTTCACATATGTCTGTGTGAACACATGTTGGATTTGTATGTGTTTGTGCAAGTGTTTCTGCACATGTATACATGTGGATGTGAAATTCAGAGGTTAACCTCATTTGTTCTTTCTCAAGTGCCATCTGTCTTGATTTGGGTATACAGAATTTTCACAAAAACCTGGGGCTTAGAAAATAGGCTAGGCTGTCTGGCCAGTGAATCATGGGTATCTCCTGTCTCTGGCACCCTGGTGCTGGGATTATTATTTTTTTTATTTAATTTTATATAACAAAGTCCAATTAAATAAAAACAAACATTTATACACAATATTTGGGAATTTGGGCGTTGTTCTTTCCAAACTACTTCCTGCTGGTAAGGGGCGCCAACAGCTTTATATCTAATACAGTGTCTCTGTGTGTTATCTGGGGCTGATGTGGCTGTGGGACCAGGCTGGCGGGAAAACCTACTCGTAACAACCATGATAAGTAAAATAAGCCAGACACAGAAAGATAAACAGAGTGTAATATACTGCAGGAGAGCTGGAGCTCAGTGCTGGAGGTGGCTACTTTCTTTCTTTACTCCATCCCATTGTCACAGTTGCCAACACCTGAGGCACTCTCCCTGGAAAAAGTTTGGCCACACTGGTCTTAATCAGGTAAGTTATTATCACTCTCTTTCCTATCTTCCAATTCTAATCACCTAGTTTCACCCCTAGTTTTGCAGCAGACCACCTGCTGTAGCCTCTCCTTCTTCTCTGTCCACTTTCCCAGAGGAGTAAGCAATTCTATACCCACAGTTTCCTTTCTTATACTCCTAAGATCCAGAGAAGGCAACAGAAACCAAGGAATGGAAAACACACCCAAAAAAGACAAGAACAGATGTCAACATCGTGCATTACAATAAATTCAAACCCAGATGCCTTCATCAGAACATAATTATGTTGTGTGAAAAACACAATATGTCTCCACTAGGGCTCAGCAACCCTACCACACAAGGCCCTGAGAATTATAACATAGCTGAAACACATGGCAAGAATGTCAGAATAGCTATTATGAATGTGCTCATGGACCTTTGCTGGTGGCCATGTCAGAGGGGCAGCAAGTGGCAACTGACTTCCAGGAACTGGCCCACCAAAAAGCAATGCTGTGTTGAGTGAATCTTGAATAGGCAAGGCTCCGAAAGCCTTGATCCCAGAATGTCTCTTGCTACTGCTGTGTCTTTGTATGTTTGCTACTGCCATTTTTCTCTGGTATCTGTTGAATAGGCATGGGGATATCCCCATTGACCTTAATGTAGTTGAAATATCCTGTTCTACTGGGCATTTTTAGCTGTGGATTATCATGAAGATGATTTCTTCTTAAGATGTACTATTTAACCGGAGCAATGATTTTATACAATGGTGGTGTTAGTTTAAAACGAATTTTGGTGATTGAGAGTTTTTAATAAATATAGTAAGGAATTATGAAAGAGGTTAGCTTAGTGAAAAACACTGACATAGGTAAAGGTAGGATAAAAATGTTGTCCCTGCCTCTGATAAAGCAGATGCTACAGAGGATAGAAAAATAGAATAAGGAAATGTCACACAGATAGGTTCTCTTGAGGAGCCATACAGACTGTGGCTTAGTTTAATGATTAAACAAACAAACAAACAAACAAAAAACAATTGAGTTCCAGAAACCTAGCTAGCTTTAATTTTTTTTTTTTTTTTTACTCTTAATGTTGAGAGATGCTTTTACAGGTTTTGGAGTGCATTGTAGCTAAAACAAAGCTTTAAATATGACTTAAGGTTAGATTAAGATGTTTTGTTAATGGCTTTGAGGTAGAAAATCTTGGAAAACAATCTAAAGTTTAGAAAGGCACATAGTTGAAAGAGGAACTCCTTAAGGTCAGAGAACAAGAACAGAGCAGCCCAATTATTATTGATATGCCTTTCTTGGTAGGATTGGTTTGTGATAAAAGATGATGATTAATTCCTTATACACATTTCTGCCCTCAGCTTCCTGATATAAGAAACTGTTGATGAGCTGGTATGCACCCTGAGGATTTAAAATAGAGCTGACTGATTGTTTTCCATATGTAAAAGTTTAGATTTGTGATTCTTCTAAAATTTCTTAAAAGATTAATAAAATGATTGGTCCTTTCTTTGTAATCACAAAATGCATCCTGCCAGTAAAGGAACTGGTGAGAAAAATAGTTTGTTAATCTATAACAAGTTGCTTGGGTATGAATGTATGTGGATTCTTGGGACAACTTGTTTTTCACACCTGTAATACTTAAAATGTTTAATAATATAAGGGGTATGAAAAACATGTTTTTTACTTGTATTCACTGTAATCATTCACTTGAAAAATAGTATGTAACCACATTGTAATTTTTATATGGCTTGAAAGATTCTTCTGGGGGTGCATAAGCTATAAAGGAAAATAATGATTCAAGAGAAGGAAAACACCAGGAAAGATATCAAAAGAAAGTTAAAAAACATCAAGAATCAGAAAAGGAAAACAGGAAAGATGCAGAAAGAAAGAAGAGAAACTTCAATACAGACAGAAGAGAAACATCAGAATAATAGACTAGAACAAGTAACAGTGAGAATAATAAAATTAAGGACTAAGCTTTGGCCCCCAGAAAAGTCTTCATATGCCTACTTGTCTGTCCAGTAGTTTGCCTACTCTGCATCTCCTCTTCAGTTTCTCTGACCTGTTGAAGGCTGGCCATTCATCAGCACCGTAGGTGAGATCCTGACATGTTGGGGATGTATATGTGTGTATGTTTTTCTCTTCTTTGCAAGAGAGTTAAGTTTTACCCCCTCAGATAGAAAAGTCAAAGGTCCATTGACTCTGTAGGCTCCCCCTCAAGCTCCGTACTGCTGAAGGCTGGTCCTCATGGCATTGATGAACCTTAAAGAGGCTACGAAGGAATCCATTAATAAAATCTATGAAATGAAAACAAACAATTGAATGGAATGAAGAAAACTTTTCAAGGCATAGAGCGGAAATGGGATCGCTAAAGAAAACCCAAACTGTGGTGAAATTGGAGAGGGAAATTTAGGAATTGTTTAGGAGCTCAGAGGTAAGCCTCGCCAACAGAAAATAAGACATGGAAGACAGAATCTCAGGCCCTGAAAACAAGATACATGAGACAGATATTTCAGGCAAAGAAAATATTAAATATAAAAAAATCCAGGCACAAAATATCCAGAAAATCTGGGAAACTGTGAAAATACCAAAATCTATGAATAATAAGAATGGAAGGAGAAGGAATCCAGGCAAAAGGCACAAAAATATTTTTAACAAAATTATAGAAAAAGTTCTTTAACCTAAACAAGGAGATACCTATCATAGAAGTACAAGAAGCATTCAGAACACCAAATATACTAGGACAGAAAAGAACTTTCCCATGACACACAATAATCAAAACAACAAAATAATAGGACTCAAGAAACACTGGTCATTGATAACTCTCAATATCATTGGCCTCAATTTGCCAATAAATAGACACAGGCTAACAGATTGGATATGAAAACAGAATCCATTGTTTTGCTGTTTCATCCAAAAAATATACCCTACCATTAAGGACAGATATCACCTCAGGGTGAAGAATGAAAAAAATATTCTAAGCAATGGACCCAAGAAGCAACCAGGTATTCTAATGTCTAAAAAGAAGACCTCAAGCCAAACCTAATCAGAAGAATTAGAGGGCACATTATCCTCACCCAAGGGAAAATCCACCAAGATGACATGGCAACTCTAAACATTTATGCTCCAAACAAAAGGGCTCCCAAATTCATAAAAGAAACACGACTACAACTAAAACCACATATTACCCTCACACAGTAATAGTGGGTGACATTAATACTTCACTCTTGCCAACAGACAGGTTATGCAGATAAAAACTGCATAACTGGTGTCATAAATCAAATGGATCTAACAAATATTTATGAAACATTTAACCTGTCTTAGTCATTGTTCTCTTGCTGTGAAGAGACACCACAACCAAAGCACCTCGTATGAAAGAAAATATTTAGTTGAGGTTTGCATAGGTTTAGCTCATTGCTATCATGGCAGGATAAGCCACTAAGCAGGCATGGTACTGGAAAATATCTAAGAGCTACACTCGATTGAGAGAGAGGGGGAGAGAGAGAGTGTGTCTGGGCTTGGCATAGTATCTCCCTCTCCCCCCCCCCCCCCCCCCCCCCGTGACACTCTTTCTCCCAAAAGGCCATACCTCTGAAGCTTTCTAATCCTTTCAAACAGTTTCACTCCCTGGGGACTAGATTTCAAATATATAAGTCTATGGGGCTGTGCTAGATAGTTTTTTTTGGGGGGGGGGCATTTTCTTTTTTTTTTTTTCCTTTCTTTTTTTTTTTTTTGCATATAGAGTATTTTTATTTAATTTTATATAACAAAGTCCAATTAAATGAAAACAAACATTTATACACAATATTTGGGAATTTGGGCGTCGTTCTTTCCAAACTACTTCCTGCTGGTAAGGGGCGCTGTCTTGGGGGATTCGAAGAAGATTCAGATATCCTAGCTGTAGTCTGTAGGGCTGTTTTGTCCAGCTGTTTGGAATGTAGGATCAGCTTGTACTCTGTTTCAGGCGGTCTGGTGTGATCAAACCACATTAGTCTGGAAGGAATCCACATCTTTTCATTTTCTGTGGAAACAAAAATAGAAATACTTTTCCCCAGTAACTTGTTTTTCAACTTAAATTTTGGAGTCAAAGCGTTTTTTTTTTTTTTTTTTTTTTTTATTATTTTACATGTCGATCCCAGTTCCCTCTCCCTCCCTCCCTCCCTCCCCCCAAGCCCTCCCTCCCTCCTTCCCTCCCTTTTGCCCTCTCTACCCTCTCCCATGCACTCTAAACACCCTCCCCTCCCAACCCCCCACCACAATACAATATGTAGGGGAATGCCATCCAGTTGGGGTCATGTAGATCTGACAGGTCCTGTGAAGTAGGGACTAGGGCTTCTCTCCTATCTCTAGAATAAGGCAGTTATCCCTCCATGGGGGATATGTTTGCAAAGTCCTTTTGGGGGGGCATTTTCTTAATTATTCATTGATGGGGGAGGGGCCCAGCCCATTGTGAGTGGTGCTATCCCTGGGCAGGTGGTCCTGAGTACTATAAGAAAGCAGGCTGAGCAAGGCATGGGGGAGCAAGTCAGTAAGAAGCATCCCTTCACAGGCTCTGCATCATTTCCTGCCTTCAGGTTCCTGCCCCTTTTGAGTTCTTGTCCTGGCTTGTTTCAATGATGAACACTAATATAGAAGTATAAGCCAAGTAAACCATTTCCCTCCCCTTCTTGCTTTGGTCATTGGGTTTCATCACAGCAATAGTAACCCTAACTAAAACAGGGAACCATTCTTATTCAAGAAACCACATCATCCAAATAAAAAGAATATACCTGTTATCTCATTATCTTAATTTTTCCTCAAAATTGATCACATACTTAGTTAGACTCAAAGTGAGCTCCAACAGATCCAAGAAATATGAAATAATGCCTTGTCAGAACACCAAAAGTTAAAGCTAGATATCAACAGCCACAGAAACAACAGAAAATGTACAAACTCATTGAAACTGAACAATTCACTACTGAATGAAAAATGAGTCAAGTCAGAAATAAAGGAACAAATCATTTCCTAGAATTGAATGAAAATGACTACACAACATACCCAAACTTAAAGGGCACAATGAAGGTATATCTGAGATACATTCATAGCATTAAGTGCTTACATTAAAAAAATTGGAGATATTTCATATTAGCTCTAAAACCTAAACAATAACTAATACCCAAAGGGAATATATGACAAGAAACAATGAAACTTGGGACTGAAGCTAATAAAATAGAAATAAAAACAAACAAAAATGATATAAAGAATCATTTGGATTGTCAATGCCTTGTTCAAATTACTTGAAAGGCAGAGGGAGAAGATCCAAATTAACAAATTAACAATTTCCCCTTCCTTCTCTCAGTTCCTCTCTACCTCTTCTATCTGGATCTACTTTCTTTCTGTCTCTCCTTAGAAAAGAATGGGCCTCTAAGAGATATCTACAAAACATAACAAAATAAAATATGATAAGAGAAAACAAAAACCCATCATATCAAAGTTGGACAAGCCAAGCCAATGGAAAAGTAAAAAGAGCTTCAAGAGCAGGAACAAGAATGAGAGACTCACTCATTCACACATTCAGGAGTTCCCTGAAAGTCCTAAACGGAAAGCTTTATTTAATATGGAGGGGACCTAGTGCAGAATGTGTAGGCCCTGTGAATGTTGCTTTTGTCTCTGTGAGGTCATATGAGCTTTGCTCAGTTGTTTCAGAGGTCCTTGTTCTCCTGGTATCCTCTATTCCTTCTGCCTCTACCACCCCTGGCTATTCCTGGGGTTCCCTGAGCTCTGAGGGGAAGGATTTGATGGGTACATCTCACTTAGAGCTATGTGTTCCATTCCAAGCTCTCTCTCTTTCTTTTTTCTCTTTCTCCTCTGTGTGTGTGTGTGTGTGTGTGTGTGTGTGTGTGTGTGTGTGTGTGTGTGACGTCTGGCTGTGGGTCTCTATAGTAGTTCCTATCTGCTGTAGGAAGAAGATTCTTTGATGATGGCTGAATAAGGCACTGATCTATGTGTATAACAGAATATCATTAGGAGTCATTTTATTATTACTTTTTTTTTTACTATTAGTATTTGATTTTGCTCTGGGTCTCTGGGATATCTAGTCTATGATTCTTGGTTACCCAAGCAGTGTCAGGTATGGTTTCCATCTCATAAGATGTCAAGAAAACAAATAATACATTAAAAAAATCATGTACAGAGCTAATCAGAATTGTTAAAAAAAGGGAACACAAATGGCTGATAAGCAGTTAAAGAAATCTTCAACATTCTTAGCAAATCAAAACAATTTTTGAGATACTGTCAGAATGACCAAATTCTTAGTTGACAAGTGAAAACTCATGCTGGTGAAAATGTATGGTAAGGGGACCACACATCTATTGCCTGTAACAATGCAAACTCTTACATTTACTCTAGAAATAAGTGTGGCAGTTCCTCAGGAACCTGGCGACAGATCTACCTCAAGATCTATCTCACTCTTGGTCATATACCTGAAGGACTCTGCATTTTAATACAGAGACACTTGCTCAACCATGTTCATTGATTATTCATAATAACCACATTCATATTCATAATAGCCAGAAATTAGAAATAACCTAGATGTCTATCAATAGATGAGTATATAAAGAAGATGTAGTATATTTACACAATTTAATATTACTCAGCTGTTAAAAAACTTCATGGAACCATGAAATTCACAGGTAAATGGATGGCTGTAGAAAGAAAATCATCTTGAGTGAGATGGTGCAAACCCCAAAAGACAAATTTAGTATGTGTTCACTTATATTTTTATGCTAGTTGCTAAATTTTTGTTAAGCAGGCTACAATCTATATAACCACAGAGGTTAGGCATAGACTAAAGGGTAAGTGGGGGAAAGACAGATCTCCCTGGGAATGGAAAACAGAAGTCATAGTTATGGATGGAGAAGGGATTTGACTACAACAGAGGATCAAATGAGAAAGGAAGGGAAAGGGGTTGAAGAAGGCAATTTGAGGAGGGATAGCTAAAACTAAGCACTATTTGAAGGATCATATGGGAAGCTAATATGCAGAACCTTCCTGGAAACATATACATATATGAATGAGATGTAAATGGAATTGACAAAAATGGGGGAAACGGTGACCCAGCCTTCCATCTCTTGTTCCTAAATAAAGTCTCCAGTTCTAGGGAAGGGTTATACCTAATGAAATTGTTGGCCAAGGCGTCCCATGAGAACACCCAAACAACCTAAATATTGCAAGGCTATTGGCTGCTTTCCACAAAGTGATGGTAAGGCCCTATTGTTAAAGATAACACCTACACAACTAATTGAACATGGAGAAGTTGAATTGGTCCTACCTAGAAACTTTACCCATACTGACTAAATGTCCATGTTACTGGAAAGTATTCTGAATGCTGTCAAAGGAGAAAGGTAAACACCAAATGAGCTGAAACTCTTTGATGTACAATGGTGACATGCCTGTAAGATACACTGGTGCAATAGTGTCACAAAGCCTGTGGGAGCAACTAACCAATATGTGATTGGATTTAAGGCCCACTCCATGAGATGGAACCCATCCCTTACACTGAGACTAGATAGGTCAGACACCTAGGGGAAGACCCAAATAACTACTTTCTCCTAAAGGAATGCAACAATAAAATGACCCTTAATGACATTCTGCTGTATTCATACATCAGTGCCTTGCTCAGCCATCAGCAAAGAAGCTTTCTCCTGTAACAGATGGGAACAAATACAGGGCTTTCTGCCTTGGGCAGGGAGGAGAAAACCCAGGTTTTCTGGCACTCCAAGGCCCTATTATGTTGAGAAATATATGTTGGGGTATGGAAGAGAGACGGAGGCAGAATGGGTCATGTCCTGAAGACCCAAAGCTGTAGAACTCCATGACACAAGACAACAAAAGGCTATCCAAGAGGAGTCCTAGTGAGGGTCCAGTAACTAGAGGTCTTGAAACCAGATGAATGACTCACTGCAATGAACACTTAGAAGTAAAGATGTATGGTCTAATGGGTGCACTGTGTAACTCACTATGTCAGACTATAGCTTCCACAATGAGATTTTCCAATTATTTTGAATTTTCTTTTCTTTTAACTTGGGGGAGGGGGTTGCAAAGGCAGAGGACAGATGCAAAGAAATTGGGAGGTGAGTGGTATTGGGATGCAAGATGTAAAGTCCACAAAGAATCAATAAAAAGTTAAATTAGGAAAAATAAACCAGTGACATCATGAAATTTGCAGGCAAATGAATGGACCTAGAAAAAAATAATCATCCTGAGATAAACCAGACCCAGGAAGACAAATATGGTAAAATATGGTATGTACTCATTATAAATGGATATTAGTGTAAAGGAAAGGATAATTATTGCTGTAGTCCATAGGCAGGATGGATATATGTTTCTTTGGGTATATGCCCAGGTGTGGTAGTATTGAGGTAGATTATTAATTTTCTGAGAAACCACTATATTGATTTCCGAAGTGGCTGTACAAGTTTACACTCCTGCCAGCAATGGAGGAATGTTCCTTTCACTCCACATCCATGCCAGCAGGAGCTGTACCTGTGTTTTTGATCTTAGCCATTTTGACAGGTGAGATGGGGAACTTGAGATGGGGAGATTATTTTATATCACCTTAAGGGGCACAATTATGATTATGAGTCCTAAAAGTGAGGGCGTTTCCAGCTGAGTTTGCAAGACCATTATGATGTGACATGAGGATTCAACCTGTGTTTTCTGGCTTTGGAGAAAGAGGATAGATGCTATCTATGATCAAGGACTGTGAGAAGGTTTGAGAAGCTAAAAGTAAAAAGGTTTGGACTCTTCCCTAAAGCCTCCTGAGGGGATGAAGCCCTTGATTCTAGCTTGGTGAAATCCATTTTGGAATTTCACCCTACAGAGTGGTAAGATGGTAAATGTGTGCTATTGAGGGCCACTAACACAACTCATTCATTTTTCTAACCCTAATTTGCCAAATACTTATTATCAATCATACTTATTATAAACATCATTTTCAACAAGTAAATGTGAATATTGAACATGAAATAGTTTATACAAATCTGAACTTTTAATTTTTGATATTCAATATGTTTTTTATATTTTTGTATCCTGTGCCCTCCTAACTGCCAATATTTCAAACGTAATACATGTAAATTTATGTACATGCATATTTAAAGTTGCTGTGGAACACTTGCCATTGCAAACTGCATTTAAACAATTGTGGCTTTTTTTTTTTTTCAAAAATGGATTTAATTCAGAAGTACCTCCAAACCACAAAAAAGAACATGACAGAAGTGATGCATGGTACTCCTGGGAAACTACACTCATTATGCAAGCATCTATTGCATCCCTCTTATCTGAGAGGCAGGGTCTGACAAGTTAATTAATGCCTCTGCTCTTACCTGAGTGCTTCTGCCAATCAGCCCTCTTCACTACCTAAAGCAGTGCCTTTGGTTCACGCAACCGCACAACTCACAACCTTCACGGAATCCGGAGGCTTGACTGTTGTCCTTAGAGTCACAGGACAAGAGACATGGAAGCATTTTGGGACAGTGTGAATCCTGAAGGCAGAGGTTTATGGTGGTGAGCCACTGGTACCAGTGCTGAGCCCTGGATTTCCGGGGACAGAGCCATGCATCTCCCTGAAGCATTTATTTGTTGTCTCTTATGTGTCAGACCCTCAAATGAACAGGGACCCATTACCTGGATTTCAAGGCCTTTTTGAGATATGTAAGACCCCATTCAATCTCCCAGGCTATGAAGAGTTTTTGTTATTCTCTGCTGATCATACCAAATGAATGTCCGAGTCCTTTGGAGTTGAGTTACAAAGGGTTTGATTTTTTTTTTTTTTTTTTAACCTCAATGCCAGCCCCAGAAAGGGTGAGGGGAAGCTTGAAGAATGCCTAATCCCTTCTATGGGGAAGCCAGTGAGACTTGCTTCCCCCCCTCCCCCCGCCGTGTTTCTTTCTACTGTGTGACTAGGGCTTATTACATGTGTTTGTTGCTCTGTTGGTGCTAAATTTTTATGGTTGAACCCCCCCCCCTTTGTAATCTGATTCTTTCTCTTTTTCAGTAGTTCTCCTTTTCTCACCTCCTCTCTCCTTCTCTGTACCCCAGGCATTTACACCACTGCTGCACAACACACATTTACCCCCAACACGGCTGTGTACTAGCTAACCTCACCTCTTGTCCCATGGATAAAACACCTCAGAATTTTCTTTCTTTTTGTGTTGCAGTCATTCTCATTGAGTTGAGAAGTGTGAGCATCTCAAGAAGACCCTTGAGATCCAAGTTTTCATTGTAGGGTTTGTCCCCAGTGATAGAACTAAAGTGAATACAGTAAATTTGTGTGGGGGATGGTGTGGTGTGTGAAAGAAAACAACTCCCAAAGGGAATGGCACTACAGGAGGTGTTGTTGTTGAAGTGGGTGTGGACTTGTTGGAGGAAGTGTGTCACTGTGGGGGCAGACTTTGAGGTCTCTTTTGCTCAAGCTTTGCTCAGTGTGACACTCGGTCTACTTCCTGTTATCTGTATATGATGTAGCAGCTGCTTCTCCAGCACCATGTCTGCCTGCATGCCACTATGCTTTCTGCAATGATGATAATGGACTAAACCTCTTTAACTGTAGACTACCTCCTCAATTAAATGTTTTCTATTGTAAGAGTTGCTGTGGCCATGGTGTCTCTTCACGGCAATAGAAACCCTAATTATGACAGATGACAAAGGCAAAGCCTTGCCCGTACTAAAGAGGATTATGGTCCAAGTAATTCTTAGTGTAAATGGTCAACTGAGCATGGTATAGCCATGATTCTTATTTCTGGAAGAACAGTTGGCATATTACCAGTCACTTATAGTCATTTACATTTTTAAACAGGTCTTGGTGGTATCATGAAAATAAAATATAAGGGTTACTAAAACATAAGTAGAGTAAATTATGGCTGTAGCCCAAGTGTAAATATAGCTGACTTTAAAAAGTCTCTTACTGCCCCCTGTGTCTCTACTGAATTTCTTTGTCTATTCCTTTGTGTCTGTATTGCCTCCTCACTCTCAATGCTCTCAGAGTCAGGAAAATTTCCTGTTTCCCCCTTCATAGCATGTGTATATCATTATTTCCCTCCATAGAGATCCCTGATATTCATACTGACCTGTTTTACATCCCCAATTTATGTGGTTATTGCAGCTTGTATGTTCACATATAAAGATTCAGAGCTAGCAACTAAGTATTAACCATGAGTGCCAGCATGAGATCTATACCTTGATATCAGTATCAGACAACCAGACATTATTATTATTTTTTGTAAGATTAGTCCTACTTTCTTAGAGTAGAACATCTAGAGTAGATTATAGCTAAGGACAATTTGTGGTCTTTATATACTGAAGTCAAATTAAGATCTGGGCATGGATGATTTCAGTGGATAGCCTGTGCACCAAGATATGAGCTACTTCTGGGCTTTTTTTTCATATTTGGTTCCAGCCAGGACAGCATTAAGGCTGTAATGTGATCCTGACTCCCTTTAGGCAATGATGTTTAGATGGTACAAGTTCTGGCTTCCACACACTTGAACCTGAAATGTATATAGGATACCTGGTGGTCAGGGAATAGCCCCAGTCATTGTTGATATCAGGATGTGACCTTTGCCCTGATGTCTGTCATCAACACTGGAAATCATGTTTTCATCAAGATTGTTCAGATATAGGGTTTGCCTGGCTCACAGGTTGAGACCAACATGCTGTCCAGGGTTTATTCAAGACAGAAAGGGCCTGAAGACAGGAGAATCTGCCTGAAGACAATAAACACCTAATGTTAGTTGTGTCTAGGTTGTTTGATGGTTAGGTGTGTCCTTGAGTCCCTTGGAAGCCATGATGTGAGATCTTAGTTCCATTTAGATGAAGATGTCTTGGCTCAAATGAACACCTAGTCACCAAAAACACTTGAAGCTAAGGTCATCCCAGGTTATTTTGTGATCATGGATGGTCTTAATATGAATCCATTGTCTCCCACATACTGGTCAAGCCAGGATGAGCTCTCAGCCTCTTAACTGTTTCTGAGATGGAGATTTGCCTGGCATTTTTGTGATCAATGTTCAGTCAGAGTCCCTTGAATGTCAGGGAATTGCCCAGGCTCATTATGATCCCTGGTTTTGTCCCAGTTCCTCTCTAATATAATTTCTGCTAGACCTCTTTGTTCCCAGGAATTTTGGAGATAGAAACAGATCTGGAAAGCAAGAACTGGAATTCTGGCCTCTAAGACCATGGGTCTCTGCAAACTGAAAATGTGTTTGGACTCCAAATTGACACCAAGTTCTTAAAAACCCGGAGATAGGATTTAGAAGTGGAACCATTGTGTAGGGACTTTGTAATGAGTGTAGAGCCCTAATGAACTGACTTAGTGTCCTGCTAAAAGAACTCCCATAAGAATATCCACTCACGGACTAGGAAGCAGCCCTGAAACTGCCAGGGTCTTGATCTTGGACTTCTAGCATTTAGACCTCGAGAAAACACTTCTGGTTGATAAGAAGCCACTGGCCTAATGTATGTTTTTATTGCATCCTAGGAGTTAGGATGATTGGAGAAACTTGAATCCAGGCCAAGAGAACTTAAGGAAATGACCACCTCAGAGTAGCTGTCCAAGCAGAGACCAGGAGGCATCTGAGCTCTCACTGTCATCATGGGACTGAGGAGTGACTATTGGTGTGCTTCAGTTTATCCTGCAAATTCAGGAGGCTGGGCACCAAGTAGCAAACCTCTGTTTTTGAAATATCTCATAGTTTCATATGTATGAGCTTTCTGTTTTATAGATATCTACAATACTCATGTATCAAGCAGCAGGTTAGTAGCATCAAGAGTGAGTATCTGGGGAGATTTTCAGGTTCTTGTCCTCATGGAGGAATGATACAATTATTGTAAGGTGTTACTGCAGTGAATGTGCCCCTGTCTGCCATGTAACAGCATGCTTCACTATGTGAGATGTTCTTGCATTGCTCAGACTATGTGAAATCCATGCTGTTCTCTTGACACAGCTGATATGAGAATGTTGCCTGGATTAGAAGAACAGAGGGTACAACACATAAACCCTTGAGTTCAATGTTGTGGATGTCTCTCATCTGACTTCTAATTCTTGTTATAGTGCTTCCAGCTTTGTTGGAGTGCTTGGTAGTGGCTAACACACTGAATCGCCTCAAGCTGACCTTCATGGGCCCATAGACATCTACTGGGTGCAGTCCAACACCCCTCATGCCTGAGATTTCCAGATTGTTTGATAGTCAGTTCTGGCCTTGACACCATGAAGGTCAAGGTGTAGCCCTGGTTCTACCATGATGAGGATGAAAAGTGGGTGCTGCCAACCCATTCTTATAATTTAAATGGGCTCAGGCTACTTGGTGGCCAAAGAGCTGTTGGATTAGCATTGTCAATATTCATGGCCTATGATCAGATGTCAGTGCAGAATGGTTGTGTGTAAGGTGTACCCTAAATGGTGTGGAAAATTTTAAGTCTTTTTCATGCCCTATTACCTGTAGTTCTTCTTCTGATGTATCAGACTGAAGGTCTTCTAAAGCCTGAAATCTATTCACCATTGTTTCTTTGAGTGTCTGAACTTCTTGAATCAAATAACTTTCTAGAGACTTCATTGCATCAGTCAGTTTCTTACTTTCTCCAACTACAAATGATTCCATGTTTTTAATCTTCTCATCCTTAGATATTATCTGAATGGCATGTAAACTGCCTTCCAGAAACAATGTTCTATCTGCTAGCTTGCCATTATCCTCAGACATGGAAGAGATTCTATCATCTAGTCTTTCTATCTGATGTTTCAGTTTTTTAAACTTATTAGTAGCTTCCTCCGACCAGGAACGAGCTGTTTCTGCTAGTGTGTTAATGCATTGCATTGTTTCTGTTCTGGTTATTGAGGTATCTGACATGAAACAAATTCTGTTTTTTTTTACTTGGTCATTTTCATGTTCCACGGTTTGTATTCTATCTGTCAGCTCTCCAACACCATCTTCAATATTCTGAACCTTTCTTTCTATACTTTCTATGCTTTGAATTCTATCATTTTCAATGTTTCGAATCCTTGTTACTAAGTCTCCTATGGCTTGTACAAGTTCCTTATTGTTTGCTGTAATCTCAAACCATTTCTTTAAGAATATCATGTTAATGATGAAACCCATTGCTATTACAAAATAAAAGTACATATTGGTCCAGTCATAAGTTTCTTCTGCTAAAATCCCTTCTATATATGAAGTAAAATAATTCCTAAAGTCCTGCATTGTAAAATTATCTGCCATAGTTATGGAACAATAGATCTCAGATATTATATCAGCTTAAATTGCAAAGGATGTTACAATTACCTTAGGTGTAATTCTGCTGTCCTGGAACTTTGATGCTTTTAGTTGTAGATCTTAGCTTGTGGTAGTTACGCCTGGAGGTGTACCACAAAATAGTGCCTAGCCGCCGAGGCCCATCTGATCCCGGTTCTGCCCGGTAGTGTACCGCCAAATATCGTCCGGCAGCAGACGATCCTTCTGATTCCGGTCCCTGTAGAATAGCTCTTAACGAACTATGGCAAGCGAAATTTTGTTAAAAGGAGACTTGTGGAATTGCTGGGACCGCAAGACTAAGGGCGGGAAAACGCGCAAGCAGGGCGGGTGCTGAGCTGCTCTGTGCGAATGCAAAGTACAATACGGAAATGGGCAAAAAATGAGAAGCAGTGAGTGCCTTCTCAGGTCCACTTTGGCGGCAAAGATCTCCTTTGCCATAAGGAAGAGGCAAATGTCCCAAAGCTGTGGTGAGTCCATCTGGTTAGGCAAGGGACCCTGCCCGTTAGGGAAGGTGGGGGAGCGGAGCGGTGTCTGCCGCCTGGGTGAAACCCAGGTCCCCTGAAAATCCTAATCCCGATTCCGACACTAGATATTGCGGTTAAATAAGGATCAGGATAAACAAATAGGCCAAATAGATGTTTATTCAGGGAGAAATAACTTACAACCTAGACAGATGAACACCAGGAAATTCCACCCGATGCTCTCCTGTCCGAGTCATGCCAGCAAGAGAGCTTTTCCTGGCTCTTTCTCTGACCTCCCTCCACAGGTCACTTCCTCCCATGGCACCACCCCCCCAATGGGCGTGGTCAGTGCCACAGAAGGACTATCTCACTACAGTTGTGGGTGAGTACAAGTTTCTTGGTTAACAGTGTGTTGCCTGGGTCATAAATGAGATTTTTGTTTGTTCAACAAAATAAATGGAAGATAATGCTGATGTTAGGCTCCTTCCACCATGCTGAGGCAAAGTCTTTGATTTTTGATGGGCTACTGTGTATTACAGGCTAGCTGGCCTATGAGTTTATCTGCAATTCTCTTATCTGCCTCCCATCTCACTGTAGGGATGCTGAGATTACAGTTGCATGACATTGTGTTTATGTGGGTTCTGGGGTTCAAACTCAGATCATCAGGCTTATATACCAGGGATTTTACCCTATTAGCTATTTCAGCAGTCTAAGCAGTGGGACTTCAAATTGCTCTGTACTCTTACTCAGAGCATCAGAAAGGAAAACTTCATCTTTTCTTAACAGAGACAAATATAAGGCAGCTGAGAGAGGGGGAGAGCTTTTTCTATAAGAGGGCAGCCCCTGGTAAGTCAACCATGTTCAGGTGGAAGGACACATACAGAGTATTTGTACAGCACAAATTGCTCTTTCTAAAAGGGGAGGATGACTAGAGAGCTATGAGCGCTGGTTGTTCTTCTAGAGGACCCAAGTTCAATTCCCAGAACCCACTTGAGACAGCTCACAAAAGTGTGTAGCTAATTCCAGGCTGTTTGACACCCTCTTTTGGCCACTGCAGGCACTGCATACATGCTCAGACAGACATCCAGGTAAAACATCCATACACATAATAAAATGAAATAAAATATACTTTTTTTTTTTACAAAGCACAGAAAATTAGGTGGATGGAGAAGTTGGAAAATCTGTTAAGTTATGCAAAGAAAGCAAATGTGATTGAGACACAGATGAAATGCTAAAAAAAAAAACCTAGTAAAAGTAAAAAAAAATTTCAGTTTGAGAAAGGTGACTATAAGGCACACAGTTGTATGTAAATTTCAGGTAAGTGATAGAATTTTTGTAGTATAAGTATCTTAAATATTGCATAGGACATGCATTGATTAATTTTTTTGCTATTGTTCATCTAAATTTCAAATTTAATTGGGTCTCTCATCCTCTTTTGTTTTCTGAGATGGGGTTTCTCTGTGTAGCCTTGGCTGTCCTGGAACTCACTCTGTAAACCAGGCTTGCCTGAAATTCACTGAGATCTGCTTGCCTCTGCCTCCTGAGTCCTGGGATTAATGGTGTGCACCACCATTACCCGATGGGCCTCTCATCTTTATTGTGGTGCCCTTCATTTGAACTCTTCTTCCTAGCAGAAATGAAGAATAGATCAAAAAGGATCACAGGGAATAGCAACCATATGTATGACTTATCTAACACTGACTTAGACAAACAGCACCTACATATGCTTTCAAGTGCTGAGCCAGATTGTCTCTCAAATCTTACACTCAAGGTCATTTTATGCCCTTCATATTCTTTTTCTTTATGTCTCTGTCTTCACCACATACTTCTTTGAAAATGCTATCTATTAGCCATGAATACATAACCAGATCCAATAGGGCCCTGCTTTAATTATAACCTGTTTCATTGGTACAAATATTTTCCCCCTGCAATGACATTTCTATAGGTTGTGGACCGTTGCTGGGGCAGCTGGGGATGGAATATGTGCAGGTTTGATAATGATGTATGCATTAGTTACTTTTTTATTGCTGTGACTAAACACCATGACCAAGACAACTTAGAGAAGGAAGTTTCTTTGTGCTTACAGTTCCAGCAGGATAAGGTTTATAATGGCAGGGGGTAGCATGGCAGCAAGCAGAGGACATGATGGCTGGAGTTGGAAGATGTGGGTATGTATCTTGAACCATAAACAGGAAGAAGAAATAATGAAATGGGAATGGCAAGTGGCTTTTGAAAATTAAAGCCTACCCACAAGAACATGTTTCCCTTAGCAAAGCCACAACTCCTATCTCAGGTCAAGCGGTGCCATCAGCTGGGGATCAAGTGCTCAAATGCCTGAGATTATAGGGGTGAGTTACTATTCAAACTGCCACAATGCTTATCTCTGCATGTGGAGATTTCTTCTGTGCTCTTGTGTTTGTAGTTAAAACAATGAAAGTCCAATTTCCTCTTATTGTTTTATTTTATTTTGATCGGGAGTGATTTTTCATTAATCTCTGTATTCCCTACATTTAACAGCATTCACTTTGTGTTTTTTTTTTTGTTTTTGTTTCCTAGACCTTGCTTCACAGATCTTCTTGTCCAGGACATTGTACTTAACAGGCCTCAGGAGGGAACTTCAGGTTAAAGCAATGTAAGACATATGGACAAAGACATATTGTTATCAAGCCAAGTTGACTGCTCAAAATCTATCAGGATTTCTGTGCTCACTCATTCCACATGTAGCACTGAAGTCCTAGGGATGAGAGGGTAACTAACTGATGTATTTAGCTCTCATAGAGGAGACTGATCATAAACAAATAGACAAGCAAAGGGACAATTCACAGAGGTATCAGTGTGCTCTGGGATGGGAAAGAGAGTTCATTTGAAACATGATGTCATTGGAGAAGAGTTGTGCAAGTTGTGTAATTTGACAGACTTTATTGTTGTGACTGAAAAAGTTGTGCTGCTGTCTCCAAGAGACCTAGACAGAGGGATTTGCATATAAAGGCACAAGCTCAAGAAATGCAGGAAGGTGGTAAGGACTGAGTGAGGGAGAACAATGAAGAAAGTAGAAAAGGGCCAGTTATGGAGGCATGTCTCTCAGGGCACCCCTACATACCTCACAGATTCTCCATATCCCCAGCCGGGTTACATCTGTACATTTCTCCCACATCCCAGGCTCCTCTTTCCACTATGGGTATCATCTGCACCTTTACAGTACTCCATCAGTTTCATCAGGGACCCATCAACATGTAAAAGTCTCTCACTTTTGTGAGGGCACCTTATTATTTTATTAGGTATATGGATGTTTCGTTTGCATGTATATCTGTGCATTGTGTGCATCTATTACCTACAGAGGCAAGAAGAGGGCATCTGATGTCCTGAGACTGGAGTTAAATGTGGTTGTGAGCCACTGTGTGTATGCTTGATGTCACAACTTGGGTTCTCTGGGAGAGCAGTGAGTATTTTAGCCACGGAGACATCTCCCCAGCCCTAGGTGTTTGTTTTGCAATAAAGCTTTAATTTTGTATTTTTAAAAACTTTCATAAAGTAGCAAACGCATTTGTGTGCATGTGTGTGTGTGTGCACGCACGCGCGCGCGCGCGTGCGTGTGTGTGTGTGTGTGTGTGTATGTGTGTGTGAAAAACAGCCATTGAATAGCACAAAAGCATCCTGTGAATACCAAGGATATGCTATATGTGTCGATTAATGGTATGAATAAAAGAGATGCTACAAAAGAAACGGGACACAATATACAACGACTGATGAGATGTGTATTCATGCTTAGGTCTGATTCTTGATATTATAATGATAACCATATTGTAAATAATTTGGATAAAAGAAAAATAATTACAAAAGAATAGTCTTATCAGCGCATCAGACAGAAGGAAAAGAGAAAAAAAATACTGTGACATCAGTTTGGATTGAAATTCTGTTTGTGAAATGGCAATATACTTTTTTTTTTTTTTTTTTAAACTAGAGTACAAGGAAACTCTTAAAGAGAATTTGTAATTGGGGATCTTCAAGCATCCAGAAGTGCGAGGACTGTGATACTTGATTGGGATGAATCCTGCAGAACTCGCTGTGGGTTATAAAGACAATTTCTTCAAGAGACACTGCAGCTGAAGAAGATCTTTTTACCATGTAGCCTGGGGAGAGGGGGATGTTTCTGGGATTTAAGATGTATCTTCTGTTGAGAAGTGCAAAAGAAAGTAAAAATTTCAAGAAAAGCAGCAAGTTTTGCTGTCAGCTGGCTTGTGCATCTGTTAATCTTTTGCAGCCAAGTTCCAAGGGCAGAAATGAAGGGAAAATAAACTCCTCTCTTGATTGGAGTGCAAAGCCAGGTGTGAATTGAAGATTGAGTGCTAGTAAGGTATTTTCAGTTGTAAAGTTGCTTTTCTGCTAGAAGTTTTCTAATTTGCACAAAATATACTGTAAAATAAGAATTCTTGGGGTTAGGAGATAGCTCAGTAAGTCAAGTGCTTGTCTTTTAATTCCAAGGACCTGAGTTTGATCCCTGGAACCCATATAAAAAGTTGGACTCTGTGGCACCCTTATAATCTCAATGCTGGGGAGGCAGATAGATAGATACCTGGGGCTCAATGACTAACCAGACTAGCTTACTGGCTCTAGGGCAGTGAGACATCGTGTTTTTCTTTCTTTTCTTGTTTGTTTTTTAAAAGGTGGATGGCATATCACCTGAGGCTGAGGTTGTCCTCTTGCTTCTGCAAATAAAAGTATATATGTATGTGTATCCCCCCACAAACACCAAAGTGCATGCATACCCACATATGTGCCCCTCCCCAAACACAAAAGTGAATACATACCCATATACATATGTGCACCCCACACACAAACACACAGAGAGAACCCTCTCCATTCATTTTCTCTTAAAACACAATGGCAGAACCAGAAAGACTTTTGAGGTCCAGGATGGACGTGACAATATCCTGAGGCCCCATCTTCTGCCATGTCAGGGTGAATGTACAGGATTTGCAGAGGCTGAGGCAATGAAAACAGTTAAAGCACTTGATGTCCAGGCATGGCCAAAAGCCAGTAGTCAGTCTCACGCGGGACTTTAGAAGTCCAAAGCCTCCAACTTCACTTCAGATCCACAGGATCAGCAACACAGGAAGCTTCATTTAGCCATTTTGATGATTCTGATGATGAGGTACACTGAGTCAGGCGAAGGTACTCTTGGAAAATGTTGATCCAGTAAAACTGCCCTTTCTTCACTCACTGTTTTGGACAACATACTTTCTGTAGCTTCTTGACACTAGCAGGACCCTCTGAGGATGGAACTCTTCCTCGTGATTAAAGACTATGTTCATGCTTTGTTCTCATAGACTGTATGCTGCTTAATTTAAGAACAGGTATGGCGGGACACTGCCTAGGTAACAGGGGCAGAGAAGAGGTCAAAGTAAACACTGGTTCCCCATCTCTTATCCCTCAGGCACTGGCCACTAGTTGAAGGAGGTGGAGCTAAGATCTAGGACCCCTAAAACACTTAAAGGTAGATTCAGAGAGCATTCTCATGAATTATGTCCTTGTGGTTGGTATGTCAAGCATGGTACTTCTAAAAGTAAATGAAATGCAGTCTTTATCATTCTGAGCAAATACCTTGTCTTACACATTCACAGCGATGTAAAAATTAAGATTACATGAGGCTGTGTTAGGGTCCTCGGAGTATCCTACAAAACAAAGACAACCACTCACACATGCAATCAGCAAGAGTTGTTTATTCTAGAATGCTGGGATCTGCCAGTCACACAACAAAATGGCTGTGACCTGAAACAGAGCTTGAAGGTTCCTTTTATAGGCAACCAGGAGGGGTGTGGAGAGGATTAGGCCATCCTGAACCTAATTGACTAGGGAATTAGGTCATCCAGAACCTGATTGGCTGGGGCTCCTCTTCCTGGTTTAACAGTATACAGAGCCTGAAAGTGACATTCAACTGGGACCCAGGTCCAGCACTGCTGGGGTCAGGAGAAGTCTGGCCTTGCAGCTACTGTGGCCTCTCAGCTGGAGAGATGTCTCAGTGTTGTGGAATATTCCTTTACACTGGTGTGAAGATATTATAACTTTGATTAGTTACAACAAAGAGTCGAACAGCCAGCAGTGAGGCAGGATTTTGGGGGCAGAAAGAATGCTGGAAAGAAGAAGGGCAGTCTCAAGGAGTCATCAGCCAGATGCAGAGAAAGCAGGAGATAAATATGCTATGCTGGAAAAAGGTACTGCCACATGGTTTAGATAAAAATATGGGTTAATTTAAGTTGAAAGAGCTAGTTAGTAACAAGCCTAAGCTATTAGCCAAGTATTTATAATTAATAATAAGTCTCTGTGTGGTTGTTTGGGGAGCCAGTAGTCCCAATGAAAAATCCTGTCAAGTGGTACCCAATGTGGGGGCCAGTTATATGCACATAAGACCTAAGAAAGCGCCCCCCCCCACCACTGGAAGGAGCCATATAGGCTGCGCCAGAGAAGAAAAAGAAGGTTCCTCTGTGCCAGAGACCCTTAAGAAAAAGTGAAGGAATTTCGCGGAGCTGAAGGTGAAGCGCTTTCAGAAAAAGATTGCACTGAAGACACTCCGGAAGGCACAGAGGAAGCTCATCTATGAAAAGGCAAAGCATTATCACGAGGAATACAGGCAGATGTACTGGACGGAGATTCATATGGCTAGAGCAAGGTGTTGCAGCTGCTCCGTCTTAGTCAGATCTTCATTGGCACCTTTGTTAAGCTCAACAAGGCTTCAATTAACATGCTGAGGATCGTGGAACCATACATTGCATGGGGGTACCCCAACCTGAAGTCAGTAAACGAGCTCATCTACAAGTGTGGCTATGGAAAAATCAATAAGCAGAGAATTGCCTTGACGGACAATACCTAGATTGCTTGATCTCTTGGTAACTATGGCATTATCTGCATGGAGGATCTGATCCATGAGATCTACACAGTGGGGAAACACTTCAAAGAAGCCAACAACTTCCTGTGGCCTTTCAAACTGTCTTCTCCATGGGGCAGGATGAAGAAAAAGACCACTCACTTTGTGGAAGGTGAGGATGCTGGCAACAGGGAAGACCAGATAAACAGGCTTATTAGACAGATGAACTAAGGTGCTGCCTGTGGTATTTTTATAATCTGGTCAGTTAATAAACAGTCACAGCTTGGCAAACTGAAAAAAATAAGATCTTAGAAAGCTTAAAAATGGTTCTAAATACACAAGACAGAGCCAAACATAACTTCCTAATCTTGTGTCTCTCATTCTGGGTGTGGTACAGAGACACATCTCTTGGTTGTTGCCCTCATGTTGAGCTGTCAGTACATCATGAGGTAAGCCATGTGGAGGGTTTCAGATTTTGCTCATGCTGTCAGAAAAAGTAACAGACACACAGTAAAGCAGGTTCAAATAGAAAACAAAAACAAAAACCACTGTAAACTTTACAGTGAAGTTTAACAATGTGCGTAAGCTTAAGAAAAAAATGAATATAGACAGTCATAGAAAAAACAGTTAAACAATAAAGTCTTTAAAGAGAAAAGTAAAGTAATAAAAAAGTAAGCCACATTAAGGATGGAAAATATACAGGGAGTCTGGATCCTATATAGTGTCTTATTAACTTTGTTTTTATTTTATTTTATTTCAATTTATTTATTTATTTATTTATTTTGGACAGGGCTTCTCCTTAGCTATGGAGCCAGTCCTGGAACTTGCTCTGTAGACTAGGCTGGCCTAGAACTCACAGTGATTCACCTGCCTCTGGCTCTCAAGTGGTGGGGTTAAAGGTGTATGCCACCACCACCCTGTTTAACTTTGAATTTTAAAAAATGCTAATGTGCAAAACAATAACTACTGAGAGACATTGGATTATGGAAACTGCTAAATTAAACCAACTTGTATATTTTTGAAAATGTCTTAACTTCAAAATAGAAGTTGTACAATTCGTTGTGTTGGGGGAGATGTTATGTGCTGTGAAACAACCTTTGTATTTGTATGCTACAAATATATATTATTCTCATTGGTTAATAAAGAGCTGACTGACCCATAGCTGAGCAGGAAGAGACTGGACAGGAGAGCCAGACTAGAAGGATGCTAGAAAGAAGGGCAGAGTCTGAGTGGTCTTGAGGAGACAAGATAAATATGCCATGCAGAAAGAAGGTACTGTCACTTGGCAGAGGGTAAATAAGAAATATGGGTAAACAATCATAATCTATCAGCTGAGCATTTATAATTAATATTGAGTCTGTGGGTGCTTTTTTTTGGGAGCTGGTCAATAGTCCCGATGAAAAATTCTGCCTTCAGTTATGCTTTTATTTCCACAGGAAATGAAAGTCTGTGGATTCCTTCTAGATTAAAAGAGATCAGATTTAACCTCCTGAGTTTCTTGGCTACAGACAAGGGAGAGGAAAAGACCATATAGGACAGATAATGTATAAGCTTCTCCCTCGGCATGGGGGAAAGCCCTGAGATGACATGAGATATGATAAATCTTGTTGTCTCCAGAGTCCTCATGACTTAGTATTATTATATGCCAATTTTCATATGGCATGGGTAGAGATTTATTTTACAGTTTGATTATATAGTTCAAGTTGTCTTACAAAGTTGACAGATGCCTTTTACTTGTTCAAACATAAAACAAACAAAAAAAATCTTCTTTAACTGACTTCTGTACATCACATTTTCCTACTCGTGTTAATGCAGATGTGTATATTACCTTTGAACGTTTATGTGTTTTCAGAGCTAGAGAACCAGACAGTAATAAAAATGGTGGCCTAGGCTTCTTGGATTGCCTCTGTTGCAGTTTCCTCAGAGTTCTGCATCCAGAACAGCTTTAAGGCTGCTGGTTGAGATGGTCCAGCTTCACAGACTACTCCAGTTAGGACTTCAGAAAAGCCTTACACTTTCTCATTGCACAGAAACTGGACAAAAATAATACAGTTAACTTTCCCAGGACTTGACCCTTATCTCTATCTTCCCAGAGACTCCTAAAAATGCCAGTACCCCAAGACAACAAGAAGCAGTCTAGAGAACATAATACCCACATTCCCAAGAGGTGGGATGGATGGCTTTTGGACATTTGATGGGTAATAGATGTTTGTCATCATTTAGGGGAGTGGCTTACAAGCTGTTATTGGTTATATCAGGAAAAAAACCAAACAAAGGAATGAGATCCAAGGACCTCCTTAGGAAGGAGAAAAGGAAGATTATGGTATAGAAGGGTTGTGATAAAAGGGTAGATTGTTGAGTCTATTTTTAAGCAACTACTAATCTCAATTTACACTGGTATGGATTTTTGCATATGGATACAAATTTAAGGTTATTTTGGTTATACTGTACATATGTTTCCATTTTTGTTTATGGTATTATACCTGTGCAGTTCATTTAGAAAGGTTATGTGAAGTTTTAGTCTTTGAAAGCTATTTAGGATAATAAATGCAGGTTAATAGTCATTTGTAACAATCAAGCTTATAGTCATGCTAGGTATGTTTTCAAGGTCATAAGAGATATATTTTGGATAAGTTGTCTTCAAACACTTTGAAGATCTACAGAATATAGCATTTAAAATGTTTTAATAACAAAGTTTTTCATGTCAGTGAGACATGTCTACTCCCAATAGTACCAATTTACATCAAAAAAAGGATGATGGGCATCAAAGAACCTCCATGTGGAGTTTTCTTTCTTTATGACAAGAGCTGGCCATTTGGGCAAGAAACTGCCTCTACTGCTGACAGTATGCTGTTCCATCTGAACCAGCAGGACACAAGTCTTGCTTCACAGAAAAGTCTGTCAGATATGCAAGCCTGTAGGCCAAAGATGGATGTTCCACCATTGCAGGGCAGAGGAACCTTGGATGACTGTCCAGGGAGCCAGCTGTGTCTGTCTTTTTCTTTTTCTTTTCTTTTCTTTTTTAGAGATGGCTTGCATTGCACTTCCTGACTACTTAGGTAATATTATATCCTTTTCAGGTGTTTGAAGACTAGGTAGTTATAGTTGCAATTTTCCTTAGTTATGATAAATGGTAAAATAGGTACAGAACTTTGGACTCATCAAGATAGAATAAATAATGTAGTATTCTCTTCAATACAAATGGGCTGGGCATTGTAAGTGTAATTCTTACCTTCAAATTGATCTTATTGTTTATAGTTTTATTATTTTAGAGTTAAAACCTTTCCTTTTTATTTAGACAAAGAAGGGGAAATGTTATGGCATATTTCTTTACACTGTGTGAAGATATTTTACTGTGATTGGTTTAATAAAAAACTAAATGGCCAATAGCTGTAGTGAGGTAGTCCTTCTGTAGCACTGACCACGCCCATTGGGGGGTGGAGCGATGGGCGGAGGTGACCTGAGGAAGGAGGTCGGAGGGGGCCAGGAAGGCGCTCTCTTTCTGGCGTGACTCGGACAGGAGAGGATCGGGTTGAATTTCCTGGTGTTCATCTGTCTAGGTTGTAAGTTATTTCTCCCTGAATAAACATCTATTCGGCCTATTTGTTTATCCTGACCCTTATTTACCGCAATATCTGGTGTCAGAAGCGGGATTTACCTGGGTTTTGCCCCCAGGCGGCAGAAGCCGCCCCCCCCCCCACCTTCCCCAACGGGCAGGGTTTAACCAGGTGGACTCACCACAGCTTTGGGACATTTGCCTCTTCCTTACTGCAAAGGAGATCTTTGCCGCTAAAGCAGACCTGAGAAGGCACTTACCGCTCAACATTTTTTGCCCATTTCCGCACGGGACTTTGCATTCGCGCAGAGCCTCTCGGCGGCACCCGCCCGGCGGCACCCGCCTGGCGGCACCCGCCCGGCGGCACCCGCCCGGCTTGCACGCGTTTCGTCTTGTGTTACAAGTAACTCCAAAAGTCCCCTTTTAACAAAATTCTGCTTGCCATAGTTTGTTAAGAACTTTTTACAGGAACCGGGATCAGACGAGCCTGGGCGGCTAGGCGCTATTTGATGACACACCTCCAGGCGTAGCTACCACAAGCGGAGATATACAACTAAAAGCATCAAAGTTCCAGGACAGCAGAATTACACCTAAGGTAATTGTAACATCCTTTGCAATTTAAGCTGATATAAAATCTGAGATAAATTGTTCTATAACTATGGCAGATAATTTTACTATGCAGAACTTTAGGAATTATTTTACTTCATATGTAGAAGGGATTTTAGCAGAAGAAACTTATGACTGGACCAATATATACTTTTATTTTGTAATAGCAATGGGTTTCATCATTAACATGATATTCTTAAAGAAATGGTTTGAGATTACAGCAAACAATAAGGAACTTGTACAAACCATGGGAGACTTAGTAACAAAGATTCGAAACATTGAAAATGATAGAATTCAAAGCATAGAGACAAAGATTCGAAACATTGAAAATGATAGAATTCAAAGCATAGAGACAAGGATTCAAAACATTGAAAATGATGGAATTCAAAGCATAGAGACAAAGATTCGAAACATTGAAAATGATAGAATTCAAAGCATAGAAAATATAGAAAGAAAGATTCAGAATATTGAAGATGGCGTTGGCGAGCTGAAAGGCATAATTTGTTTAATGTCAGATACTTCAATAACCAGAACAGAAACAATGCAATGCATTAACAAACTAGCAGAAACAGCCCACTCCTGGTCGGAGGAAGCTACTAGTAAGTTTAAAAAACTGGAACATCAGATAGAAAGACTAGATGACAGAATCTCTTCCATGTCTGAGGATAATGGCAAGCTAGCAGATAGAACATTGTTTCTGGAAGGCAGTTTACACGCCATTCAGATAATATCTAAGGATGATAAGATTAAAAACATGGAATCATTTGTAGTTGGAGAAAGTAAGAAACTGACTGATACAATGAAGTCTCTAGAAAGTTATTTGATTCAAGAAGTTCAGACACTCAAAGAAACAATGGTGAATAGATTTCAGGCTTTAGAAGACCTTCAGTCTGATACATCAGAAGAAGAACTACAGGTAATAGGGCATGAAAAAGATTTAAAATTTTCCACACCATTTAGGGTCAGGGGGAGCTTTCCCTGTATCTATTCATGAAAAGCCAGCAACGAAGAAACATCCAAAAGGTGTCGTTGCATATCAGTGGGAACCAATACGTATGAAAGATTTAAAAGGTATAAAGGAAGCAGTAGTCTCTTATGGCATGCATTCACCTTATGTGAAGCAATTAGTAGAATCATGGGCATGGAATAACAAGGTAACCCCTAAGGATTGGGATCAATTAATATCAGCTGTCCTTGAAAGCGCCTCTCAAATAGAATGGAGGGCTTTATGGAGAGAGGAAGCAAAAGCTCTTGAACTTCAGGGCTTAAAGAAAGGGTATAAAGCTCCCCAAGATAAAATTCTTGGTGAGGGTCTCTATGCTGACCCAGAAACCCAAGCTGCCTATGATGAACACATCTTGTCTCTATGCAGTACAGCAGCTTTGAATGCTTGGGATAAGGTTCATGAATTAGGAGAGAGGATAGAACCTTATACCAAGATAAAGCAAGGACCTAGAGAACGTTTTAGTATCTTTTTAGAAAGATTATCTAGGGCAGTACAATTAGAGATAGCAGACATAGATGCTAGGCGAATACTCATAGAATCTTTAGCTTATACGAATGCGAATCCTCAATGCAAACAGGTGCTTTGGCCTTTAAAAATGCGATCAGCACCCTTGGATGAATGGGTCCTATATACAGGCAACATTGAGTATAATGACAATAAGACTGAAGCATGGATAGGAGAAGCCATATCTAAAGGTCAGAGAAGATATCAAGATAACAGAGTTCCTTACTATGGTGACTTAGAAGCTTGGGTAGGAGAAGCCATCCCCAAAGGTTTGAAAAGATATCATAATGTCAGATGTTATAACTGTGGTAAGATAGGACATCTAAAAAGAAATTGTAGGCAAAGCTCTCCCTAGAAGTAACACCCCCAGGAATGAATCAAACAGAAGGCCTCAGCCTTCTGGGTTATGTAGAAGGTGTGGCAAAGGCAGACACTGGACAAATGAGTGTAGATCGACCAGAGACAAGCAAGGAAACCCTTTACCATCGGGAAACTCCTTGGGGGCCTCTCGAAGGCCCCCACATCACAGGTGGTTCGAACATTCCCAGTCACAGTGGAAGACAATCTCCCACAGGACAATTAGAAAATTCTGTGCCTATTATAAAAACTCATACTGCTCTGGATGACGAACTAGTGACGGAAGTTGAATCAAACATGACAGAAGGAAATGAAAAACGTATATTTTGGCAAACTGCTATAAATAGTCATAGGCCTAGATTGATAGTTAAGATGAATAATAGACTGTTTGAGGGTCTGGTGGACACTGGAGCTGATGTAACTATCATATCTAATAAATCTTGGCCTCAAAGATGGCCCCTGCATGAGGTAAATGTTCAATTCTTAGGGATTGGAACCCTGGCTCAGGTAAAACAAAGCACGAGATGGATTGACTGTATAGGACCAGAAGGACAGAGAGGGAGGTTGAGACCATATGTGGCTGATGTAGTGATAAATTTATGGGGTCGTGATCTATTACAGCAATGGAATACACAGATTAACATTCCTCCTGTATTAGATAGGAACCATAGACGACCTCATGATTGTGGAAAGAATACTGTTAAGTACTATACAAGACAGAGACCAAATATCCAGGCAGTACAAAAACAAAATACAAATGCTGAACAAACAGAGGAACCAAAAGCCCTACCTTTAAAATGGCTAACAGAGGAACCTGTCTGGGTAGGACAATGGCCTATGACCTCTGAGAAGTTAGAAGCTTTAGAAAGCCTGGTTCAGGAACAGCTAAATGCTGGACATATTGAGGAATCAACCAGCCCTTGGAATTCTCCTGTATTTGTGATCAAAAAGAAATCTGGTAAATGGAGAATGCTTACAGACCTGGAGAGCCATCAATAAAGTTATCCAGCCAATGGGCTCTCTACAGCCTGGAATGCCCTTGCCTTCTTTGATACCCAAAGAATGGCCTATTATAGTTATTGATTTAAAGGATTGCTTCTTCACTATACCTTTACAAGAACAAGACAAAGAGAAATTTGCCTTCACGGTACCTAATTATAACAATTCTCAACCGGTGAAGAGATATCAATGGAAGGTTTTGCCACAGGGGAATGCTAAATAGCCCCACCCCTGTGCCAATATTTCGTACAAAAACCATTATAAATAATTAAGTAAACAGTTTCCACAATCCATAATCTATCATTACATGGATGATATATTGTTAGCTGACTCTAAAGGAGAAATATTAGAAAAAATGTTTGAGAAAGTAAAGGAAGTTTTACCTCGCTGGGGATTACAAATTGCACCTGAAAAAATACAAAAAGGAGAGTCTATCAACTACTTAGGATATAAAATAGGTCTACAGAAAATTAGACCACAAAAAGTACAGATCCAGAAGAGATCGCTACCAGACTCTTAATGATCTTCAAAAATTACTAGGAGAGATTTCTCAACTGCAAACCATAATTGGAGTAGAAGGGCATGATTTGAAAAACTTGAAAATGGCCCTAAAAGGAGATAAGGACTTGAATAGTCCACGAATACTATCAGCTGAAGCTGAGAAGGAATTAGAATGGGTAGAAAAGAGGGATACTAGAAGCACATGTGGACCGTGTGGATCCAAACCTAGACTGTATTCTGGTTATATTACCATCTAGAGAATATCCTTCAGGGATTTTGATGCAGAGAGAAGATATCATATTAGAATGGATATTCCTACCACATAAACAGAATAAAAAACTGAAAACATATATAGAAAAGATCTCTGACTTGATTATAAAAGGTAAATTAAGACTTCGTCAGCTAATAGGAAGGGACCCAGCAGAAATTATAGTACCTTTAACTAATGAGGAAATTTCTTCCTTATGGAAAGATAACGAATATTGGCAGAGAGCTTGCAGTAACTTTTTGGGAACAATTAGCAACAACTATCCCAAAACTGAGAGAATCAAATTCATAAAGAAAACGATTTGGATTCTTCCACGCATTGTAAGAAAAACACCTATTTCTGGAGTTCATACATTCTACACTGATGCAAATAAATCAGGTAAGGCAGGATATAAATCAGGAAATATTAGTAAAGTGGTTCAAAGCCCTTACAATTCTGTACAAAAGGCAGAATTGTATGCCATTCTCATGGTACTTATGGATTTTAAAGAACCCCTCAATATAGTTACTGACTCTCAATACGCAGAGAGAGTCGTTTTACACATTGAGACTGCAGAATTTATTCCTGACAATACAGAATTAACTTCATTGTTTATACAGTTACAAGATACTATCAGAAAGAGGACTCATCCTATATATATAACACACATCAGATCCCATACGGGTCTGCCAGGTCCTCTAGCACAAGGCAATGATGAAATTGATCGTTTATTGATAGGAAGTGTGCTAGAAGCCTCAGAGTTTCATAAGAAACACCACGTGAACAGCAAAGGTTTAAAAAAGGATTTTTCTATCACTTGGGAACAAGCCAAGGAAATAGTAAGGAAATGTCCTACTTGCTCATTCTATAACCAAACTCCTTTACCACCAGGCAGTAACCCTAAAGGTATAAATAGGAATGAAATATGGCAAATGGATGTGTTTCATTTTGCAGAATTTGGAAAATTAAAATATGTACATCACACTATAGATACATTTTCAGGGTTTCAGTGGGCTACTGCTCTGAGCTCTGAAAAGGCTGATTCTGTTATAACGCACCTTTTTAGAGGTAATGGCCATTATGGGCATACCTGCACAAATAAAAACTGACAATGCTCCAGCATATGTCTCCAGCAAATTGAAACAGTTTTTTGAGTATTACAAGATAAAGCACATAACTGGTATACCACACAATCCTACAGGACAAGCAGTGGTTGAGAGATCCAATCGTACTTTAAAAGAAATGCTCCATAAACAGGCAGGAGGAACCAAAACACCCAAACACAGATTACATAATGCTTTATTAACATTAAACTTTCTTAATGCTGATGAAAAAGGAAAAACAGCTGCAGAAAGACACTGGACAATAGAAAAAACTTCTGAACTAAATCAGCCAGTGTATTTCAAGGATGTACTGACCTCAGAATGGAAAGCAGGATATGTGTTACGTTGGGGTAGGGGTTTTGCATTTGTATCTACAGGAGAAGAAAAACTATGGATACCATCTAAGTTAATCAAGATCCGAGTTGAACAAGAGAAGCATCTTAATGAAGAGAAATGACAAGTCATCCAACAAACTAGGTCCTATGAGGTGTGCGGAGGCCTCTCAAAGGTAGGGGAAGTGTTCTGTTCTTGTTTTTACAGGAAAACAGAGAAAACCTATCATCAAACAGCCAAAAGACACTGAACATGTAGGTGCCTACAGAAGAGAAGACAGCTTTTCAGAAACAATCACTTAAGGAAGCAGAATCTGATATATGGTAAAAAAAAAAAAAAAAAAAAAAAAAAAAAATTTAATTGTAGTAAACTATTTCTATATAGAAATCTATTTCTCTCTATTATCTAGTATTCCTGAAGTCCCAAATTTTGTAAACCAATGCTGGCTTTGGAGTTGGATTTGGCTTTCCTTCTCTAAATTCAAGCATGTTGTTAAGATTAAATTCATGGTTTCTGCCTTAAATCAAGAAGCCAATTGGTGTAAGGCAGAAGAAACAAAATCTGGGGACTCATATCTTATGCAATTTTCTCTCTGAAATCCTAATTTTCTCACATACTTTTAATGCTTATTGTTGTCTTTCCCTAATGCATACCTTAAAACTTGAAAATTTTACTTTAATATTGATGTGTAACTTTTCCACAAGGAATAATAACGATTCCTAACAGCAGTCTTTGAACTTTCCGGAAAGAAGATGGGGCCCCACATCATCATTTCCACTTGACTCAACCTGATGCATCGGAACTACAAACATCACCCTAAAACCGGTTTGAGACTGTTTTGCTCAGAGACAACTCATGACTAGCTAGCTGTAATGGTGCACCTTTTTATTACACCCTGGCCAGTTTCAAATAGAACTACAGTCAAGAATTTTCTGCCACACAGTGACTAACTACATATGTCACAGCCAGTTCTGTTGAGAAATTTGGTTGCTAAAAATTTTCTTCCTACAGGATCCATTGGAGCAATCATCGTCCCATTTCAGCAGGAAGTAATCTTAATATGACTACGCCCCCTTTCCCTACCCTTGGAAATTTGGGATAATAGTCATCGTCTTTGGGTTGGTTTTAGTTATTTGGGATTGGGTGATGCTTACACTCGGGTTTATCTTTTAGACAGGAATAGGGAATGGTGGGTAAAGGTATGGTTTAGATGGGATATAAGTAGATTAGCCTATTTCCTTGAGAATTTGAGTTTGAATGAGATAGTATTTTACAGCTTACATTGTTATGCATTCCTATGTGGTAAGCTATGTAAAATTAAGTTTATATTTTGTTATATTGTGTTAAATGTTTCCACTTATAATATTTATGCACATTATTTTTTACCATATTCTATGTATGTATACTTTTCTTGTGTTCAAGACATTTTGTATATTGATACAATTTGGGATATTTATCTTGCTGCCCTTTATAGTTCTACCTCTTGTCTTGACACTTATACTCTACCTCTATTTTAGGGATTTACATGTAGGTATATGTAAATAGTTATATTGTTTAAGTATTTGTTCCTGCTTTACTCAGGAAAGTTTTATCAGTCTTTTTAGCTAAGTTCCCGAGTATTATAGATTATCTTCACTCACATTTCCTGTACCTATGAGATTAGTCAGATATAGATGCTTAATCTTCAATCCTTCATAGACATGCAGAACATGGCATTTAAATGTTTTAATATTAGTACTCCTTTGACATGAGACACTGTTGCTCCTGACAGCACCGTGCATTTTCCCGAAAATATGTTGGACACTGTTGTTGCTCCTGCTGGAGTTCAATCTCGCCTCAGCTAATGGCCTGTTGGGCATAGAATTGCCCCCCACCTTGACCACTGATTTGGACATGCAGTCCTATGTGCTTGCAGGAGACAAATATAGAAGACTGCTTGACCTTGCCAAGTCAGGGTAAGACAGCCATTCTATTTCCCTGCTGTTGTTGTGGTCTGTCAAGTTCTCTTGGCCTTAGCCAAATCTGGGTGTACCAACGTCGCTGTGAGACCTAGGGGTGACTGTTCAGGTGGCTTGCTGTTTCTGTCCTTGCTGCACCGTTTTGGAAGTTGTCCATCCGCATTTCCTGTCTACTCTAGTATTGTTATTTTCCTTCTCAGGTCTTGATGAGGTTGAAGATTAAACTATCACAACTATTATTCTCTCTTCCTAGTTAGATATATTAGGTACTAGACTTACGTTTTCCAGCTTAGGACAACTCTATTGTAAACTCCATTATGCCCTCACCCTAGGACTAGATATGTAGGTCATTTTGTTCTCGATTTTCCTTTTCTTAGAGCACACTTGTTATTCACTGTTTTGTATATAGTTTTGTATTAAGCCTAAATCTTTTCTTTAGACTAAAAGGGGAATTGTAGTGAGGTAGTCCTTCTGTAGCACTGACCACGCCCATTGGGGGGTGGAGCGATGGGCGGAGGTGACCTGAGGAAGGAGGTCGGAGGGGGGCCAGGAAGGCGCTCTCTTTCTGGCGTGACTCGGACAGGAGAGGATCGGGTTGAATTTCCTGGTGTTCATCTGTCTAGGTTGTAAGTTATTTCTCCCTGAATAAACATCTATTCGGCCTATTTGTTTATCCTGACCCTTATTTACCGCAATAAATAGCTATGCAGGATTTTCAGGGCAGAGAGAACGCTGGGAAGAAGAAGGGTAGAGTTGTGAGGAGTCTCCAGCCAGATGCAGAGGAAGCAGAAAGTGAACATGCCGTGGTGAATAAATGTACCAACACATGGTAAATTGTAGATAAGAAATATGGACTAATTTAAGTTGAAAGAGCTAGTTAATAACAAGCCCAATCTATCAGATGAACAGTTATAATTAATAATAAGTCTCTGTGTGGTTATTTGGGGAGCCAGCAGTTCCAATTAAAAAAAATACCACCTATAGTTTAGAGGTGAGGAGCACCCTTGCAGAGGTCCTGAGCTGAGTTCCCAGCTTCCATGTTCAGTGGATCAAAACTACCTGTAACTCTAGCTCCAAGGGATCTGATGCCTTCTTCTGGTCTCATTTGGTACCTGCACTCATGTTTGCATACCCCCAATAGACAGACACACAGAGACACATACACACACACACAATTTAAAAGATAAAATATTTAAAAATTTAGGATTAGAAATATTTTTCAGGTTTCTTAATTTTTTTATTTTCCCCCTAAAATACAAAATTATATGCATTCAACACTAGGAAATAGTCATTTGAAGACCTTGGACAGGCACAGTGTAGACCTCTTGGGTCCTGTTGTTTTAGGGTCTGCATGCTTTGGCTAACTCTAATTTCAGCAAATGTCAATAAGATGATACAGTGGCTTCTATGTGCTGAGGAAGGATCTCAGAGATAAGTCAAAATGTTACATTTTTGTCTTACTTCAACAAATTTGAGTTCTTATGCTGTTTTTCTTAGGCTCCTTTGCAGTAAGTTTCAGTTAGGTGCACACAAAAAACAGCTCATGATCTTTTAAAAATTACTAATTTGATCACATGTTTACACTATCAATTCAATTCAGTGGTCTTGAGTGAATCCAGAAGGGAAAATACATATTTTCAAATACCATCGAACCATATGTGCAGGTTGGTAAGGAGTCATACACTGAGAAAAATAGAGGGGTCATCCACTGGGAGGAACCTACCAGCGACCGCACTCTTTAAAAAAATAACTCTCCCTTCCCCAGCAGCCATCAGTTGCCAAAAGCTCCTCGGCAAGGGATGGAACCTTAAGAATGCCTTACTAATGCATTTTGCAGTTTTTAACTGGCTCGACCTGGCACAGATCTTGAGTAGGTAATTCTATGCAAATTATGTTTGGGGTTGGTATAATAGGTCTTGTTATCAATGAAGATACACCCTTAGGCCCACCACAATTCAGACATTGCCTATGCAGCAATTAGATTAGGGTAGAGAATAAGAGGATCCCATGGATGAGTCAGATGATGACCTACCCCAAATTGTGTGGTTGCTACTAGTCACTACCTTTCTTGTACTCTAAGAAGCAGCCTTTTGCTACTTTGGGGTCAGTATCTTTCTGCCACCCCTATCCTGGCCTCAGTTAACTACTGTATTGTGGATTAATATTGCCTTTTCTACAGTTTCATGTAAATAGACTCATAATCTGTACCATTTAGTGTTTGCCTGTTTTTAATTTCAGCATCACTAATGCTATTCACTTGTGTAATAAAAATTGCACTTTATTCCTCCTATCTGATGAATATTATCCATTGCCTGCATAAACTATAATTTTTGATGTATTCTGTTACCGATACCTAGATTTTCTTCAGTTTTGGGTCTTTCTGAATAAATCCCAAAATAAGTGACTGTGAGTGATTAACCATATATGGTACATATCTACCATTTACTCCTCTCCACGACCCAGGGAATATCTAGAAAAAGGAAACAGAAAGAATGTAATATCCAGAGGATGAGGAGGAGTAAAATGTTGTTCTTTGGACATAGTTGTGAGGAAATTGTGTTGCAGTGTAGTGATCTTTTGTTTATGACCTAACAAATAAAGCTTGCTTGAAGATCAGAATGCAAAGCTATCCATACTAGTTAGCCATAGAGGCCAGGTAGTGGTGGTGCACACCTTTAATCCCAGCCCTTGGGGGACAGAGACAGACAGATCTCTGTTAATTCAAGGCCACCCAGAGCTACACAAAATTGATCCAGTCTAAAAGAGAAAAAGAACTCACCCAAAGGTGGTCTCAGCACTTGAGATCCCACAGCTTTAATCCCAGCACTAGAGAGGAATATAAGGTGGAAGGAGACAGGAGCAGTGTAGTCCGAGGTTTGGTGGAGATAGATGCAGTCTGGAGATGCAGTCTGAGAACAGGATTACCCTTTTTGTCTGAGCACTGGTAGAGGTGAGAAATCACTAGTGACTGGCTGCTTTGCTTCTCTGATCTTCAGCTTTAACCCCAATATGTATCTCTGGGTTTTAAAAATTATTATTATTAATACCATTTAGAATTTGTGCTACATTGGGTCCTAGTGATAATTGAAGAGGGAAGTGAGGAGTGGATATGATTAAGGTATGTTGTATGGACGTATGAAAACTTCAAAGACTAAAAATATTTTTTTTAAATGAAAAAACTGGATTTTTTTGAACAGTTTGTTGTGTGGGAATCTGTTCTCATTCTTCTTGGGTAAATCACATAGAAATGGAATTGCAAGGTGAATACTTTTGTGTAAAATTTCTCTTATGTGTTTGCCTTGTTTATTTTAGGTTCAATTAATTATCTTATTTGTAATAGCATCAGCTGATTAAAGTTTTTTCTGCAGAAAAGAGCCACGATCTAATTTTCTTTTATCTTAGTTGGTGTTTAACTTGTTAGACTCTGGCAGTAGTCCAGATTCACTGAGATTGCTTTTGTAGTGTTGTCTTTATTTTTGGGCCTGGGAACTTTTCTTAGTTTATCTGAGGTGGAAGGAAATTATGCTCTTTTCAGAAGCAGGGGACTAGAAACAGGAAATATCAAGACCATCCACCTATAAACTGGACAGAAAGCAAGGTTAACATAAGGAGATAAGCACAGAAGAGCTGAAAATCTTTTGAGTAATTGTCAAAGTGTGACTGTTGAACTGTTGAGGATAGAACTAACTTTAAAGTTGTCAAGGCCTTTTATGTTTTGGATTACAAACATGTCCTGTTACTGTGTTTCTTGTTTTTTTGTGCTTGTTTGTTTGTTTTAGAAATTTAAAATGATAAGATCTCTAGTGATTTCAATATTTCTCATGAGAAGAAAACAGACATAGAATTTTTCTCTTTGTTTCCTATAGCATATTATGCTTGGGTGTTATGTTAGAGTTCTTCTGGGTCAGGATGTTCAGAAACTGCTCCCTCTTCTGAAATCCAACCAACCAACCAACCAACCAACCAACCAACCAACCAACCAACCAACCAACCAACCAGCCCAACAAACTAACAACCAAACACACAACCAACCAACCAACCATCTATGTTGCTTGCTTTCCTAAGGTTTCATGCAACATAGTTGATCTCCTTCATCTTGAAAACATACTTTATGTTCTAATTAGGATTTTTTTTTGCTTAAAAGCAACAGAATATCAGATTGTTTCAAGTAAAAAGTGGTAAATAAAAGAATATAGAAGGCCATGCTATTAAGTTGGGAAAGTACCATTCATGTTCATGGGAACTGAGATAATCAATGGAAAGCCCCTAAGGCAGTGGTTCTCAAGCTTCCTAATGATTCAACCCTTTAATACAGTTCCTCATATTGGGGTGACCTTCAACCATAAAATTATTTTTACTGCTACTTCATAACTAATTTTGCTACAGTTATGAATTGTAATGTAAATTTCTGATATGCAGATGGTCTTATGTGACTCCTGTAGAAGGGTTGTTTGACTACACCCCCCTCCTTCAAAGGGGTTGTGACCCACAAGTTGAGAAATACTCCCCTAGGGTCCCAGACTTCTCTTACTGACAATAGCTCACTCCGATTCTCTCTGTGGTCTTTTCTGTCTCACTATCTTTAATTCCCCTTCACATTGTCTCTATTGTACAGTAAAGTATTTTCTTTCAACCCTGCCATTCTCCCAGTGTCCTTCATTTTCCTCTCAAGTGGTTTAACCTGTTGACGTATACATTGTCTTGACACTAGTGGTGGTCTCAGTTCTACATGGCCTTTCAGCTTTCTCTGACACCATCTATGCATATAAAAGTTCTAGTTTTCAGGAAAGAAAGAACCTACTTAATGATAGACAGATTATTGGATTAAAAGGCCCAGGGAAAGCTGTCTCTTTTTTCCTCTCAAATATAGTGGCTTGCTTGGGAAGGGTCATATACTTTTAATGTGGCCACCTGCAACTTCCCTTTCAAGTAGCGACCATATGGGTAAGTTAAAGAGAAGTTAGGCATGGGAGGCATTGAGTGACAGACTACTATAAATGGACTTCCACTGACTAGGTCAGGCAGAAAGACCAGAGCTAGCAAAGGAAGCAGCTGAACTTCAATCATTTGGAAAAGATACACTTTGCTCAAGTCTAATGAAAATTGTCTAGACTTCCAAAGACTTGCTAGCTTGTTTGATTTGAAGCAACCACATTTAATAATTTAGGGATTACACGTAAGAATGAACAAAGATGAATCATTTTAAAGGAGAGTGAGAAGAGCTGCTGCAGCATTTAACCATGTGTCTGAATTTGGCTATCTGAAGAGCCACTGCCATCATTCAGCCCAACTTTTTAAAACTTAACTTAGGCCATGGACTTTAAGGCTGTATTTTGAGTGGTTTAATAAGTCATTATATTCAGATTTAATGAAAATCAGCCAACAACTTTGACTTACTTTGTCTTTAACACATCAGGGTATAAATGGGCTTCTAGGTAATTTTTAATCTATATGTAAATTAGCTATGTCTATAACAGCTGTAGTATGAATTTGAGGATGTGCAGGAAAGAAAGATTGGATGCACAAAATATTTGAAAATCATGTCAAGAAGAAAGAGGCTGTACAAGAGATACATGACTTTCAATGAATTTGAATATAGTTTATATTAAGATATCTTTGATGAAATTATTGTCATTGAAAATCGTCTGGGGCCAACAATTCATGAAGCAAAATGTAGAACAGAGAATGAAAAATAAGATTTTATGGCAGATTGTTAAATTGTGCTAAAGGTCACACAATTTTCCACTGGAGAGCTTCCATTTGGCATGTTTTATGGCAAAGTTGATCATATCTTTACTAAATTCATTTTCTACCCAGGCAGTAAAGTAATTTAAAGTGATTAAAACTCTTGTTTGTTATACAAAAAATGATGTGCTTTATGTACTATTTAAATATCACTTTACAAGTAAATATGCTGTGTTGTATTTTATTTATGGCTATAGTTCAGACACTGAAGTGTCAAGAAAATCTTCCTTTAAACTTTTTAATTAGAAAGACAGTCGTGTGTGGTGTGTGTGTATGTGTATATGAGTGCCTTCCAGTCACTTGTAGCAGGAGGAAATGCTCTGAAGGGTCTTAATAGAAACCACAGGCTTGAGATTCTTTTATAATAATATTTTTTATTTAAATTTGAAACAAGCTTGTTTTACATGTCAACCCCAGTTCCTTCACACTCCCCTTCTCCCCTGTCCCCCTCCCAACCTCCATCCCATCCCCTTTCTGCTCTCCAGGGAGGGTGAGACCTTCCATGGGGGAATCTTCAAAGTCTGTCATGTCATTTGGAGCAGGGCCTAGACCCTCCCGTATATGTCTAGGCTGAGAATGTATTCATCTGTGTGGAATGGGCTTCCAAAGTCCATTCATATACTAGGAATAAATACTGATCTATTACTAGAGGCCCCATAGACTGCCCAGTCTTCCTAACACCTACATTCAGGAGGGTCTGTGTAGGTCCTATGCTGATTTCCCAGCTGTCAGACTGGAGTCCATGAGATCCCCCTTGTTTAGGTCAGCTGTTCCTGTGGGTTTCTCCAGCCTGGTCTTGACCCTTTTGCTCATTACCCCTCCCTCTCTGCAACTGGATTCCTGGAGTATGGTTCAGTATTTATCTGTGGGTGTCTGCTTCTGCTTTCATCAGCTACTGGATGAAGACTCTAGGATGGCATATAAGGTAGTCATCAATCTCATTATTGGGGAAGGACATTTAAGGTAGCCTCTCCACTATTGCTCAGATTGTTAGTTGGGATCATCTTTGTAGATCTCTGGGCATTTCCCTAGTGCCAGATTAAGATTTTGCTATAGGGTTTTGTGTTGGTCTTCTTTGTAGTTTTCTGTAATTTGGAATAGGAAGGAAAGCATGGAAAGGTGGAACATGAGTTAAATTTGTATTTTTCTTTATCTGGTTATCTAATCAAAGGAGAGAAAATTTACCTTGCAGGGAGTGGCTGCTGAAAACTGATGTCAATTCTAAATAAAACTTAGGACATACCAACTGAGCCCTTATAGTTACAAGTCTATTTAACCCAGCATGCTGTGAATTTATTTCCAGAGGGAGCTCAGCCCGTTTGTTAATGATTTGGCTTGTTGCTGTTAGAACCGAAGCACCATTCTTAATATCAGTTTTAGCTACCTATAAGAATAAAGAAATTCTATACTTAAAAGTTACCATTTTGCCTGGCTAGAGAAATATCTAGCAGCCTGGTCCTTTAAATATCAACTCAAAAAATTAAAATATTTTGATTTATTTCTCCTTGTATGCTGCCCATGGGATTTAACTATGGAACTGGATGGTTCTCACTATGAGGCAACACTCATGCAATTGCATTCATGCTGGGAAATGATTTTATTGCCTAAGAAAATGAATGTGCCAGAGCCAGTGAGCTGTGTTTGTGCGTAGGTTATAATTTTCAAACTGTGATGTCAAAGCAGGGTCGAGATCTGTGACTACAGCTGGCAATTGCTCTGTTGGACAAGTCTGTGGTAGCAGGACACCATGTCATACCCATTCTTCCATCACATTATACATGTGTAAATTCAGCTTACACACACACACACACACACACACACACACACACACACACGCATGCATGCACAGACACATGCGTCCACACACACACATACACACACACCATGTTAAAGACTATACAGTACCTGCCACAACAAAATAAGGCAATAATAGTTATTTTTAGCAGTGACTCCAATTGTTTTCTGATATTTTCTTAATAATAAGACACATGCATTTCCTGTTAACTTATGCATTATTTTAAAGTTCTCAGTCTTTCAGAGTTAGAACCTTTGTGCATAAACTGAGCTGATTTGGTTACCTTATGAACAGACATGCTCTTTTGCAGTTTACTTTTTTTCCACACTAGTAACTCTTTGGATATGTTGGGCAGCCATGCTCTTTTACAGATTATCTGTCCACTGGGTCTCTCAAGAAACCATGGTACTGATGCTGTGAAGGATTTTGCCTCTGTGAGCTTTATCTATGGTGGTATGTTGCTGTAATATTTGATTTGGCCAAGGAGGCTTTGCAGATGTAGTCAAGGGTAAGGCCTTAGGATAGGAGAGTGACCTGGATTATCTGCATGGGTAGAGTCCAATTGCAAGAGCACTGAGAAACACAGATACTTCTGAGGAACTTGGAAGAGGCAGAAATGAGAAAGTCAGCTGAGCATCTATCATGAAAGGGGCTCCTTGCTTGCTAGAGAGGACAACAGGGAAAGCATGAGAAAGAATGCATGCAGCTGGGAGCAAACACTTCTTTTTCAGCTTATAGGATCAGGGACCTCAGCTCTATAATTCCATGAAGCTGAATTCCCCCCAACGACCCAGGGGAACTTACAAGCCAGCCATTCTGTTAAGACCTTTAATAAAGTGCACCTGCTCAGAATCTGATCTGACACAGGAGACCCTCAGTGCAGTGTCTATTCCAGCACACCTGGGATGAAGAATATATTTCAGTGGTTTAGGGCACAAAATTTGTTAAAGCAGTGATTGGAAACTAATGCAGCATCCACCTCCGAGAGGTCCCTTCATGTAAGTCTGGAATCTCCACTGGTCAGATAGTTTGCCTTCCTGATCTATACCTCACTTTTAAGTCCTCCTGATTCTTAGCCTATCCTATGGCATCCTATCTCACCATCTAACTCTTAATTATTCCTATTAGTATCCTTTAATTTCTATGATATATGATAACTAAACAATTTCAATTGCATCTTATAGCACTCTTTAATTTCTATTACATGCCCCACATAAATCTAACAAGGTTGGAAGGATAGTTGGGGAAAACATTTATCTGACCTAAGTATCATATCTTTGGAAAAGGACTGAATAATATCAAAATCTATTTTTAAAATATGCTAACTATCTCCTTTCCACTCTCATACTTTCTACTGACAGTTTTTTTCCTCATAAGCAATTGGTTTTTTTTGGGGAGTCTGAAATTTAGATTTGGAAAAGCTGAACTTGTCATAAGAAACCTAATATTGAGCTACTTCTAGGCTGTCATTAGCAAACTCTAGCATGGCTTACTTGTCTCTCCTTGGTCCATTTCAGCTCAGAGAACAAACTGACTCGTTTGATTACTCAGGGATTTGCTCATGGAGTTAGATAGGAAGACTGTGAGTTTACGACAGAGTTAACTATGGCTATGCAAGCCCTTTGCATTAATTGCAAGTTATTGCAAGAAGTGTGCTAGGCCCATTATTTCTGTCTTGTTTGCCAATTTGTGTAAATACCCAGAGGTTTAATAATTGTGCCTTTGCATTCAGAAATAAGCAAGCAGGACTGCCAATTAAGGTTGCATGCATATAAATCAAAATTATTTTCCAAATTTATGCTTGTGAAAAAGAAAAAAATATGATCCAGACAATATTTGTGAAGGTTTCCCCACACTGTTAGTCTGGGAGGTTCTCTGGTGTTAGGATTGCTACCCAGAGCCATTTGCCTTGGAGTCACAGATCTGGATGTGAACTCCAATCCATTTCCTCATGGCTACGTTGAGTGAATTATTTAGATTGTTTTGTATCTGTGAAGTACCTTGTGAATGTAACTTGAATGACCATCGAAAGGGTGCTGCCCTCAAGGTGATCTAGAGTTTATTTTATTTTATTTTATTGAGACATGTCTCCCTGTGCCTGGTGCTCTCAAGCTTAGAGAGACATACCTGCCTCCCGAGTGCTGGGATTAAAGGTGTGTAACACCACTAGAGCCTGATCATGAATTTCTAAAGTTATGACAGATCCAAATTCCTATAAACACAAATGAACATTATTTTCAAAGGGGAAAATCAAGACAGAGACAAAACAAAGAAGAAAAATGAAAGAGCACAATGATTGGTGACATAAGGAGTAGTTCAGTTTCAGAAGCGTAAGTGTGTGTGTATATGTGTCTATTTATTTTTAATTGAGAGTAAGATCTCCTGTAGTCTAGGTTAGCCATGTACTTGCTCTGTAGCCAGGGATGACCTTGCACTCTGACTCTGCCTGCCTCCACCTGCCACTGCAGACCTGTGCCCCTACTTGCAGTATATTCAGTACACTGAGGATCAGACCTTGGTATTTGAGCATGCTGGGAGGCACCCTGTTAAATGAGCTACAGCCCCAATCTCCAGCTCCTTTAATAACAGTTTGATGGACCTGGAGAGCGCTCAGTGGTTAGGAGTGCTCATTGCTCTTGCAGAAGACTTGAGTTCTGATCCTAGCACTGACATGGCAGCTCATAGCCATTAGTCACTCCAGTCCCAGGGGTTTCAACACCTTCTTCTGGCCCCCAAACGTGCATGGCACACACAATGTGCACAGCCATTCAGGCAAATGCTCATAGACATAAGTAACTTTTTTTGAAAAAAAAAACCAGTTCTGTGTATATAGTACATTCTATGTAAAACACTATTCAAAGGCTCAGGCTATTCCTTTCACTAGTGTGGTTAAGGGTCTTTTTTCCTTTCAGAATGAATTAGGTAAGAGAGGGGACGCATGTGGAGAGAGACTGAAGCAGAAGTTGAATTCATATATGTACCCTCAGAATAATTAGTAGATACATATCACATGCATTTGCCCCCCCCCCCAGCCAAATTATTTTCAGAAATGTTTATGTGCAATTCAAAACTGTTTAGTTTCTGAGGCACAACAAAGTGTTATTATCCAATATTTCAAACCTGTTCTCAGGCTTGACTCTAAAGTTAATTTTCAGCATCTGAGACTAGACAGGGAAGTTGCATGTGCTGTGTTTATGATGCTGAAAGGGCACAGCAAGACAGGTCTGGACAGAAGAAGAATTATTATTTCATAGTTATGGAGGATCCCTGAGAAGAAACTGTTTTCCTGAATAGAATACTAATACTTTTTCCTTCAATGGACACTTAAATTATAGGAAAATTCAGTTTGCTGCAACTTATCTTCTCTTTTCAGTCTGAGGATTTCTAGTTAAGGACTCTAGTGGCTGGTTGCTTTGCTTCTCTGATCTTTCAGCTTTTAGCCCCTAATATCTGACTCTGGCCTTTTATTATTAAGACCTATTAGAACTCGTGTTACATATTTTTGCCCAGTGTGGGAAAGAGTGAAACAGAATTGTCCTCAGACCTTCACGGAATGAGACATCTTTTTTAAAAAGTGCTCCCAAGTGTCATGTAATGGGTAACCCAGCAACAGTCTCTTTAGAAAAATACTTTAGTCTGGATACAGAATCACATGGACACCATTCTTGAATGGATTTTCATATGTCGCTTCAGAGACCCTTGCTGTCATACTCCTAGTTTTTATTAATACGATTAAATAGGATCACACTTCATTTAACCATTTCTAGTTTTTCAACCTTATCTTCATGACCCCCAACCCCACAGCCTTTATGACCTACCAGAAACATCCTGCTTAATCATGATTCACCAGGCTGTTTTATTCCCCCTTTGCCTAGTCTGCCTTGATTCTATCCCTTAAAACTGCATTATGCTGGTTAATTCTTTTTCAATCTTACACAAGCTAGGGTCATTCGGGAAGAAGAACCTCAGCTGACAAAATGACTCCATCAGATTGGCTTGTAGGTAAGCTTATGAGGGCATTTCCTTGATTAATGATCGATTTGGGGGGGAGCAGCCCATGTTGGTTGGCACCACTCCTGGACAAGTGGCCCTGGCTTAAACAAGAAAGATAGCCAGGTAGTGATGGCTCACACCTTTAATCTCAGCAAGCCAAGGGGAGCAAGGCAGGAAGCAGTGTTCCTCTGGCTCTGCTTCAATTCCTGCCTGCATGGTCCTATTTTTGAGTTCCTGCTCTGATTCCCCTTCATGACTGACTATAAGCTTAACGATGAAATGAACCCGCCCCCCAAGTTGTTTTTGATGTGGTATTTATCACAGCAATAGAAAGCAATCCGGGACACATGTTTTCATTACAGACTGTACTCAAGGCTAAGTATCTTCCTCAGAATTGACTCCCCCATGTGGGGTCTTTCTTATATTCTGTGGAGATTTTGGCAGTGTTTATTGTATTTATTTACATGATTAATTTTCAATAATAGATAGACTCTGTTATTTAGACTGTATTTTATCTTGCATGTAGTAATGTGCCAGGGACATAACCATGTGGCCAAGACCCATCTATGGGAAGGAGGACAGAATGGAAAGTTTGGCAGCTGGCAGAATGTTGACAAACCACATAACATGTTAAAGTTAAGTTTACTCAGCTGTAAAATGGTAGTAATATTTGTACTTCTTCCCACCACAGATAACAAAGCTCTGTATATAACACCATTAGTGGCAGCCTTGAGGACCTTTCTTCTATGGCCTTTCGTGTTGCCACTCCTCACCTTCTCAGCTCTCCAGAGGTCTGTCTGATAGTTTCCAAAATGTCCCATCTGCTTTCAGCTCCCACGCCTCTCCTGCACCCCTGCAATGCTGATTCCTCATTAGGGAGGTGGGGCTTGCACTGTGCATGGCTCCATGCTTCTCATCCAAGGATCTCCTCAGAGATCCAGGCTGACCCTGCAGTGCTACTCCTGCAACACCTGCTTTCTGTTCAGATTTGCACATACATTAGAAGGCATACATACACACATACATGCTTTTCTCATGTGTACCAGGCTGGCCTCTAGCTAAGGATGACACTGAGTTTCTGATTCTCCCTCTCATGAATGCAGGTGTGTGCCACTGAGCTCAGCCCATGTGGTGTTGGGGGAGTGAACCCAGGGCCTCCTTGCACATTAGGCAAACACTCTCCCAACATTCCTAGGCCCCCCACTACTTTTTTCTTTAGTAGCATTCTTGGTGCTTTTTGTTTTATGTATTTATTCTTGGTGTAGCTGTCCCATCCCTTACTTGTAATTTTGTTTTCCATAGTTTCAGCTCCCTTCAGCCAAATGTGATCAAAGCATATTAAATAAGAAACATGAAAAAGAAACAATTCATAAAATTTAAGTTGTTTCTATTATAGTGCATTGTTTTAACTTTGTATCATACTGTTAGTTCTTGTTAATATCTTTTTAAAAATGAGTTGTTTATTTTTATTTTGTGTGTGTGTGCTTGCTTGCTTGTATATTGTGTGCTACATGCATGCTGTGCCTGTGGAGATCAAAAAAGGTCACCAGTCCCCTGGAACTGGAGTTGCAAACAGTTGAAAGCCTCCATGTGGGTGCTGGGAACAAACCCAGTTCTGCAAGATCAGCAAGTGTTCTTAACCACAGGAGCTCCAGTGTTTATTAATTTATTATTTTACTTAGTCATTAAATTCAATTTTATCATAGGTATATGTGTTTGGGAAACATATAACATATATAGAAGTTATCCTGCCCCCAGTTTGAAGCACACCCTAGAAGTGTTTGCATATTTCTCTGTGGAAAAGATTGAACTACAAACTATCTTTGCTTACTTGTATGTTTATATTTGTTTTATTTCTCACTAATGTCAACTCTAGAGGATTACGATCACATAGGTTATATGCATTATTTATATTCCTAGAGCCTAATACATTAAAATATGGCATATAAATGTTTATGTGGAGTTCAAATTAAAAGAAAAGGATGGGTCACATCTACTTTTTTTCCAAGGAAAGGAATATTCTTTACAGAGAAATACTCATCAGCTCTGGGGAGGCCTACAGGATGTGCACAAGATTCAGGTATGGATAACAAAGCAGGGAAGAGGCATTAACATACAATGACTCCTGAATCAGAGCTGGTCCCTGTCATGCCTGTGTCATGAGCTCCCAAGAGACCACCAGGATCCCAAGTTGGTATGCAAAAGCAAAGAAACTTTATTGCAAGCTTGAGCTTGGTCTCAGTTCCTTCTGACACATCAGTTGGATCAGGGAGCCCTGCATTTAGTTGAGGCAGAGGTTTTAAGGAGTAAAGGATGGAGGATAAGGGAATTCTGGATTCAGATGGGGGTTGAACTCCTGATTGGGCAGGAGTGAGGTAACAGTTTTGTCAGACAGTAATTGGTACTGGTATTGCTGAAAGGAAATTGGCAACCTATATACCAGTTAGGTATGCTAACCTTAATGTTCTGGAGCATCTAGTACTTGTTTGTCTCAATTTTGATTGGTTCCCCACAGGGTAGTCTGTGGAATTTCCTGATTATTGTAATGCTGAAGCCTAATTCCATTGTTGTTAGTCTGCAGCATGTCATGGTTGTACTGATGTTAAATTAGACTTCTTCAGTCCCATCTGTGGGTGATATGAACACACACACACACACACCACAGGGCCCAGTACAGTGTGTCAATTTTCTGATTCACTATCTTGTTGACTTAATAGAAGAATTGTGTTCTTGAAATGTCTTCTTTGTTTGTAATAGTCTGAGAAGGGAACTTTTGATTAGGCATGTACAGTTATATATATGGAACACACACACATGCACCAAGCTTAAATATTCTTCAAGATCTAAATTTCTGCACACCTTATAAGTTGTTACAAAGTGGTATTTAGTCTGATCCCTCACACTTGATGCTGGGTAGCTTTTGGTGATTTCAAATGTAAAAAGTTTCCATCTCCAAAAGAAGAAAATCTGAGAATTTTGAGGATGCAGCCTAGGGATGGTAACAGTTCTATGGATGGTCCCTCTCCTCAACACAAAACTTTAAGCAATTGCAACATAGCTGAAAATGCCTAATCCGTTGCTCAAGGACATACTGTGATAATTTGGCTAAGGACTGTGTATACTTGCTTCACTTTCACTTTCACAGAAATTGGAGTCCCTAAAGAATCACGTGTCTCCAACAGCAGCACGCCTGTGCTGTCTCAATGAGACTTTGCTATGCCTTTTCCTCATCCGTGCATCATCTTACCCTATAAGTGACACTGCCTCTGAATCTCGTCTTGCTCTCTGTTTCTGTCTTCAGAGACTTCATGACAATGAAGGTTTTGATGTAAAGAGATTCACATGGCATTGGAAGCAGAAGACCTGGTTATGAATCTGGGTATTTGTCAAGTGAGGCAGTGCTTCACTTCACAAGCATGTATCCAGGGTCTGGCTCTCTCCTAGCCCTCAAATGCTGAGTTTGAATCTTAAATGTTTAAGGCACAGCTGTAGAAACCAAGACCTACTGAATTTTATATATACAGTTAATGATGAGAACAAATACATGCCCAAAGAGGTCAGTTGTAAAGAGTATGGTTTTTCCTCCCGACGCTGGTCTGGTCCAGCCGCGCCAGCCCCAAATAATACACAGAGACTCTGTATTTGATATTATGCTGTAGCTCTGTCTTAAGTATTAACCCATTTCTATGTATTTCCACGTGGTCTTACCAGCGAGAGGCGGCTGGTGGTTCTATTCTCTCCAGACTCTCCATCTTGACTCCTCCTTACTACTTCCTCTTTCCTCCTTGTCTCCTAGTCCCTCCTATCTTCCTTTCCTATTGGCCAGCAGTGCTTTATTAATTAACCAGTATGAGAAACATATACAGAATGACATCTCCCATCAGTCAGTCTTTAAATAATCCTAAACAGCAAATCTAGTGATTCCTAATAAAACAATGTAAATAGGACTGAAGGATCTAGCCTTTAGTTATTCTGTCAGGTCATGAGTTAAAAGCAGATAATTTTAGAATGTTCAGTAACTGTACTTTGTTGTCTTTAGTTACTGTGGTAATTTTTTTAAGCTTTTATGGCTGTGCTTATTTCCTCCATATAGAAATATTTATTTCATCACATTTTTGTACAAATTAGTCATCTTCCCTAGCCTAGTTTTGTTTCTTTTCATTTATCAATAGTCACCTGCAGCATAACACAATGTATACATTTCATTGCCTGGGGGACCAGCCTCCAGAAGCGCGGGGCTCAAAGGGAATCTGTGGAGTCAGGTACTACTACCTTTTTATCTGAAGTGGTTAAGGGAAAACAAACACACACTCTCTTGATGGTTTCCTTCAGATCTTTTCTTTATTCTTCTTTTGCATTCTCTATTCTCTATTCTTATCTCTATCTAGAAATGTCCCTTCTGTCTCTCTAGATGTTTCCCTCCTCATTTTCTCATTCTTGTCACTTCCTTCTCCTTCCTCTAACTCTATCTTTATTCTTTCCCTTACAGCTTATATATCCCAGCAAAATCTTTCATGCATTGTAGAAATTACTATGTGATTACATTCTACTTTTCAAGTGAATGATTACAAGGAATACAAGTAAAAAAGCAGCATGTTTTCCATATCCCTTAACAAGATTAAACATTTTATGTATTACAGGTGAAAAAACGAATTATCCCAAAACCCCACATACATTCATACCCAAGCAACTTATTACAGAATAACAGTTTAAGCAAGGAAGGTATTTTTCTCAGTCAGGTCTTTTACTAGCAGGCTGCATTTTGCAGTCACAAAGAAAGGACCAATCATTCTCTTACTTATCTTGAAAGGCAATATTATAAGGAATCTTAAAGGATTCTTTTATACATGAAAAACAATCAGTCGGCTCTACTTTAAATCTTTAGGGTGCATACCCACTCATCAATAGTATTTTATATCAGGAGATTGAGGGCAGGAATGGGTGTAAGGAATTAATCATCACCTTTGGTCATCAACCAATCCTAGAAAGGAAGGCACATCAGCCAATGATAACTGGAATGCTTTGTTCTTGTTCCCTGACCTTAAAGAATTCATCACTCAACTATGTGCCTTTCCAAAACTTTATATTGTCTTTCTGAGTTTTTCACCTCAAAGCTGTTTGGCAAAAGCATCCTAGTCTAATTTTAACTTATTTTCAAAGCTTTGTTGCAGCTATGACGTACTCTGACACCTGTGAACACATTAAGGTTAATAGCATTTAAACTGGTTGAGCTACTGGGACTCAATTGTTTTTCTTAACCATTAACCCAAGCCACAGTCTGTACTGCTTCTCAATGGAAGCTGTGTGACACTTCCTTGTTTTATTTTTTATCATTAAAACTCTATTTAAACTAACATTATTATTATTATTACTACCCATTAGAGAGTACAGTGCAGGAAGAAATTATCTTCAAAGTAATTCACAGGATAGATACAGGATATATCCAGGAGATAAACACACTACATACCAGGCAGTGGGGCTCTCCCCACACCCATTCACACCACACCAGACACCAGAGAAAGATGTCAGCGGCAAACATGTAAAATTACAGCAGAAGCAAGACACTTCGGAGTCTGTGGTCTTGGGACCTTGCCTATCCAAGATTTACACATCAGGGATTCACCTCCTGGTGGGCTGACACTCCAAAGTCAACCACCATCTGCTGCTGCTCCTCTGACATGGACACCAGCATGCACACTTGTGTGTGTGCATGTGAGTCACTTGCAGCAATGTACACACTTGCATATATGTATTTGAGCACTCACATACTCTTTCTTACCCCCAGCCCATGCAAATTAAGTCAAGCAGACAGAAGGAGTCACCTCTTGCTTTTTATTCTGGTTTTAGGGGAACCAACTCTGTCCTATTTTTCTCACTGGAGAAAACTAAGGAGGAACACATTAGCATTCTCAAATGCACTGACCTCATGCATTTCCTTTCTTGTACATGTTCTTGTCACCTTGCCAAGGTTTTCTAATATCTGCATGTCAAATGCTGATTACAAGGCCCCTGGGCTGGATTCACACTGGCCTCTTGGCTTTTTACAGAACCTTACATAGCCTTGTCACTAGCTTGATGCTAAAGCAAATAATGTCAGGCCTTTGCACAGAAGACTGAGGAAATGGGACCACAATAAACATGCCGAGAATAAAATCAGGCACTGTTGTAATTATTAGGTCAGAGGCAGGTAAGTGCAATTATTTCTTTACTGAACAAAGACAGATGGAGAGTAGCTGGCTCTGCAGCAGGGTGCAAAGTTCACAAGGGCTGGGATGATCAATATGTAAGCCTGAATGCATTCAACACCCACGTATTACCTGTTATATATTTTTTCTCTACACCATTCTCTCTCTTTGTTTTTAAAAAGCAGTATTAAATTGGTTACAGTTTTCCCCCTCCCTATACTTCTTTCTTTGCTTACAGGCAAGGACAGGAAACTAAACAAATATAAGGATTTAATGTTCAAAATCACCTTGCATAATTGGCTTGAAGGGCTGAGACATGCTTTTCTCTCCATTTTTCAGTCTTAATGCTATTTTTCCTCAGAGGGTTCGTCTGTCAATAATTGATGGCGCTTTCTTGGGTAAATGAGCTGTTTCTTGGGACATTATAAATAATATTTGGATTCAAGTTTATTTTCAAGCTGCTTTTAAAGTCCTGAAGCTGTGCTAACTGAATAGAAAATGCTAAATGTTTGAGGGCGTCATGCAAGCTCTCAAGTGCTAACGGCGTGAACTGGACTTAAGATAACAAATGGAATTTATACCCTCTGAGAAAATGGGAACACATTTGGTTTCTTCAAGAAGCATGTAGATTTGGGAAGGATGTTTCCAGAAGGAAGTATCGTGTTTCTGCTACATGCTGGGCACTGTAGTCCAGGGCTCACATGGGATATGTGGAACCTGATAGACTCACCTGGCAGACATCACTATTCTTTGTTCATGGATAAGGAAACTTAGTCTCAGAAAGGTTAGTTACTTCTCTAATGAGTGAAGAGGACAATTTCTGGGCTTGAGATTGGTATGAATTGGATTATGAAGTTGTGGGCATTCTGCTCTCCCTAAAATCAGATGTCTCTAACCTAGCTTCATTCTGAGGTCAGTGGTGTTCTGTGGGTGTTGTCTTATCACTGAACCACTTCTATGTCTCTCCTGTGTGTTCCAGTCAGTATGGCTGTACTTTTGTATGTTTCTCTGCTGTTCAGAGAAACCTGAAACCACATCTAGGCAAGAATAAATATCTATTTTTTAAAAGAGGGATTTAGTATATGCAAGAATGCAATTGATGTATAAAAAGGAGGGTGGGCTGAGAGATATTTTTCTCTTTTTTCTGCTCTGAAGATATGGTCAAAGAAAATTCTAGAATGATCCCACTTGAACTGAGATTGAGCATCTCAGGTTTTCATTTTGCTCGGTGATTACCCATATGATGCTATTATTTCCTTTCTCCTAGTTTCTACATTTGTGGGATGGTCACTTTCTCCCACCAGACACTTGCTGTGATGATCCAAAGATGAGTTAGTCTGAAAAACAAAAAAACCTGTAAATTATAAACCATTGCCTTTATTGCACTTTCTAGTTTTTAGGAAGTTGCAAGATCATCAGTAATTGATCTGAACACCACAGTTAGGACTTCAAAGGCAAAGCAGTAAGAGTTTAGGCTGTTTTATCATGGGACAGATGGGAATGTAAAATGCATAAAGCCATTTCTAAAGGCTCATTCAGAACAATTACTTCAGAGATAATGGCTTATTATATTCATAATATCTGCCCTTGAGTTTTAATTCTGCTGCTCATTTTTAAACTTCCAAGTGAAAGATATAATCTAAATCACTTTGCCTACCCCCTCCCCGGGTGCCATTAATTGTCAGGACAAATATATGCTGAGTTTAAAAGGGAGAAATAGCTGACAAGAAACCAGATTATTGCTCAGCTCACACAGAGTGAGATGGATCCTGAAGGTCTGTCTGCCTGCCATGCTTCCTTCCTCTCCTTCATCCTTATTTCCTTTTTTCCTTCTACAACTATGCATACGTGAAGAAAATATACTACCAGCTCCAGTGACTCTCAGTTTAGCATCCAAACGAATGTACATTTGAGTGTGCAGGAGGTCAGCCTTCCCTTACTTATAGTACTATGAACAGTGTGGACACTAAAGGGTGAACAGCCATTGTTCCCCAGGAAGCCTGGTGAGAATCCTTGATGAATACTGAGCTGTGCATAGCTTGGGTGAGTCCAGCTCTACATTCCACTTGTTTCTAAGCCGTTACATTTCAACCCACTTGCAGCCTGATTATTTTCTTGGACCCAGTTGGAACAAAGATCCCCCTCTGATGAATCTTTCTTTATAAACCTCAAAGAACTTAAATCCTCAGATGCCCTCCTCCCTGATTCCCCTTCCTCTCGTTTTATTATTTTGGGTTTTCCCACACTTCCTACTTCATTCACTTCTCGTTCATGTCCCTTTAAGAAATTCAGGAATTGTGGATAAATGAGCTAAATTAATTTGAGGAAATTCGGGGGAAATGTAAAGGGAAAGTTGAGAAGACAAATTGAGAACCAATAGTGCAATATATGAATCCTCCCCCAATTCTCGTGGAATCCTCTTGTGATTTTCCATGATACTTTCAAATTTGATTTCCAATTATTTCTGGCCAGAGATAAGAAGCAAATGGTTTCTAAGTAGTGCCGTCTGGGCAAGCTCTTCTCTTAGACAAGATTGCAATGGATAGTGCTTGTCTGGACTGTGCAATTAATGCCACTTGGCACAACAATATCGGTTTCTTAAAAATTCTGGTTTTGGAGGATTCTGTCTCTGTGTCTTAACAGGACAATAACTTCAACCAGCACCGTACCCTGCAGCAGAGGCCACATCCAAAGAACACTTAGGTATTAAAGGTTTGTTTACCTAGAATTAAAATGAGAATTAAATTACAGAGAAAGACTGAAATGAAAATTGCAGGTGGTAATTTTGTCAGCCTACTCTTTTTCCAGCCAGCTACCTAATCACACCCACTTCCCCCTGTTGGGTTGTTTTCCCTTCTTGAATCCAGGTAGTGGGCCCACACCAGCACCAACGTGGCAGGTCCTGATCAGCAGGAATGCATCAAAGGGAGTTACCTGCTGGCAGTCAGCAGAGGTAAACAAAGCCTACAGTCTCTGGAGCCAGACTTGGCTGGTTAAAATTCAGCAGGCCATGCAAGAGGAGCTTCAGTGAGGGTCCAGTATTGATGGTGTACTAGAAGCCAGAGGCCAACAACACATTATACAATGAACATTTGCAAATAAAAATGTTTGGACAAAAGGGTGTACTGTGTTGATACACAGCAGCTCCCAATGCTATGAATGATGAAGATGGAGGAACAAAGTAGGGTTTCTTGTTTGCTTGGTTTTTCCTTTTCCTTTTCTCTTTTTTTTTTTTTTTTTTTTTTTTTTTTTTTTTTTGTTGGTTGGTTTTGTTTTCATTTGTTTTTCACATTTACTATTTCTTTCTTAGTTTTCCTTTATGGGGGAACACTATAAAGTGTGAAAGGCAGATATGGAGGGACTGAGAGATGAGTTGGATTGGGGTGCATGATGTGAAATTCCCAAAGAATTAATAAAAAAATGTGTTAAAAGAACTATAATACATACTATATATAAATTTATACATACATATGTGTATGTATATAATGAACTTTTCTCATCTGGGATGATGGCACTCTCTCCAAGAGTCAAAGACCACCAAATAATTACTCCATAGCAGATATGAGAAGCCTTCTTTTGATTTTTTGGCTAGGGCTGTTTAAGAGACTCGAGCCTGGGTGTCACCATGGACCCTGGTGTCAGTGCAGGTCTCTCAGATTGCCATGGGCTTAGCAGCAGCATGGTTCTAGAATTCTAACATGGCCTGAGGTGGCAGTCCAGACCCTGGGCAGTTGCATGGCCCTTGATGGCGATAGGAGTCATGGACCTCAACACGGACCCTGGCCATGGCAGGGCCACGAATCCAGGTGTGGCTTCTAGCCACAGCTTGGTCTGATATCAACATGGCCCTGGGTGGCAGTGTAGGCCACACCAATGTGCATGATCCTCGGCACCAACATAGTCTCTGATGTCAACCCAGATATCTGCATTGCCTTTGGTGGTAACTAGAGCAACAGACATTAACACAGATCCTGGCTTCAGTGGGATCATGGACTCAGACATGGCTCTTGGCTACAGCTTAAGCTCAGATATCTCTATGGCCCTGGATGGCAGCCCAGTTCACTCAGTTCAGGATGGCCCTGTGATGGCATGGCCCCTGTGATGGCATAGTTGTTGGGCACAGAGGTGATCACATGTGACTACCCAGACCCCAGGCATCTTCATGGACATCAGTAAAGACCATGACTGTAGTAAGGTCATGGACCCAGATATGGCCCTTGGCAGCAGGACAAGACAGGAGTTCACCATGGCCTCAGGTGGCAAGCAGGCTTCCCACATTAGCCCACTCCTCACTGTCTTCACCTCTTCAGACCTGCCTCTCTCCACAGGACATGAATCTCTCTGCCTCTCTTTCCCTTTTATTTCTAGATATATATTTGTTCACTATAATGTTGGCAAGCAGACCCCACCCCAGGGGCAAACTGCCTGGAAGGACATGTGTGTGTCCATTTCTGTGCATTATAAGTTTTTGTTCGTTTGTTTGAGCTAAATAGTGTGATTTCTTATGACTTTTACAGTCATTCATATTGTTATTTTACCTCCCAATTTCACATCTTACAAGACTACTTTTCCTTCCACCAATTTTTTTTTTTTTTTTTTGGTTCTCAACCTGTGGGTCACAACCTCTTTGTCAAACCTCTGTCTCCGAAAAATTTTACAATATGCTTCATAACAGTATAAAAATTACAATTATGAGGTAACAATAAAAATAATTTTATGCTTGGGGGCCACTGCTGTGGACTAATCTTTCTGCACACTGTGAATATGTATTGTTCTTATTGGTTAATAAAAAATTGACAGTCTGGTAGCTGTGCAGGAAGTATATGCAGGACAGAGAGACACAGAATGCTAGGAGCAGGAAAAGTGGAGTCAGGAGAGAGGCTAGACAGCCACTGGGGGAACAAGATGAACTAGAGGACAGTAAAGTCATGAGGCATGTGACAAAACATATATTAATAGAAATGGGTTAATTTAAATATAAGAGCTAGTTAGTAATAAGCCTGAGCTATTGGCCAATACTAAGTCTCTGTGTGGTAATTTGGAAGCAGTAGCCGGGATGGGGCACAGGCAAATGTGTAGTGGCATCTTGCCTGTGAACCTATAACAGTAGCCATACCCCTTTTGAAGGCATGGGGATAATGATTTCACAAATGGGATAGAAAAACTCCACCTGCAGGTCACCAGAACATAAGGCACTGTATTAAAGGGTCACAGTGTTAGAAAGGTTGAAAACCACTAGTTTCAAGCCTTATTTAAAAATCACTTCCTTTAGTATATGAAAAACACGCAAAGCACAAAGGCAGTTCAATAATGTCCAAGTACCAGAGTTGGTAGCTTGGGAGGAATCAAAGAAAAGAAGACTTCCTTAGTACCCTTGGGGAAGATGAGGTGAAGAACACAGTATCACCAGGGTCTGGACCAATCTAGTGTAGATGTAGCTCTCCATCACAGTTATGATTTTCCTTGTCATGGTCCTGGCTTTGTTCCCATGCTCCTTCTCCAGTTTTTGGAAATCTCTTAGTTCCAAGATGGCTCTTTCCTTTAGCTCCTTAATATTTTCACTTAGGGGAGATGGCTACTTACCCTCTCATATTATTGAGGTCCCAGGGAAGTTGTCTTACAACAGGGGTGGGGGTGTCAGATGGGACCTTCCTAGAACCTTGCTGTTGCTCTTTGTCTGTTGTACTTAGAACCCGAAGACTGGGGGTCTTGGGCTGGTCACTTAGGTCACTGTGGATGGTTTTGCTTCCTTCTTGGTAAACACTTGTATGGAGAGGAGCTCAGTGTGGTACCAAGGTACAAAATGATCTTCAAGGGATGATGTAGTACTCAAAGCAGTCTCTGGGGTAGGTAAAGCTCTGGGGAAAAATAAATCTGGAAACTTTTGTCTGAAGTACTTCACTCATCTCTTTCATCAGTAGACTCTGAGGATCTGTCTGCAGTGCCGGTATTCATAGGTATTGGTGCAATGCAGGGTAGGAGAGCCAAGATCTGAATTCTGTGTTTGTTAAGGACAGTTCAGCTGTTCTGCTGGTAGGGGTTGGTGATGGAGGGCTCGCTACCTGTATCAGAGTGGGCAGGATGTCTGCACTAGGTGAATGAGGGTCCACAGTGAGCTGGATGCCTGTTGTGTGGCAGAGGCAGAGCTGGAACAAATGAGATACTCTCTACTAGTGGTTGTGAGGAGGCCCAGTGTGCCATGACTCTGCCTCTGGGCACACATCAGCTAGAGGAAGAACTCCAAGGTTGCTCCTTTGTCATTTACTGTGCTTGATGTTTCCTCAAATAACTTATCTCTCTTGAACTTGTATCTAAATTATTACCCAAAGCAAGGGTTGACCCAAGGAGGTAACATCTTGCAGTGGTTTTGAAGCCTGTGTCATTTTTATGTATGTTTGTCTCCTCAGCTTCTCAGTCTGCCTTGGGCAGGATGAAGGCAATGCTCCATGTGTTGATAACAGACAGTCTGTTGCTTTTAATTGGTGGTATCCTTGCTGTATATCTGCTCATTTCTGGGATACCATATTCTTGGTTTTACCCACTAGGGTTGGGCTCACAGAAGGGCATTTATTCTCAGCATGATACAGTGCATTCAGATGTTTCATGTTTTACCAAAGGCCCTAACTCTGAAATGTTGCTTCTCTTAACTTCTTGAAGCATGTCTATCTCCTTCCAAAGCTCAATGTTTGCTGAGACATCAGGTCTTAGAGATCAGATCTACTCCAATTTCCCTCTTCTTCAGGTCATTTCAATACCATATAACCCTGGTAGCATATACCTTTAATCCTAGCACTTGGGAGGCAGATGCAGGCGATCCCCGAGTTGGAGGCCAGGCAGCTCTACATAGTGAGTTCCAGGACAATGAGAGCTACAAAGAGAAACCCTGTCCAGACAAACAATAAACAAAACAAAATCTCTTTAAGGCCCTAGAATCCTACACTGGCTAGTCTGGACAGTCTTCCTTTGTGTGATGTAAAGTATATGTCAGAAATTACATATAAAGAAATTTACCCTAACAGAACAGTGTGCCTGCAATTGCAGACCATTTATCACTACTTTCTGTTCATTGCCCTATCTTATATTACTTAGTCACCTTGACCCTCTTTTAGTAAGCAATTATCAAAAAAATCTTAAAATATTTATTTTACTTTATTTTTTAAGTTTAATTTTTATTTTATATGTATGGGTATTTTGCCTGAATGTATGTCTGTGAGTCACTTCTATGGATTGTGTCGTCAAAGGCCAGATGCGGGCTGAATTCCCTGAAACTGGAGTTGCAGGTGGTTATGAGCCTCCATGTGGGTGCTAGGAATCAAACCCCAGTGTTCTGGAAGAGCAGTAAGTGCTCTTAACGGCTGAGAGTGTAAGTCAGTGGTAGACCATTTGCTTAGTATGGGAAGAACCCTGGATTTTGATTTCCAGCATTGAATACAGGTAATGTATAGGGAAGAGCTGAACCCCTTCAAGCTCTGCAATGCCACCAGCCTTAGCTGCAAAGAAGGCTCAAGGCCAGCCTATGCTACATGGGACTTTCTCACAAGCAAAATGATTTTTATTTCCAGTTTCTGAAGGAAAATTCTCATTAGCTTTCTATTTCTCTGCAAGCTTTAGATTAATTTATTTCTTCCTCTGTGGTAGTGAATTTGTATCTTTGTATTATTTTTAATATTTCATATCTCCTACTAACATTTTTGTCTTCTCTGAATTTCATTATATATTCATAATGCATAGCTTTTGTTTTAATTCATTTTCCCCCATCAAAATCCTCCATTTACTGACTGCTGCTTGGTTCTTTCCACTGAAACCTACTACTCCACCTATTTTGAGAACATTTTGAGCCATTATTTTTCAGTTCCATAAGAATCATGTTTTTGTCATTACTTAGAAAATATGTGAGCTGGGCTTATGTTTCCCTTTAGCTTTTAATAGCTGTCAGTGCCAAGCCTACTTCACAAGCCAGGGAATGCTGAAGTGGCTCCATAGCAACTGCCAATTTGCTTATCCCTTTCTGTGTTAAATGACACTTGGCATCTTGGCCTTTATGCTAGAAGATTACAGGGAAGATGTTTTAAATGCTACTGTTTCTGTGTCTATTTTTCACAAGTTTTCATTATAGAGTGAAACAAAAGAAAGAGGCTGGGGTTGAGTTTCAGTTGTTACTAGTTCTCTCAGCTTACTCCTGCCAGCCTCAATAGCACCGCATGAGGAGGCCATGTCTACTAGAACCACTCAGCTGTGATGCTGGAGGTGAACTTTATGAAGCATATATAATTCACAGGGCACTTCCTCTTGAGGCAATGAAGATAAGAATCCTGAATCCTGGTCATTCTCAATCATTCCCGACATTTCTTTGAATTTCTATAACCAGAGGCTTTTTAGTTTCTTATAGGTCTCAAAGAAGTGTCTCATGTCCTTTGTCAGCCTCATTCCTGGTGCTCTTGCCAGGCATTGGTTCTTCTTATGAACAAATCTTAGATATGATGAACAGGATGGCTGGCTTCAGGTCTCCAGTTCTCCTTGAGTTCATCTACTCTTCACCTTGATTCTGAGTTTGGTCCATGAGCTATAAACAGATGTGATGGAAGCAAAACCTTGACTACTGCATTATGTGGCTGAGCTGGCTCTTTTATTCTCATGTCTTTGTTAACACAATTGAGACATAGCTCCCACAAGGAGAAAAACAGCCATCTGTATAAGGATATCATACTACTTGAAGCCAATCTAATTCGCCCAGCAGCAAGGTGACCTCAGTTATGAAAAGAATTCCTGCAAAAATCTGTTGACACCCAGCTGATCCGAAACAAGTAATTACACACATATATGGAATGCCTCTGAGGTTTTGATACTCATTGAAATTGTAGCAACAAAAACTAGGAACACTTGGTATCAGTACCACTGAGCTCTTGACTTTATGAATAGTAGCCTCAGAGAGAGTGAGCCTGGGAAGTACCACTATAGGAGAAACTGAAGATTTGTGTTTAAAAGTGGGTGGGGAATGATAACTAAAATACTATTAAGTGTATTTCCCCCCCTAGAGATTCTTCAGCATGAAAGCGCTCTCTCTCTCTCTCTCTCTCTCTCTCTCTCTCTCTCTGTGTGTGTGTGTGTGTGTGTGTTTGTATGAATTTGTGGAATGTAGTGGGGATAATAAAAATGCAGGGGTTCAAGCTGATGGTCAACTAAGCAACCTCTACCTCAGACTGAAAGGGTGATCCTGGATCCATGAATTCTCAGACTGCAATGCTTCCCTATTTGGGAACTAAAATCTCCACATAAGACCCTTTGATTCTTTATTATAGTCCTCCCTCCACCCAGACATTCACTCCTGTCCACCTCCCTCATGCTAAGATTAAATGTGTATGATCTCAAGAGCTGAGATGAAAGGCCTGAGCTCTGCTACTCTTCACTCTTGTGTAGGCCAGGGTGTCCCGGAACTCAGAGACATTTGTCTGCCTGTGTGCCACCACTACCTGGCTAGCTAGTATGGCTTCTGGGATTAAAGCTGTGTATCACCATTGCCTGGCTCTATGGCTTATGGCTAGCTTTGCTTTCTGAACCCTCAGGCAAGTTTTAATAAATCATAAATAATATATTACCACAGTGGAGTTGTATTAGTAAATTCCTGTTGTGCCATGTCCAAGGCAACTTATAAAAAGTTTATTTCAGCTTCTGGTTCCAGAGGGATAAGAATCCTTCATCGTAGGTATGGTAGTTTCCATGTAATTGGCCTCCATAATCTCACAGGGAGTGGCACTATTAGGAGGTGTGGCTTTGTTAGAATGGATATGGCTTGTTGGAGGAATTGTGTCACTGAAGGGGTGGGCTTTGAGGTTTCCTATGCTCGGGATACCGCCCAGTGTCTCAGTCAACTTCCTGTTGCCTGCAAGATGTTGCACTCTCAGCTCTAGCACTATGTCTGCCTGCATGCTGCTATGCTCCCCTTCATGATAATAATGTACTCGAACCTCTGACACCTCAGTTAAATGTTTCCTTTATAAGAGTTGCTTTGGTCATGGAATCACTTCACAACAATAGAAACCCTAAGGGAGACAGTGGGGGAAGTACGGCAGCAAGTCCCAGCTGTGGGTGGCTGGAAAAGGATGCTGAGAACCCACATCCTTAACAGCAAGCGCAAAGCAGAGATAGCAAACTGGAACTGGCTTTAGCTCTTTAGTATCAAAGCCCTTCCCCAGTGATACACTTTTTCCAGCAAGATCACCCCTTCCAAACTACCCCAATCAGCATTACCAGCTGGGAACCAAGTATTCAAGTACCTGAGCCAATGGATGATGTTCTCATTCAAACCAGTATGGTACTCACCTCTCAAACCACATCAATGGGTAAGGAAAATGACTGAGGCACTGTGGTTTGCACTTAAACTTTTCTCTTAGTCTAAACTGGAATGCCTTTTTTTTTTTTTTTTTTTTTTTTTTGTTGGGGGAGGGTTGAAACACGTTCTCACTGTGTAGTCCTGGCCACTGTGTTATAATCCTTCTGTACAATGTATAAATAATGCTGTGGTTGGTTTAACAAAGACACTGTCTGGCCAACAGCTGGACAGGATAAGAGTAGGCAATTTGTAACATGAATAATAAAAACCAGTGAGAGGCATTGGGGTTCAAGCTGAAGATCAGAAAAAGCAAAACACCTGGACACTAGCTCTTGCCACTATCTCAGGCTGAAAGGGCTGTCCTGTCCTCATGAATCCTCAGAGTACAATGCTGACTGCACTGTTCTCCACCAAGTCTCAGACTGCTATCCTATGCCTTCCCTGTCTGGAAACCAAATCTCTCATGAGACCCTTTGCTTCTTCCTTTTATATCTGCCTAGTGCTGGGATTAAAAGCATGAGCTCTGTTATTCTTTTTGGCTTATTCACTCTATTGTAACCCAGGGTTGTCTTGGACTCACAGAGCTCCATTTGTTTCCGTCTCCTGAGTACTGACATTAAAGGTGTGTATCACCATCACCTGGCTTCTATGACTAGCTAGTATGGCTTCTGGGATTAAAGGTATGTATCACCGCTGTCTGCCTCTATGGCTGTGGCTAGCTTTGAATTTTGGTCTCCAGTTGCTTTATTAGCTCATAAACAACATATCACCACATAGGTGAGAAAACCAAACTAATGATACTGGGAAGAAGGGTAGAGTCATAGGAGTCGCCAGTGAGACACAAAGAAATATGAAGTGCAAGATGAAAGAAAGGTAATGCCATGTGGCAGAATGTTGATTAATATAAATGGGTTAATTTAAGTTGTAAGAGTTAGTAGTAACAAGCCTAAGCTATTGGCTGAGCATTTATAATTAATAAGCTTCTATGTGGTTAATTCTGCTCTATACAGAAAAACTCCCACCACACCTGGCTGTCCTGGAACTCATTTTATAGACCAGGATAGCCTTGAACTCACAGAGATCCACCTGCCTCTGCCTCCCAAGTGCAAGGGATTAAAGGTGTGTGCCACTACACCTGGCTGGAATGCTTTATTTCCTTCCTTGATTTTCAGCAATATCAGTATAATGATTGTGTAACTCACAGCTTTTGCACCTAAGCAGGTACAGATTTCCCATGCCAGTTCTATTGATAAGATAAGCATGCTTGGCTTCTCTGTGCATCCTCTTGTTTACAAAACAAGATGGCAATCTGTGGATAGCAGCTGAAAGGTAACATGAAATGTTAAAACTCAGCTGCCTCTACCGACTTATATTTATTTAAAATTATTTTATTTACCACTGTGTGTGTGTGTGTGTGTGTGTGTGTGTGTGTGTGTGTGTATGTTCATGCAGGTGCACATGTACCATGGTATATGTGTGAAGGTCAGAGGACAATTTTGAGGAGTACTTCTTTCCTTCTTCTGTGGGTTCCAGGGGGTTGAACTTAGGTTGTGGGGCTCTTGTAGTGTTTTTACACATTGAGAAATCCTGTGGGGCTGACATTTGACACTGATGGTGGGTCAAGAGTGGAGTACCAACAACAATGGAGGCTACCAAAAGTCAGGTAAATGAAGGGCAAACCTCTGGTTTTTAAGGGGACAGGAGTCTACACTCTATGTTTCTTCATCTCATTCTATTCGCCAGATGAAGATTCTCCCTATTGCAGGAAAGAAAAATTGAAAACTGGCTAAACAGACAATGACTTTAGAGTTCTTAAGACCTTTTAAATCAAATTCTAAGTGAGCGACCAGTGCTTCAGCTAGTGCTGTTATGATACCAGAAACTTTGGCTCTGTTCTGCTTCCAGAACTCAGGAGCACTAGACTTCTCTTTTCCTTGAAGTTATCAAGCTCATACCTGTGACTTCTTTAGCAGGAAGGAATGGGTGAGGTTGCTGGGAATTGTTTCTGTGCTGGACATCTAATTGAAGGCCAAGCTGTCCTGCAAGGATAGCTGTTATGTAAAGTGCCCTGGCATTGTAATGGATTTTCTGTGAGTATGGAATGAATTTTGTTGGCTTTTAAGATGACAGCATCAACCCTTTCAGGGATAAGCTTTGCATGTGGATGGTTGGAATGGGGAAGCATCGTAAAAACATTCTCATTCCTCTCAACTCAGAGAAGTTGGACTGGATGATCCCAATGGCTCAAGGACAACTAAACTTTCATGACCCACATAAGGACATATGTTTCTGTGGACAGAGACATGATAAAGGGGTGTAACCACAAGTGATGGTCCAGGCCCTGCAATTTAAGACTAGGTAGACTGGGTGAGGGATGCAGCACTTCACTGGAGGTCAATTGGAGAGGCCACAGCTGTAAGGGCCAGGTGTTCTGATTGCATATATCAGTAGAGCTCAACTTTCAACAACTGAAACACTCCTTCACGTGTAGCTCTCTGTAATCTCTGGAGTTTGACTCAATCCCAGGGAGGAAGGAAAAGTTCATGGGCAGACTCCACACACTAATTAAATAAGTAAGAACTTATTGGAATGTTTAAGCTTACTTGGACATGGCCAGATCAGTTTCCTATCAGGATGTTTGAAAGGCTTAAGATAGAAATTAACTTTGGTTTTTAAAGGAAAAGCTCTGCACCTGCAAATATAAGCTTGTGGGTATGGAAATGATGCATACTTCATTTTCATAAGTGACAGGAACAGAACTTTTAGAAAGTGGGACAAATGATTTCACACAGAAACACAAAGTCATACCATTGCATAGTCATTTGCTTGTTGCTGGTGAGGGGTTTCTGTATTCTTTCTGTTACAATCCTCCTGGGGAATCTGAACTTTACCATTACCATTGGCCTTCTGGCTATTTCTACCCAGCTGCCCACATATGACACCTCTATGGTCAGGCTACCAGGTCTTGCTTGTGGTAGTTGTGGGTAGAAGAGTCTCAAGTCAAGTGCTAGCTACCTCAGAGTCTAAATCTTGGCATCAAGCCACTTTGCCAAGTGGCCAAAGATATCCAATGAATACTTTTGTTCAGTGGTTCATATCATTTGGCATTGATAAATCAGATTGTTTTATGGGCTAACAACTTCCTTATTGATTTAGAAACCTTGGAAGTGAAAGTACTTAGAATACACAGATAAGATAGAATGCCTACAAAGATACAGAATAATGCAGCCATTCATTTCATGATACACATGCTACAAGATATTTCCCATTAGAAAAAATAAAATTACAAAACAAAACAAAGGGTCATAATGGTGCACACCTTTAATCCCAACATTCTAGAGGCAAAAGCAGGCTGTTTTCTATGAATTTGAGGCCAGCCTGGTCTACAGATCTAGTTCCAGGACATCCAAGGCTATTCAAAGAAACCCTGTTTCAAAAAACTAAAGCTAAATAAATAAATTTACAAATATTCTTAGATTAGCTAGTTAAAACAATCATGTAGGGCTGGGAGATGTCTCAGGGTGTAAAACTCTTGCCTTGTGAGCTTGAGGACTTGGATATCCATCCCTAGTACCCTCATAAAAGCTAGACACAATACTATGCACCTATAATCTCAGGACTCTTATGTCTAGATTCAAGAGAAGAGAGACAGGAGAATCTCCAGATGCCTTAGGCCAGACAGTCTGGTATGTAGATTGGCAAACAACAAGAAACCCTGTTTTTAAACAAGGTGGAAGGTGAGGACCCACATCTGAGGTGCACACTTACACACGTGCACTCAAACATGCACACACACCCTACACACACATACACACACACACACACACACACACACAGAGTTTCCAAAGGGTTTTTTTTTTTTTTTTCAAAATTTGGAGAATGTGGGAAGGAAAGAAACCTAATATACCCAGAGTAATGTAAACATATCTGGGAAGAGTTGAAATGTCCCCAAATGTTCCTAAGCATACTAACAAGGACCTTCATTAACTGTACTTAATGACCTCACAAGAAATATTTAAGCATATTTGACATATGAAAAAATTGTGATGCAGGCAACTCCTTCCATCCACATGCTAATGCTGGTTGACTGTGCTTAGAAATTAGACAGCAGATAATGACTTCTCCAATATTACATAATTGGTAAGATAATAGAGCTGTTTCTGTTTTTAACTATTGCCTCTCAGTGCTTTCCACTTCAATAGCTTTCTTTATAGGCTATCTAACATCTTGTTGGGTAGTTTGGATTCTTTCCTCATTTTTATTGGTGTTCTTGATAAAGCTTCATAAGATAGATTTTGATTGAATTACCGAAGGGTAGTGGTACTAGGAATACAAAATCCTCATGTAAATTTGAGTCAGCCAGTGCTCGCCAGCTTAGAATGCACAATAGAATTAACGAGGCAGCTTATAAATCATATTTATAATTGACTCCCACCTCTGTCCAGTTAAATTAGCACCCTAGGGTGGAGGGGGCTAGAGTCTGGGCACTGTTCTTTAAAAAAAGGATCATAGGTGATTCTTCTACATAAGCAGAACTGGGAACCACTGGCGGAGGCTAACATTTCAACACACTAAGAATCAGTTTGTAACAGGATAAGGCAATTAGCACAGGTGCTAAGTCAATGCACTAAGTACCTTATCAAAGCAGGTTATCACCAGCAGGTGGTAAAGGAAAGAACACTAATCAGTCATCAGGAAGGGCCACTGGGACCTGCAGTTCAGGATGCTGTTCTGGGACTTGAGAAATGAATGAGCTCTCAGCTGTATAACTGGCATTGAGATCTCATATTGCTTCCAATTTTAAAAATGAGAAGGAAAATAAATGATGAGATTCTGTGGGGACTGATGCTCTGAGGTTTCCCTATTTGTGAAACAGTCTTTGATCAAGAAAGAGATGTCTGCATATGAATAGGACTGCAGTCAGAGGAAGCCCTGTGTGTCAGGCACATGCTTAGTCGTGGAGCAAGCTAATCCCCACCCAAGAGGAATTGGTGTTGTTATCTCCCAAGACAGCATATATCCAGAGGGGCCTTAGTGTAATGTGGCGAAATCTACAGTGTATGTGTCCTAGTTTGCTTTCTGTTGTGGTGATAAGCACCATGAAGAGAAGAATGTGGGGAGGAAAGAGAATTGGGCTTATACTGCTTACTCAGGCTTGATCAGCCTGTTGTCTTATACAACTCAAGACCACCTGCCCATGGGTGACACTGCCCACAGTGAGCTGGACCCTCCCACATCAATCATTAATGAAGACACTGTCTTCAGTTTTTAGGTACCTGGCATTCTGTGAACCGTAGAAGTAGTCTAGGACCTGTTTCTAACCGGAATCTGGTCACCCTCAGGCTACAAAAGCCACAAATGCCCCACACCCCAACTTCCGCTCCCACCTGGAGGAAAAGGTATAAGATCTGTAGTGTGGCGTAAGGCTTCCTGTTTCAGATGCTTCTCTGTGTTTGCATCAGCTGTCAGCAATGAAGACTCATAGAGGTCCTGCATCAAGCCTGTTGAATCAGAACCCACATTTTAACAGGGTCTCTGATGACCTGTGTAGATGTTAATATTCGAGAAGTGGTTTTCTGTCCTAGGAGTCTAATCTGGGTATATATTTCTGTTTTGGGGTAATTTTGTGTCCCAGAAATATCAAAACTACCCTTGAGGACTTTTCTCCACACTGTTCTCCTGCCAAATGCCAATCTTCTTTGAAGATTTCTCTTGGGAGTAATCCATTTAGTGACTGTTTTCCATGTCACTTCCTAGACAGTTAATCTTGCCATTCTCTGATGACTGTTGAAACTGCTTGTTTGCTCAAAAAAAAAAAAAAAAAAAAAAACCACCAGAAGTTAAGTGCCCAAAAGAGAGGCATGCGTTTCTCACTCCAGTATTTCTGGTTTGTTGAATAGAACTAGTCATTTGACACCCAAACACTTCCAATGTATTGCTTAGTGTTTGGCTCCATAATATCTCTTCTTCACATGTGTGTAGTTCTGAATATTCATGACTGAAGAGCCTTTTAAACTGTTCCAGCTTGAAATCAAAGTTTATTATTAATTTCCCTCATTAAAAGCGAAAGAATAGATAGCAATCCAAGCACTCTGGAGCTGATTGTAGTGAGGAGGATGATTGTAATGAAATCAAGGCTAGCCTGGGCTACTTATCAAGACCCTATTTCTGAAACAAAGTAACAAAAAATTCACCCTTATAATGTAATAGTAGTAATAGCAATTTACTAGTAGGTGTTCTTATTTCCAAATGTAGTAGTTTATATAGAAAAGCCTATAGTACTTTTAAAACCTTCCTAAACTGGGTTTGAATCTTAATTTTGTCATTAGTCCTTGAAGTGTGGCATTTGATGACACCAGGAAGATGAGGAATGAGGAATGACAGGTCAAGACGCAGGTGTTGGAGCTAGAGAGATGGCTCAGCACTGGCTCTTCTCCCAGGGGACTTGGTTTAACTCTAAACACCCACATGATGGTTTGTAACTGTTTTTAACTCCAATTTCAAGGGATCTGATGCTCTCTTCTGGCCTCTATGGTCATCAGGTACACAAATTGTGCATAGATGTACATGTAAGTCAAACATCTGTACAAATAAAATTACAAACAAGACAAAACAAAAGCCTGTGTCTTCATAACCTTTCAAGATCGGCAACTCTTTGTTTCCATATTACCCCTGGATGTGGATGACTTCTGTTGTAGAAAACTTCAGCTTTTTAGACTACCATGTGTCCTCAGGAGATATTTTCAGTGGGCATCTCCCCGAAAGGACTTACAATGATCTTTGGATTGTTCTGATGTGTGTGTTTTGGCTGCTGATGGGCCCATGGAAGATATTCCTCGCAGCTCTTGCTCAGCTCACACATTATTAAGCCATGCCTTCTGGCTTCTCTTCTCTTTACTCTCCACAAACTAAGTTTTCCTAGAGTTAGGCCTACTGGGATTAGGAAATAAAGCGGATGCCAAGTTAAATATGACTTTCTGATTAACACAAATCATTTGTTCAAAACACTACATGGGACATGTGTTAAGATGAGAGTTATTTGAAATTCAGATTTCACTGAAAATCTTTTCTTTTTTGAATCTGGCAGCTTCTTTGAAAGCTCAGTCCTTGGAAAACTCAACCCTGTATCATTTATGAAGTAACAAGTTACCAACTTGAAAGAGAAATGAAAAAGCATTCCAGGGAGAAACATTCATATATTTGAAAGATTTTAGAGCAAGGATGTAGGAAAGTGGCAGGAGAATAATTCTTGCAAGTGGAATATAGAAAATCATAAGGCACGAACATTGACATGGGAGGAGACAACAGAAATTATGAAAACAAGAAAGTTACTATGGTGAGGGGGCTAGTGGTCATGCTAGGCTGATTCTGTTAAATAGGGCTAGTAACTGAATCACCAATCTCTTGTGAAATAACTGAAGTCTCTCCCAGGTCTTGGCCCACAACAAGGAAACAGGCCCCCAACCCTGGAGCAAATGATTCCAGATGAACAGCCCTGTTTGGGTCACTCCTGGCCAATGGACAGTCTGGGAACTTTCCAAGTCATTCTATGGTTTATCCTTTAAGTAAGAACAGGTCATACCTGGGTGATCTCTCAAAAATAAGATCATACTTTGTAACCAATCAGCTTGTGCCCCATGCATGTATGCTGATTTCGGTCTTTCTCTATAAAAAGATAGCCTAAACCCTTTGGGGGGGGGGTGCAGCTTTCCCCGAGATTGCTGTCACCTGAGTGCACTCGTTCAATAAACACCTCTTGCCTCTTGCATCTCCTGGTTTTGGTGTTTGTGTCGCAGGGCTATCCCATCGTCCCATCAGGACCCCAGAATTAGGGTGCAACATGTTAAACTGTTGTGGTATTATCCAGTCAAAATAACTGTGCTGCAAAATATTCATATCCAAGGGAAGGGAAAAATCCTTCGTAGTGTTATAGAGAATTTATCCACCTGTCATAGGTAATTTATTTTCTTTCCCTATTGTTAGAATTTAAATTTTTTTTGTATTGTTTCAGTTATTTTTCTGTGTAACATAATAAATTTGTTCTTTGACAATTTCATATGTATATAGAGTGCATCATGATTAGTCTCACACTTCAGCCTCTCCTATCTCCCTTCCATTTCTATTACCCCCACTTCCCTATGATGTCCCCTTTTCACACTGTTATCCTTTTGTTTTGTGACTCACTGTACCAGGGCCATCTGTGTGAGCATGGGTTTGGAGCTGTATTTAGAACCCGGTGGGTTTATCAGTGGTACACAATTTAAGACAATGACTACCCCTCCCCCATGATCCATCAGTAGCCAATAGTTCAGTAGGGAGATAGGAAAAGTAGCTCCCCAACCCTTCCCTGTTAGTTGTTGATAGGCCTAGTCTTTTTATTTTTTTAAATGTCCAGAGAAGACCCAAAATGTCACAGGGACCTCAGCAAGTACTAGTCCCTTGAAACAGTCTTCCTTCCTCCCTTCCTTCTTTTCTGTCTATAATGTAAAATTTTGAAAATGGATTTTTTTTTTTCATACAATATATTCTGATCAGTCTCCCTTCCTTCAAGTCTTCCCAGGTTCTCCCCACCTCCCTATCCATTCAAATCTGCAAGCTTTCTTTCTCCTCCAGTTAGAAAACAAACAGGCAAGAAACAATCGGGAATAGGACGAAAGAAGCAAACAAAGAAGAAAAAAAGAGCTCAAGGAAAAGCACAGGGAATACATATAGATATAGTGATACGTACAATTCCACACAGATAAGTCCCACACAAACACAAAATCAAAAATCAGAATAGATAAGCAAAAGAACTGTAAGGCTGTAGGAAAAACAACCAACCAACCAAAAAATAAACCAAAAAAAACCAAAACAACAACAACAAAAAAACCCTGACAAAGTATTATGAGAAAAAAAACCTTCCAAAAATGGAATTGAGTTCCTTTTGTGTTGTCCATGTGCGGCCAAGCAATGTGCAGGCCCATTGCAGGCAACTATAGATGCAATGAGATCATGGTTGCACTGACTGTGTCATTCCCAGAAGACAGTATTTCACAACCTCCTCTCCATCCTCCATCTTGTGTCTCTGTTCCATCTTCCTCCATGTTGTTTGAATCCTGGATGACCTGACATGTTTCCAGTCTGGTGCTGAGCACTCAGCCATCACTTACTCTCAGGATTTTAAGCAGCCATGCATCTCTGCACTCACTGCCTTTCACTGAAAATGGAAGTTTCTTTGATTAAGGCTGAGAGCAACATTTGTTGTTGGTAATTTCACTTTTCAATAGTGTTGAAGTTGAGGGGAGGGCAGTAGAGAGTAGCAATTTGCAATATGATAAGCAGATAAGAGTTGTGAAGAACCCAGACCTGACTGTATAAACTGACGATATGATGTGGGTACAGGTTTTTATTGTAGATATTTGAGAGCAGTCAGAGGCATCTGGAAATGTCCGGAGCAGGGAGAGAGAGAATTAGATTGAAAGTGGCCAGCAGTCTGGACCTGGCCATGAGAAAAGCAGGGGTGCAGCAGGCAGAGGGAAGAAGGAAGGGAGGGAAGGGGAGAAAGAGGATGAATGGGCGTAGCTGGAAATAGCAGGGTTATAAGGAGAATGACTAGTTAAGGGGAGGAAAGCCCTGAGCTGGGGAAGATTAGGAAAGGGGAGGAGGTGAGAAGATCCAGGATGCTTCCAGCAGGCCCGGACTCTGAAGTTTGTAACAGGGGGAAGAGAAGTTTGTGATACTGAGGGAGCCTAGAGGCCAGCATGTACTTAAATATGCTAACAGACACCACAGAAAGCCACTTGTCCCTTAATGCCTTTTGGAATTTGGGGAAATGGAGTTTCCTTCAGACCAGACACTGACTTCCCTACTAGCTCCACCCACCCCACCCCGGGCTAACAGACTGGGTATGTCACTTCTGAGTGGCAGAGTTTCTTCCTGTGTAAGTTGGGAGGATGGTTTCATTACTAATCATTGTAAAATGGGTGTTAGATGAGATAATATATGTTCCTTGCCGATAATAACTATTCAGTAAAAGATTGTCTACCAAAAAAAAAATACCCCTTCTGTGACTAAAAGGCTTTCTCTAGTGAATAGAGCCATCTTTCAGAAGTCTTGGCTTTGAGACATTAGACCAGGACCCTGGAGGAGAGTGGCGGTAAGGCAGGAGTGGGACTCTGAATATACATGACATCAGTGCTGCCTGAGGGGATGAAGACAAAGCCTGGTCTTCCTTAGCCAGTTCATTGTTATTGACTTGAGATGTATAAAAGAAACACACTGGAGTAAATCCTGTAATCCTGTAGTCCTGAAATTCCAGTGACCAAGAGTATTTTGGAAAAGAATTCTTTAAAAATGATGTGTACAGAATCATTACTGAACCGAGCGTTGTTTTATAGTAGAAAAACTTTTGTTTTGTAAGAAGCATATGAGAAGAGGGTAACAGAAAAAATGCATGTTGACCTGATGGCTTTTGATTGTGTCTACCTTTTCTAAATAAATGGAATGAAAGACATATGCACTAATAAAAGAATGTCTTATGAATTTTATGTGTAACTGAGGGTATAGTTAAAACCACCAAACCAGGACACTCTGTGGGTACAAAGAAAAGTTTATTAGGGATTAAACTGTCAAGACTATTTTATCAGGTGTATGGGAGGGCTGAGGGAAGCACCCTGGGGGGAAATCGACCAGATTATATATGGCAGTCAGCAGGGTGGGGTCTTTGAGCTGATTGGTACAAGCTGTTCAGATTAACCAGGAACTAGATCCCTTGCTGGAGACAGTTGGTTAAGTGAGATCTAAGTAAACAGAATGCACCTTAAGAGATTCCTGGGGAATTTAGGCTTCTGTTTATCCAATAACAACTCTCTGTTTGCCAGTAGAGTCCTCAAGGCTTTTGGACATTGTCACTAGCACTAGCATTTTGGGCATTTTGGACCTAACATTATGCATACTCAACCATTCACTGGAACAATCTTAAAACCAAAGTAACAAGTGCCTTTTTATTTAGAAGTTAAGGTTTTTAAGCATATAAGTAATTCTTGATAGCTATAAAAAGAGATGCAATGAAGATAAATACAATGTGCAAAAAAAACAAAACAAAACAAAAACAAAAACAAAACAAAAAACAACCCAAAGATGAATATATATCCTATATACAGAGGAAACCACTGCCACTAAAACAACCCAAAGGTGAATATATATCCTATATACAGAGGAAACCACTGCCACTGCAAATATTTTGTTGTGGATGTGGAGTACTTTAAATAACTAGCACATATATTTGTTGTACCTGGGAGTTATTTTCATTTGATTTTATCACTTACTGTGTTCTTAAAACACAACTTCCCTCACAAATATACAAATGATATTAATGCAAAAGAATATGATAATTCAAGACAGCCTGAGGAATTCTGAAGTAGACCTTTATTATACTGATAAATTTGATCCTCATGTTTTAAACAATATGCTTAATATTAGCATGTTATCAAGTAGTGAAAGAAGTGAAATATTTACAAACAAGATGCCAAGTGTACACGGTTCTGTAATAATAAAACAAGGAGAGGAACTATCATTATTTAACTTGGGGTTAAATAATAAAATCCTAACTCACTCATTACTTTTATTCTTATCAGTCATTTAAGTGTCATTGAGGAGATTGTAGGCACTAAGTCTGCAGGTTTAACCAAACAGTCAAGGCATGTGCCTATTCTCACACTGAGTCTTCAAAGTAGTAAAAGTGGTAGATAAAAATGTATAAACAATAGATATTTAAATAGGGAAGGATAGAGGGTATACTCAGTGACAGAATACTTGCCTAATTATATGCTGTGGTCAGAAAGTATTAGTCGGGTTTGATCTGAAATAATAATGAAAAGTTGAGTTTAGTGGTCAGAGTATTCTTGGACACAAGACAGAAATGAGAAGTGTTGGATTTGTTGCTTGATATTGCAATTCTTGTGGGAAACCAGTGAAGAAGCTTTTATTATCTCCTTTATGAGATTCAGAGAAGGTAGGAAAACATACTTTCTATGCTATGCAAAACTTTTAATTTAGTTTTTACATTTTTGTCAAGCAAATTTTAATGTTAACATAAAATCTGCTTCTGATATGGGAGAGAATGTTCAAATTTTTAATTAGGACTGGAGAGATGGTTCAGTGGTTGGTGCACATTTATGAGGACCTGAGTTTGTATCCCCAGCTTCCATGTGAAGGGATGGGTATGGCAGTGCACACTTGTAACTAAGGGCTGGGAAGTAGAATCACTGGCCAGCCAGTCTAGCCAATCAATGAGGTTTAGTGAGAGACCTTCTCCCCAAAAGAAAGGTGGAGGAGTGATTGAGGAAGACCCAATATTGACCTCTGGCCTCCACGTGTGCACATGAGTATGCATGCTTGAACACATGAGCACAGAGGATACACTAGACACATACACAAAATTTAAAAATAGAGCTTATTACTGACTCCCTGCATGTCCAGGGTGTTTCTTGCCATTTATATTGCTAATTGTGTAGGACTGAACCCCAAGGAGAAAGTAACTGATGTCCATAATTTAATAGGGACAATTTCCATCCAGTGTTCCTTTCTTTATTTATTTTCCAATAACACAGTTCAGGTAGACATTTTTTTAAAAAGCAAGGTAGAGAACTATGGACATTGAGACAAATATTTGAACATTGGAGCAATGGATTTGTGAGTGTGCTTCTGTGTGCAGCCTTTTGCAAAACTGATTGTGAGCAGTAGAGCTTTGGGGAAGAATTCATGAGAAACTGAGTTGCCATTATTGTCACCGACTACCTAGACAAGAAAGTGACTGTGTAAGACAGAGCCATATTCTGGGGTTGGGGAAGAATAGGAATATAAAACATATGACTGATTGGGCATTCCCACCATACAGTCTTGCTGATAGGCCTCAGAGTCCTGGCGATAAAGACTGGATTCTTCTTAAAAGATTGTCTTGTGTCTGTTTTCACACAGAACACTGAATAGCTGAAGTCCTGGTGCTTTAATCTATGTTAACAACATGGCCATGATGTGTTTATCTTAGACAAACATTCAAGTATGTATTTTAAATTTCTACCATTTATCAACAAGAAGAAGACCACTAATGTCTTTCTAGCTGGATAGTATGACTTGCTGAACACTGAGAAAACAGAAAAGTCAGATGTAGAATACTGAAATTTGTAACACACCTGTACTTAGAGATTTTCTCATAGGGACAGTGTTATGAGTAAGGTTTTTCCTGCTGGTCTTGTTCCACCACTGCGCCAGCCCCAAATAACACACAGAGGCGCTCTATTTGATATAAAACTGTTGGACACTTACTTGTTTCTTATCGGCTAGCTCTGTCTTAATTATTAACCCATTTCTATTAATCTAAGTATTTCCACATGGTCTCATCTTACCGGAGAGAGGGGACAGCGTTCTGCTCTCTCCAATCTCTCCATGATGACTCCTCCTTACTACTTCCTCTCTCCCCCTTCTCTACTAGTCCCGCCTATCTTGCTTTCCTATAGGCCAATAGTGCTTTAATCATTAACCAATAAGAGAAACATATTTACAGAATGACATCTCCCACCATCTCCTCTTTTCTGTCTAAATGAAAAGAAGGGCTTTAACCTTAACATAGCAAAATATGTAACAAAGCAGTTATCAAATAAGAACCACAGTTAACAATAGATTTAAAGAAAATATTTCATCATCTATTCTGTCTTTGTGAGTTTTTATAACTTATCTTAAATCCTAACTAAGGAAAACTATAACCATAACTATCTGTCTTCAACTCCATCAAAGACCACAGAAGGATAATATATAAACTCTAGAAATGACAAAGACAACTTGCCTGGTCAGCCACCCAAAATTCTTCTGTAATGTTCCATCTTCAGCCCATAGGCCATAGTGTGTCTGGCAGACAACCTCAGCAAAGCAGGAAACTTTAAACTGTCCACCTGTATTGGCAGTTTTTCAGGCAATTTTCTCTGTGTCATGCAGACTGTCTGGCAGACTCTTCCATGAAGGAGGAACCCTGTAGCAAATGTCCATCTTGTATCAGCAGTAATTTTCCTGTGGGTTCTGCATATCCACTTTATACAGCATAAAGTTAAACATTGCCATATTGGGAGTAAAGTCCATAGTGTGTTTCCTCTGATGTCAATCTTCCTTTCTGACACAGGTGATGTGTCAGATATGATATACATATCATAAAATTGACATTAAATTTGTATCAATAAATGAAAATCCATTCCAAAGCAAAGTATTCATATCTATACCATAGGAGAGGTCTTGGAAATGCTGTTATGATACTGGAAGACATTGACTCCTATTTTCTAGGAGCTCGAGGTGTTGAAGGAGCCACTGATACTCATTTTGGCGAACAGAAATCATCTGCATGGTAGAATTGTGGTAAGTCTTGCTGCCAATTTGAGGAATATCATGGTTAGGTTTTTAGGAGCTCAGGCCCATAGCATTGGTGCATCCATCTGCTTGGCTCACATCTTAGGACCTGAGACCTAAATGCTATCACAGAGTCATTTAAAGGCCTTCATCAGTCAAGGTAGGGACAATGGTATTTGACTAGAGCAGACCCTGAGAACTGAAAGACAATTTGCTTGATGCAGTGTGCAACACAATTTAAGATAGACTGGCAGAATTCACTATGTCACAGTGATTGAGGGGTCCAGAGAAGCTAGGTATTTAAAGGAGAGAATTTCCTCCAAGGTCACCTTTAAGTAGACATTATAGACCTTTAAATACAAGTTACTTTCCTTCCCAGTTGGAGGTTAGTAGTGATTGCCAAGGTGACTCCCATTCATAAGAAAGTGGTGTAAAGATCCTGACAGCTATTGTTCTTGGTAATCAGTCCCTTCTCCACCTTTCTGAAATTGCTTTCAAGGCAGGGAACAAACAGGGTTACAGAATTTTTATGGCTTGCTCTTTAATAGTGCCTCCCCCGTCTAAATCTTTCCAGTATATTTTAAGTTACAAACAGGGATTAATTTATTGCTTCTATTAGGCAAAGATACAAAGTCAGAAAATGGATGAAAGTAGGTATTTTTCTTACTGAACCAAGAAAATATGTCAGAGCCAATCTGCTGGGTTTTAACTCTTAGGTCTGTCATTTTGCAGTTGACAAGATTCAACTCTACACTTTTTTGGCGAGGTAGGGAGGGAGATGTAATCTAATTCTATTACTCAACCAAGTGCATGAAAAGTCCATGAAAACCTCGAACACTTGTTTATTAACAGTTCCATAAAATGTTATTGTTTGCTTACTTTACACCAGGATTCATGTCCTATGCACAATAAGGACATGGATGAATTAATAATCAAACCTGAAGTTGTTATGGAACAAACATTTACAGAAAAGTCAGAACCAAATAGAATAAAGTGGATAGTTTGTTGCTGAAACCAAAGTTAGTCAAATTACTCAGAAGTTAAAAGATTAATTTTCTCAAAAGAAAAATGATAAACTTCATGGAGAGAATCTATTTGTGTTTCTAGAAAGATCTACCATTTGAAAAGTGTTGTGCATGGCTAGAAATATTATCTTTCACATCTTTGAGACATCAGGGTTGACAAATATTTTTCCCAAGTATCAGGAAAAGCTAAAAAGATTTTTTTTGTAGTTTCTATAATAAAGCCCCATAATCTTGAGCATGAGATCGAGTAACTGTTTTAGATGCTCACAATGCTGGCACTTTTTAACCATATACTAATGTGAATTATTAAAAGAAAAAATGGATGTGTAGACAAAAGCAAGGGAGAAATGTCAACAAATAGTAACATTTTACAGTAAGACAGAAAACACACATGACAGAAAACAAATCAGTCAGAAAATATGTAAGTATATAAAATATGTTAATATATTTTTATGTGTATGAGGTCATGGTATTTGTATGTATATGTTGGTTGGTGCATTTGTACAAATGTGGATTTGAACACACTCAAATATGTTAAGGTGTTTTTCTGAGTCATTCCCCACTTCCATATTTCTGGAGACAGGGTCTCTCTCTCTGAGTTCAGGGCTGACTAATTTGGGCTGGACACCAATGAACTCCAGTAATCTAGCTATCTCAGTGCTGTAGTTACAGATGCATAACACTATGACCAGCTTTTACATGGGTGCTGGGAATCCAAAACCAGATGCTCTTTATCGCAGAGAAATCAATTTTCCTACTGAGCCATCTTCCAAACATCTTGGGAATCTTAATAGTGACTTTTGGAATTTTCTAAAAGGAACATAGTGATGGAATGTTAGTTATACAGGATTCGTAGTGATTATTACAAACTAAAAGTGTGTGAAAACAGGGTCAGTGCATTCTCATTTGATGTCGAATAAAGCAAAGATGTGTTCTAAAAATGCAAATGGGAAACATTAACAAGTATGTTAGTACACATAACTTTGTGAACTTTATAATAGATACAGCACATATATTCATCGATAATACTGGCTTTAGGATGTTGTGTTGGTTTGAATGAGAATGGCTCCTGTCAACTCATATGTTTGAATACATGGGTTCCAGTTGGTGGAACTATTTGAGAAGGATCAGAAGATGTGGCCTTGTTGGAGGTGGTGTGTCACCAGGGGTGGACTTTGAGGTAACGAAGATTCATGTCATTTCAGTATGCTGCCTGTGTTTTCTGCTAATAGTTTGAGATGATGTGAGCTCTCACTGTTCCTGCTGCCATGCCTTTACTCACCATTGTGTACTCTAATCTAGTGGAGCTGGTATCCCACTTAAATGTTTTCGTTTATAAGTTGCTTTGGTCATGGTGTCTTATGCAGCAATAGAAAAATAAGACAGGAGTTGGTACCAGGAAGTGGGCTCTTGCTGTGGTAGATACAATCATTTAGGGGAGGGGTGGTTGAACACTATAAGCAGAGCTTAATGGGCCACCTTAGTAGGAGATTGGTGGACAGTAGTGCTGGCTATGGAGGCCCAGCTCAAGAGTTTTTGAAGGAGAACAGCATTAACAATTAGGTTAGAGACTGTTCTTGTGATACCTTGTCACAAAATGTGGCTTCTTTCTTTCCCCAATCCTATGAACCTGCCTGAAGCTTTTTTTTTTTTTTTAAAAGCAAATATACAGTTTGAAAAGAAAAAGAACACTAGAAAATTCAATGTCAGAGCAAAGGGTTGTGCTGAAAGAGGAGAGGATTGATCTGTATTAGTATTAAGGGAGGGGCATCTTGATCTTCATTAGCATAAAGGGAGGGCATTCTGGTCTGCATTAGAATACAGGGAGGGGTATCCTAAGGGCAGGACTTTAGCCAGCTAAGCTTCCAACCTGTGAAAGGAAAGGAAAAAAAGGAATTTTTTTGCTCCTGAAAATGTAACAACAAATCAAAACTGCTACAAATCTGATTCAAGGGTGCTAGGATTTACCCTAAGTTGGTAGCCAAACTTGGTAGTTTTGTTCATTTGGTACTGGCTTTACACAAGTAAAAAGGTTATGGAATCTTCCTTTGCAGTTATGGAGAGCCATAGGAATTAGGAGACCCCGGGATGCCATTGTGGGAAGCTGTAGAAGTACAGGTGTTGAACGTGCTGGAGCTGTGCGGTATCTGCAATGAGAGCTGCACAGAGGGAGTGGAACCAGCTCAAGAGGGAGATGAAGTGAAGCTGGGAGGGAAGAGCCCTCTATGCCCTTCAACAATCAGAATTCCAGGAGTAAGCCTGCTGACTTACTGTGTTCTGATCCCCCCCCACCACCTTGGAATGGTAGTATAGATTTTGTGTCATCGTATGTTGGATATACTTTGCTTTTTTATTTTATGGGGGCTCTAGTTAAGAGATTGTCTTGGGTGTCAGAGAGATTTTGAACTTTAGACTTTTGAACAGCGTTGAGATGGAAAGACTATGGGGACTTTGGAAGTTGAGTTAAATGTCATTTGAATTATATTATGGTCGTGAGCCTATGGGGGGGCAGGGAGTAGAATGCGGTTGTTTGAATGAGATTGGCCCCCACTGACCCATATGTTTGGATACTTGGTCCCAAGGTGGTGGAAATATTTGGGAAGGCTTAGGGGGTGTGTCACTGGGGGTGGGCTCTGAGGTTTCAAAACACCCATTCCGTTCTCAGGTGCTCTCTTTGCCTCCTGCTTGCACATGTAGGTATAAGCTCTCGGCTGTTCTTGTTGTCATGCCTTCACTTTGCCACCACAGACTAATCCTGTGGAACTGTAAGCTCAGTTAAATGCTCTTTTATAAGTAGCCCTGGTCATGGAGTTTTATCACAGCCACAGAAAAGTAACTAATGTAGATAGAGAGACTGACTTTTTTTTTTTTTTTTTTTAATGTATATGGGTATTATGCCTGGATACCACATGCATGTAGTGCCCTTAAAGGCCAGAAGAGTCTCTGGGAGTGAAGTTGTAGATGGTTGTGAGCCACCATGTGAGTGCTGGGAACTGAACCTGGGTCATCTGCAAGATCAACAAGTGCTTTAAACAACTAAGTTAGAGCTCTCCATTGACTTCTTAAAGGCAATCTTCAACCATGATTGTATTTTAACTATGAAAATACTCAACTTCATTATTAAAAGAAAATTAACACAGCTTTCAGGCAAATAGATCTCCTTCAAGACTGCACCGGGAAGGCAAAATAGGATGTGTCTCTGTTTAGCACCTTGTATACTATCCTAGATTTTGAAGAATGTCCTAGCCCTATGCAAGTGCACATATCTATTCCCATCTGATCTGCATTTGTAGTCTACAAGTATTGTTTTATATTTATTCGTATTTTCTGTGTACGAGTATTTTGCATACATGTATGTATAAGTATAAGTGCCACAGGCTTTCTTGACACCCACGAGGTGAGGACAGGGCAGCAGATCTCCCGAGACTAGCATTATGGACAGTTGTGAACTGTATATTGAACTCAGGTTTTCTGAAAGAGCAACATGTACTCTTAACACCAAGCCATCTTCTCAAGTTCCAGAAGCGGAATTTGAGGTTCTGAGGTGGGTCTGCTTGTGTTTGGTTCACATTTACTGTTTGGCCCCAAGGACTTGTCATAGAGGAGGAAATTTAAGGGGAGGGCAGACAGAGTTCACAGAAGCCCTATATTGTTGCAAGACAGAATCTGTGGATTCTGTAAACTGGCTAAAGGGGATTTTAGATGAAGTAGCTGGGAACCAGTTCCTTCTACTAGGCCATCAGTCAGCACTGCATAGCTCCAGGGACAACCATCTTACAAGTCATCATTGCCAGAAAGGACAGGCTGAGTTCTTATAGAAATGATCTATTTATAAAGCTTTCTCTTTATACTTTCAGATCAAAATTATCCCTTTAATTCTAAATGACACAACCCTCTAAGATTTCAACTTCTTTCTTGACAGAACAGATCCAACGCTCCTTCTTTGAATAAAGCTCCCAGGGCCTTTAGCTTGGATCTCTCTGATACGTGCTTCAATATTAGAGTCTTATTCATGTAGTTCCAAATGAGGCTGATTATGGAACTCAGTGCATACTAGGACCCTGATAAATATTTGGTACATGAGATAAGCCAGTCACTCATGGTTTCCTTCCAGTCTCCATAGCACCAGCAATATCTTGTATCTGGAATATGTTGTGTCTGAAATGTCTTGCAGGCTTTGTCATGGGTGGGGTGGATTTGTGTGTGTGTGTGTGTGTGTGTGTGTGTGTGTGTGTGTGTGTGTGTGTGTGTGTATGTGTGTGATACTCTAATGTCCCCCTCTACCTCAGGGGAAGCAGGCAGTACTATTTGCTTACTCTTTTTATTCTCTGTTCTGGTTCTGTCTCTTCATATTAGATTTCTGTTCATTGTGTGGCCTTCAGATGGGATTCAAGCACCTGTCCTTCTTTTTTCCCCAGAGGTGGCATTGGCTCAATTGTATTTCTAATGCTAAGGGCATCTCAAATACCTCTTTAAGAAGTCACCTTAGCCCAATTTAAGGCTTTCTTGGCCTCATAGCTTTTATAAATCAGTAGCATATGTCTTGCCTAGCCATCAAATCTAATATGAGCAGACAGCCTTGTCTCTCTGATGGTTCCTGTGTAATCATCCTGCATCTGTGTGTCATCCAACATGGAACCTTTTGTCAGGTTAGGAAAGTGAAATTCATGAGCTTAAAAACAGAGGACTTCCTCCGGAGACTTGCAGCCATGTCAGACTTATGCTTTCTTCTGAAAGCTCCTGCAGGGGAAGTACCTTGCTTGTTGGGGCCACACAGCATGTATGGGTGACTCCTTCTGAGATGCTGTCTGTGACCATGGTCCATCTGCCATGGAATGTTCCTGTGTTGAACATTGCCCTTTGGCTGAACTCTCTAAACACTGCACTGGCTGCTGCCACTTCAGACTGTAACTGTAACATCAGCCCTTTTCTGATGCTGTTACATTGGCCTCCTCCTGCTTGGATGCCACAGTGCAGACCTGGTAAATGGGAATTTAAGGGAGAGAAATCAAAAGGACAAAACTCAGGATGGGAATCACAGCACAGTATGACGAATATTTGGATATCAACCATCTGCTAAAAAAGAAGAAAAGGACTTTTCAAATATTAAAAACAAGCAAACAAACAAACAACAATATAAAGAAAACTGCTACTAGGCTAGAGTGTCATTTCTTGCTAGGGTATTACAACTCTGAATTAAGATTCAGGCCAAACAATCATGTCTAAATGCTATGAATATGTCCTCTGGGAGGACATGCCGGCAATTTAAGCTTTTAATAAGTTGGACTTGTAACATATAGTAGGTTTGCAGGATTATTTGAATAATCAAGGAGATAACGATGATACAATTACAATGTCATAAGACACACACACACACACACACACGTGTGTGGCTAATATATATAAAGTCTCTTAGTGCATCCTTCAATACGTTACCCCTTCTAAGAGGCCTATAAAGTGGGAATTACTATCCCAGTTTTTAGAAATGACAAAAACCTGAATCTCTGAGAAGTGATTTTTTTTGAGGTCATACAGCTAATAAATGTAGGGACACATGATCTAACTGTAGACTTTTTATGTGTCAGTTGGTGTTATATCAGGGAAACAGAGTCACTATAAGTGTTTTACAGTATAACATGAATTATAGGAATTATATTTTTCACACTGGTAGGAACTAATAAAATCTAAAGAAGCCTATTGCTTGTTCATTCCTAGCAGGGGCTTGAAGCTGGTGTTGCTTAGCAGAAGGAACATTTTATAAGGACGTAGAGAACTTCAGCAAGTGCCTGGAGTCAGCAAGCCAAATGTGGGTTTGTTCTTACTTTCTCTTTTTGTCTCTGTATTTCCCTGTTTTCCTCTCTTCTTTCTCTTTGCACGGATTTTATCTTCTCTTTCTGGGGATTGTATTCTTTTGCTTTTTGGCTTTTGTGTATATAGTGGGAGATGGACACTTAAGTAGATATCAAATGTTTGGCTCTTACCAGTGAGTGATTTGGGGCTCTGGATTTGAATGTGAGATCCTAGGAGTACAGGAACTCACTGACTCAGTTTGGATTAAGTGTCCAGTAAATTGTAGTTAGAAAGGAGTAGCAGGAAGACAGAGAAGGTAGTGACTGAACAGATGCCTCTAAGAGAAGAATTGTAACCAGGAAGAGTAAACTTCAGAAAATAACAACAGGAAAAAAAAAAGGAGAGCTTGTGGGTCACTGTCATATCTTCTGGGTCTGTTCTTACAGAAAAGTGGGGAGATGTGGTTAGATATTTCCTGAATTTAATTATAAACCTTTTCTGTTTTCTTTTGAAGCAGGTCTTTCTGAAGCTAATTGGGCACAGTTTTTTTTTTTTTCCTTAGCTATGTGTTCACTTCCAGCTGGTTGTGAAGCAAACACAAAATGGTTATATTGTATTTGGATTTTCATTGTTTTCTGATAATTGTACAATTGCTGCAGAAATATAACCCAATTTCCAGTTGCTCTGTTTATTAGTAAGAAAACCAAAGACCAGGGAGATTAAGGGATCACTAAATCTCCCCTTTTTATTTAATTATATTTTAACTGTAATCCCTCATACAAATTATGTAGATCCCTTTAGAACAGGTTTAGAAAGGAAACTGAGAGGTCAGGACTCTATTTGACAGATTGGGTTACTCTCCAGGTTTTTAGGTGAATTGAGATTAAGCTAAATTATTTTCACCATATCTTAAAAGTAACTAATTTCTTCACCCCAAAGAGTATGGATTTAAGTTGGCAGTCTCTTGGTTCTGAGTCTGTGATGCCTTTGATTTGAACATACGGAGACTGTACTTAACACCTGTGCCAAAATTCTTGCAAACACGGGAGATTTGAGACCAAATGTCAGCCCCAAGTTTGATATTTATTGGCTTTAGTTACTCTTTCTCATAACCTCTCTCAACCTTCAAACACTCTGAGAGTATTATGTTTGTGTGAGTGACAGTGAAAATGTCATTACATGGTGACAGAGAAAAGGATTTGAGCAATTGTAGTGACTTGTTCTAGTTCTAGAATATTATACTTTCATTTGTCATATAGGGGCATTATAGACCATTGATTCCTCTCCCTAACATACTATATTTATTTTGCTGTTTTCATCTTTATTTTTTCATTATCTTGTATGAATTTAGAGTCATTTTGTTAAAGCATTCTCTTAGGTGACAGCACATTTAACTTTTAGCATGGTAATACTTTTGTGGTGTTCTTATTTTACTGCACATATTAGCATTTGTGCATAGTTAAATTCTCTTCTAATATTTCGAGACAACACTTTAGTAGTAGAAGCAGAACAATGTGAAATGACTATTATGTGAATATTGAGGCATTATACACTAGGTTGCCTAAGGTAAGACATTTCTTAGCATAATACATTGAAGAAATGTATGTCTCATCTTATCCCATAGACTTGAAATTGCTACTGCATGCAGGTTTGGAAATAATGATTATAGGTGGTGAAGGGGATGTGGAATAGAGTTAATAATATCAAGGACTGAAATAGGATACATTGTTTCATTTTTGTCAGATGTAAAAAAAGGAATATTTATACCAAAGCAGTATGTATAGATACATTCTAATTGGTTTTTGTTCCTTTTTCATAATTGTGGATCAGGACTGATAAGCATACTTGGCAAAGTGTCCAAGGCCATTTAACTGTGAGCCTCTAAAGGAACCAAGGGAAGGGCCTGGGTAGGTGTTGCATCTAATATTGTAGCTCAGTGGACAAATGCTTGTCTGAACTTGTTCGCTACAGGAATTCAATAAATCTCTTAGTAGTTGAAATATGGAGCCACAATTTTCTCTTCTCTAATGCTGGAATGAAAAAAAACTACCCATAGGATGGTGAAAATACATGATTTACTTGAAGATATGTGAAGCAGTTTAACTAAAAGGCAAATAAAAGTTTTTATGGATGTAGAATTTTGGTTCTAGACTAGAGCTCACTTGTTTATTGTTTCAAAATAGGTTTAAAATGAGACAAAGTGTCTACGTGTGTTATTCAAAGTGTGACACCACAAGGTGACTCTTGTGAGTGTCTTGGAAGCTATGGAGAAGGAAGAGGGCCATGTAGCAAGGCTGACTCTGGGGAGCATGCTATGGAGGGACAGGCCGACTGAATGTGGCATACTGCCATTCATCGCTTGCTGCAGGAGTCAGAATGCATTGCCTCTTTGCTCTGCTGAAGCATCTGTTTTCCACCTGAACTTCTATTGAAAGCAAGCCACACATCATCCCAGTGAAGTTATGAGTTCACCGGTGGGCTAGCAGTGCTGCCGCTATATCTCATTGTCAGCATATGGTCTGTGTGAGTAACCCTTCTATTATTTGCACAGCTGTTGGGTAATATTACGTTAAAACATTACATGCACAATTATGTTCAATTATATAAAATGAATCTATTTTACCTAATGCTTATTCTCTAGGGTTCATGCATCTTTAGTTACAGGAAGTTTAGGACAGGGTGGCAGATGGTCCAACACAATGTTTGCCAGCTAATACATTTAAGTGTCATGACATGCTACATTGTTTAGAATATATCTCTATACATTTTAGTCAAATGCCTGAGCTCACTTTTGAAGTTGAAGAACAACTATTTCAAACTCCATATGTCTGTTTCTTTCTTTGCTACAATGAATGGTTTTAGGACTATGGAACAAGAGGCATGAAGCCTTAACATGTTCTCCTTTGTCTTAAGGTCTGTTGTTCTTCCCCAGGGACATGGCTTTCCCTATACCACTTTCTTGCTATGTTATAGTACCTTAGTTAGGGTTTCTAGTGCAACAAAAAGACACCATGACCACAGCTACTCAACTCCTGCAAAGGAAAGCATTTAATGGGGTGGTTTCAGAGGCTTAGTCCATTGTCATCATGGTGGGACATGGCAGTGTGCAGGTATAAATGGTGCTGGTGAAGGAATGGGGAGTTTTTACATCCTCATAACCAGGCAACAGGAAGTGGTCTGAGGTACTGGGTTCAGTTTGAGAATACATAAGACCTCAAATCCTGCCTCTACAGTGACCCGCTTCTTCAACAAGACTACACCTATTTCAGCTATGCCATGCCCTTTGGGGGCCAATTTCTTTCAAACCACCACAGATAGTAACATTTTTTCACAAAGTTTCCCTGGCTCAGTGGGCTTGTCTGAGGACTGACCTACTCTGTACCTTGGTAGTTCCAGCAAGTCTTACAGTGGTAAACCATACCATGCCATTTGCATCTTGTCCTTTGTATTTACTCTTGTTCAGTATTTACTCTTGGTTCAGGCTTCCATTAGGGGATGCAGATATTTACATTCAAAATGTACACAGTGGGACAGGGTGCAGCTCTCCTCCAGCCCTTCCTTCTTACTGTCTTCTGTAAAAGAGAAAATTTCTCACTTGCAGGCCACCTTGCTAGGAGCTTGATCTTTGCTTTTAATTTCATCTCTTCCAAGACAGTCTCATCTGTGAGACTCATGTGTCATTGGCTGTAAAAGCTCTCCTTCTAGCCTCTGAAGAGTCCCCTGGGAGCATTGTGCTTCTAAAATCATCTTTCTTCCTGCCTTCAGATTTGTAACATTATGTCTGTCTCTAAACAGAGACATTTTCAAGTTCATGCTATCACTGAAGTACAGCAGAGCCCCCTAGACATGCTCAGGGTTGATAGAGATACCTAAACCCTCAGCTGGGAGAGCACGTTTGCTTCCCCTAAAGGTCTGTCTGACTTTAGTCTCTCCCCATCTCCAAGGTCCTTCCTGCTGCAGCTTCAGGCAAAGTTAATTCCATCCTTCCTTCTTTCTTATAAATTATATCACATTCCCAGTGAAAGAAAGTTCTATTGGTGGGGACAGGACAATGGGGGGATTGAGAGCCTGAACACCAGGAACACACTTGAATTATTCTTTCATGTTAATTATCTACTTTTGGCCATGTTCTCCCATTTTGCTTCCTTAAGTTTTAAAAATACATACAAATGTATAAACACACACACACACACACACAGTGGTGATTTGAAAGAAAATGGCCCCCAAAGGGAGTGGCACTATTAGGATGTGTGGCCTTGTTGGAGGAAATGTGCCACTGTGGGGGTGGGCTTGGAGTTCTACTATGCTCAAACTATTCCTAGCGTCTCAGATCACTTCCTGTTGTCTATAAGATGTAGAACTCTCACCTACTTCTCTAGCACCATGTCTGCCTGTGTGCTGCCGTTGTCACCATGATAACAATGGACTAAATCTCTGAACTGTAAATGACCCACCCCAATTAAATTTTTTCATTTTTAATAGTTGACATGGTCATGATGTCTCTTCAGAGCAATAGAAATCCTAAGACGTGTGTGTGTGTGTGTGTGTTTATTTAGTTCTTTGAGAATTTTGCACAAGTTTTTTTTCCCTTTTCTGAACCTGTTTCTTCACTTGTAACACCAGTGTCCAATTTTACCCAGCAAATTATAGAAATTGGATGAGACAGATAGTCAAAAGAACTCAGGGAATGGTAGCTACTGTTATGATAAAATGAAATGAATTAGGAGTAAGAATTTATTTATTAAATAATATATTATGCTAATGATGATGATAGCTAACCTTTATTGAGCAAGTGCATGAGCCTTGCTCATTATGTTTATGTCCTATGTAATTTACATTCTAGAATTTCTGTAATTATCCCACAGTTCGTGTACTCCATAATATGAAATCAGCCCTAAGCTCTGTGACAGGAGGGAAACACAGGGCATGATTTCAAATGTAATGCAGCTCTACCCTTGACTCTTGAATGGCTCTATATTAATGTGTTTATCCTTTATGTACCATAGTTTCCTTGTCTGCTGGTGGAGAAAGTAACATCTCCTGTCTAAGGAGATGGTAAAAGTGAAACAGGTCTGTTTTCCTCCTTCTCTGCTCTTATCTTTTGGTAGCAGCAGTGTAGATGCTGGTCAGTTTACTGCTGCATTGCTCATGATACAGAATCATCTCCAAGTAGAATCATTTGGCCAGTTGCCCAGCCTGACTGGGCATCCAAAAGCGATACTTACCCACATCACCAAAGTCTTCCAACTGTAAATGTCTATCAGCTAGGCGATGATGGTGGAGTATTTGTGGAGAATCTCAGCCAGGGCGTTCATGATACTTTTAGCCAATTCTTGATGGCTGACAAGTTTCAAGGGCTTCTTGTCATCCTTGGAGATGTCAGTGGGAATTATCCTTGTAGAAGGCTGATGGTCCCCTTGGCTGCATGTGAATTTACATTAATTAAACAGTGGCCTAACTTTTAAATTCACCACATTTTCTAAAGGAAGACAACCCTTACATTTTTCTTGGGGGCAGATATGTGCCAACCCAGTTAATACTCTTCTCAAAACCTTTCTTGTGTCATGGTTTAGGAAATTTCTAGTTTCCTTTGGAATGACTCAACTTTTTCTAGGTAGGAAGACTATGAGCAGTGGCCATATGGAGAAATACTGGGTACTGAAGAAGCTAGAGAAGCCAGGCAAATAGTGCTTTCATAGGAAGATGTTGAGGATAAGGTCCTCAGGGCAAAGCTTCCTCTAGACCAAGGAGAGGGATATACTCATGCCAAGTGGAGCAGAAGCCGAGGCTGAATGAAAAGTCAAGAGACTTCCTTGGAAGTGCCAGAGTTGCCTGGCCTGTGATGAAAGGGACCGGGTGTTCCTTTCCACATGTTGATGGCACAGAAGAGCAATGCAGTAGAGGCAGGGAAGAACGGATCCACCAGGCATACATTCTAAGCACCATCAGCACTCATCAGTGGGGGGTGGGGGGTAGGGGGTGGGTGGAAACTGAGAAACAGAATTGAGCCTAGCTATAAGCCTTGCTTGGATGCTAGATTTGATTTTTGAGAAATTGTTTCTCCCACAGGCTACACAGAGATGTCTCCTGTCCCTGTGCTTATACACTGAAGTGACCGGGGACAAGAAATTGTCTGTTTGAAAAAGGGATGGGATAGCACATTTGAAGGTTTACATTTTGATGGAAAGATTTCTCTCCTGGGAATTGTTCTTAAAGAACTGATGCAATAAAGGGACAAATCTTTATGTCTCATGGTGTTTCCTGAAGCACTGCCTGTTTTAGGGACATCTGAAAAGCCCCTAAAGGTCCAATATCAGAAAAGGATGTGCTGAGTTAAGTTCATCAAATCAACAGACCATTCTGTAACTACCCTGAGTGATAAGTGCAAACTTTATACTAATAGAGAGAAACATTTGTCAAAATAATATATAATAGAGAAGATTTTGTAACATAAAATGAAAGAAAACTTACAAATTAGGTATTGAAGCTTCACCCACATCATTTATGTGCAAGGGTTAGAAAAGTGAAAATAGAAAGCTTTGCAGTCCTGTAATGTGGGTAGCTCTCTCTCTTACTTGTTTCTTTGTTTTTCTCCTTTTGGTTTCTTGGGACAGGGCTTCTCTGTATAGCTCTGGCTGCTCTGGTAAGTAGATCAGGCTGAACTCAGGGATTCACCTTCCTCTGCTTCCCAAGTACAGGGATTAAAGACATGTACCACCACCACCCAACCAGTCTCTTTTGATCACATTTTTGAGAAATTGTTTCTTTCAATTGTAAATGTCTATTAGCTAGGTGATGATGGTGGAATGTTCCTTGATATAATGTTCTTTGTAGTTTCTTGTAATGTTCTTGGATACAATACCTGAGCAAGCACAAGTTGGGGACAACACTAAAGAGGCTATGGTGCTTAGAGATATGAATAAAAGCTTTTAGTAATTTTTATTTCTCTATCAAGCCAACATAAATGAGGTTTTGTTTACTGAGTTCAGTAACTCTTTGCTCTTTTGATAAAGGCTGAGTTACTGGGGGAAGCACAGAAATTAAAAAAAAAAAAAAAAGAAGTCAAGGCAATATTTGTGTTTAAATGCATTTCCAGCAAAACGATAGTAAATCTATCTATGTCAATGAAGGACATCCCAGCAGGAAAAGTTATTGTTGTCCTTGGAGATGCCAGTGTGGTCTTCTGGGTGTCATCTTTATCTTTAGTGCCATGGATTGAACTGGAATATTTGTCCTTGAATGTCTTCAAAATGCACTGAATCTGTCAGTGGTTTGATATATGCAGAGATTCTTCAGGTAATTTTCCTAATTCTGGTTTACTTGTAAGTAGGGACTGAGGTCAGGCATATCTCTCTGACTTAGCAGAATACACCAGCTCAGGACCCAGAAGACCTAAGAAATCCATTTAAGAAGCACAAGGCAGGAAGTGCAGTCAGAAGCAGGAGCAAGTAGGAGAGGTGAAAGAAACTGTCTTATGGGAGAAATCAGCCTAGGTCATGCCAGGCAAGCAGGGCAGAGTGACTTATCTCATGATGGAAAAGCTAAAGGCTTGCCTCTTTTGTATTTCCTGGGGGCACAAATTATGCTTGAAGTAGCCAATATTGAACCCAAGAGAGTCTGGCGTTTGATGTCTTGGAGCTTTGTCTCCAGGGTCCCTTGTGTTGGGGATGTCTACCTCCACACTGTGTTTAATATGGACACAGGAGCTTGTTTATCTAGGCAATTCCTGCCTTTCATAGGCTTTGCTGTGCCCACCAGAGCAGGGAAGAGCAGAAACCAGAGCTCCTCTAGTTTACCAGTTTTACTTTGTAAAAGACCAGCTCCTCTTTCCTTCACCTCATTCCTGTCCTCCAGGATGTTTTCTTCTCTTCCTCTTCTTCTTCCTACTTTATGGGTGATCTATAGTAGCTTTGGATGTAGAAATGAAAACATCTCCTTTAAAGAAAATCAGTCTCTCCATTCCCTCCCTCTCCCTTGTTCTCAGTCCTGCTGCCTCCCCTCCTCCCCTCAGCCTCTCTTCTCTCCTCTCTTTCTCAGTTTTTATTCTTACCTTCACTCCACATAGAAAACCACAAGGGTCACCTGTAGGTGAGAGGTCAGAGTTCATTCAGGGGAGAGGAAGGGACTTTGTATGGGAAATTTAAAGCCACAAAACAGGGCCATGTGTGGTTACATGTCCAGATTCTGAGTAAAGCCACTGAATTGCATCATGAAAAAAAAAAATCATAGGGAGAGAAAGGAAGCCAAGGCCAAGATTTATTTTTTTCAATTAGGACAGGACTGAGTTGGTTGTTGGCATGGAGTGGAAGGCTGTGGGAAACTGATTTTGGTAAATTGAGAAGGAAAGCCGTGCAATGTGCTTCCAGAGAATGAGAAATGCTTGGTGCTTTACACAAAGGGCTTCGTGTGTACTTAAGAAACACTTGGGCTGGGTTTAGGGGTTGATAGTGACAACCCTCATAAATACTGCTAAGTGGAATGGCTGATGGTTTGGAGTTCCTAGAATAGAAGGATGGGAAACTAGAGGCAGAAAATGGTGTTCAGATTAAGAGGGAAACAGATGCAAAAACCTTGACCAAAGGCAGAGGCAGAATAGATAGACAGGCAGGGGAAGGGAAGGAGGCTCAGGGCCTGTCCAAAGTGAGGAACAGCCCCCTTTGAGATGAACATCACCTGTGGTAAGAAAGTCAACGGATGAGTGGTCTCTGCTGAAACTGAAGTCATAGACAAAGTAGAGAACTGATGAGAAGGGAAGCCAGGGAGGGCCATCACTTCTAAACTATGCCCAGGTCCTTGATGGACTCCAGGCCAGTTATATGCCATGGGAGCCTTCTTGTAGCATACAATCAAGGCCCAAGACTGGAGCCCAGAACTAAATTTTAATGAAGACTGGGGAACACAAAAGGAAAAGAAACAAAATGTGGTCAGAAAGTTTGGTCAAAGACAAGGCACACCACCAAATTTGAGCGGGAAAACAGGTTTTGAAGGCCAGCTGCTTCTCTAGAGCTCATGTTCCCAGTGACTGATGCGTGTGTTATCAATCTGTGTCTCCAAATGATACAAGTAGATTGATCACCTCTAGGAGTCACTCACATTTCAAGGGAGCCCTATAACAGGATGGTTCACTTTAGGAGATACATGACACTTGGATGTGATGTGTTCCGTGTCTCAGTGACCACCACAGGTTTCCGGGAAGAATTAGATGTTTTAGTATTTAACAGCAGCTGTGGAGCAGACACAAATAGCCTCTCAGGAGCAGGAGGATTTCATTGTTCCAGGAAGTAAGGTGTGCTGCTGTGTTGTCTGTGAATAGGACACCGGATGTTAAGGGGATGCACAGTAGTGTAGGAGAACATGAACCATTCAGGATTGGTCCTGTCACTCTGAGTCATGTCTGGGCCCTGGTCTTCCCTGAGCATAGTTGGGATCTTGGCACAGACAGAAGGCCTCTCCCATGCTCAGAAGCAGAGCTATTCCTGACAAGGACTGGACTCTCTCAAAGATGTAAATGTAATACTTAAGGGAATGGAATGATGTGTATTATTTTCTTTCTTCTCACCCACAGGATAACAGAGAAATCTGTCTTTGTTTGTTTTTTGTTTGTTTGTTTTGTTTTGTTTTGGCCAGGACTCTACTGAGAAGAACAAATGGGACTGCAAGCTGCTAAAAGGAATACAAATGGTGTTTCCCCGGCTCAATCTCAATCTGGCCTTTGGCCACTAGAGTAGTGCTAGCACTTTTTATATGTTGTAGACCAAATACTTTTCATGAAAATCTGAAAATGAAAGTATAACCATTCACATTTAAAGCATGACTCATTAGAGAAGAGCAGTAGGCTGTTCAAAGTCACACAAGTCACATTCACCAAAGCTGTTAGAGTCCTCAGTCAGCCTGATTCCACAGTGCTCATCTGGCCTAGCCCTGGCCTTCTCCTGGAAGACTTGGTGGCCTCTGGGAATATAGAAGCAGCCCAGGGATAGCCAAAAGCTCTTCATGCTCTGGGGCAAACTTATGTGCCACTTCTGGCATTTCCTGTAGACCCGTCATCCTGCCTCTTTAGGATCCCTAGATAGCACACGTTTCCAGTGTTGCAAATGGAATGGCAAAGAGCCCAGAAATGGTTCTTTGTAAGGAACGAGTGAATATTGATTCACCAGATACTGATGCTGCCTGTGAGAAGAGGCAAGAAGGAGCCATGTAAATATTTGAAGAATATTAATTGTAGAGAACAGAAGTTCATCTGCAGACAATATGAACTGACATATGGGCAGATCAGTTCACTATAGCAATAGCATTTCTAAGAACTGAAATTGTTCAAAGAGGAAATGGTTGCCTCTCTCCCAGTGCTTGCCAGGAGTGTAGCATAGATTTCTCACTCCTGGTTTAAGTAAGAATTTAGGCAGATGGTCTGTAATGTTCCTTCTAATATTAAAGGTTAGTATCTACAGCTCTTATTGGTGGATTTACATTTTATGCTGTATCTGGTTAAGTGCTTTGATGTATTTGTTGATTGAATCAGTGAACTGCAGGCTTTTCCCTTGGGCATTTTCTGCAATGACCAGGTGTATGTGTTCAGACCATAGTCTCCTTCTCCACTATGCTTGGTTCTCTGACTTCTAACAGGCAAGGCACAGACAAGCTGGTCTTGAGGGCAGGGGCAGCTGTTAGAGTTCCCACAGGAAAAGATTGATGCTAAGAGCCAGGAAAACCTTTCAGCCCTGGTGAGGTGTGTCTTCGAGGCAGGAGACAGCTGTCCTTTCCTGGGATGGAAGAAAGGAGCATAACCCAGACAACCCAGATTGGGGACCAGAAAGGACAGGTGCAGACACAGCTAGGAGCATGCTGGGAAAGGGAAGCCTAGAGGTGTGCTTAGGACTTCATTGTTCCTCTGGTGATGTGTGCAGTTCCAGAAGGCTGACTCCAAAAATCTCTCTTTTTAGCGTCCCAGGGAGCTCTAGTTAGGGCTGAGTGTCAAAGGACACTTGACTTTCATCTAAGCTGGAGAGTAGCTGAGTTCTGAGTCAGTTATAAAGAGAGAAATGGAGCAAAGGGAGATTCCGGAAGGGGGCTCTCGGAGGTAGGAAACGGGTTGTTGGAGAACAGAAGCTGTCCTGATTCTGGGGACTAACTTTTCTTTCTCAGTTTTTCTCAGCTACGAGCTGCAGTGCTAATGCTTTTAAACTGACAATGTGCCCTTTGCCTGATATAGAAGGCAGAATTTAAGTAATGTTTTTGTCTCAAAATTTTCTCTGAAATTCTGGCTTAGAAGACTGCCAGATTTTGGCCAAGCTCAGTTCTCTCCTAAGGGGTTCTTGAGAGCCTGACACCCAGCCAGCACCTTCCATGGACTTTGCCGTGGTCCTTTCTGCCCCTGCCTCTCCGAATGCTGGAGGTCTACTCCAGGGCATCCTCCAGCAGCAGACAGTGCCAGGCAAGTGCCAAGTCTAAAAGCTTTCTTCAGGCAGAAATTAAAATTTCCCTGGAATTAAGACAGATAGGGTAACAAATGGTTTTCAAAACAAGGACACACACACAGAAACAGAGGAGAGAGAGAGAGAGAGAGAGAGAGAGAGAGAGAGAGAGAGAGAGAGAGAGAGAGAGAGAGAGAATTTGGAATTGTATATATATGAAAACTCTTTTCATAATTTAAAAGTTTAGACTGTGTGTTGTGTATTTAACCAGATGTTTTAAGTAGCTGTGTTTTGGTTTCTGGATGCACTTACACCACTTTAAACTTACTGCTACCTCGGAACCTCTAAGGCTTCCTCTTTCTTCCAGTTTTAAGCTCTTTCCCTACTGGTGAGTAGTAGCCCTAGGTGGTCCAATTAGTGAAAACCCCAGCTTCTTTGGTAGAGGCCACACAGGCCCTCCTCTTGTCCGAGTGCCCACTCTCCACTCCAGCCTGCGATTCACATCTCCATTCTAGTTGGTCTTTCTCTTTAGCAGAAGTTCCAGGCCCTATCTTCTTTCTTTCCTTATTTATTTGTTTATTTATTTGCAGCTATTCTCGTCATTGCCATCCCTCTCAGGCTGCCTGGGGTATCTTTCCACCTTAGAAGCTTGCTGACTTCTTGCCTTTCTCCCCCGTTGCCTCTTTTGTCTTCTGAGTACACATACAGTCCCGACACCCGAGTTAAAAGTCTGAGGGTTGCTTGTCTTTAAATGCTTTGAAAACCCTGTGAGTGTTCTTACCTTGGTGAGGTATGGGTACTTCACGTTGGGAGCTGGAGTCCTTTATTTATTTGTGATGCTTTCTTCAAGTGGAGGGAAACCAGTTAGTATAACTTCTCCCACCTATGGTGTATGGTGGGCTCATAGAGATGGGGGAGGGGACTGGCTGGCCTAACTAGTAAACTGAGAAGAGCAAATGGGTTGGAAATAAACGTGTTTTGTCTTTGTTCCTTACTCAGGAACACGGTCTGCAGGGAGCAGCAGTTCTCTGCCCTTCTTCTGCATGAAGTCACCTCTAGTTGTTTCAGGAGGAAAGTCAAATCTTCCTAAGCCAGCACCTCGTGTTCATGCATCCTTGATCTCTTGACTAAGTTTACCTCCAATTCAACCTTGAGGGATAATAAAAATGGTTCTGTAGACTTCAGTCTGTAATTCCTTTGGCTATTAAGTACTCAGATGAGGAAGGGGATGGCATTTGTTGGTGATGCTAAAGCCTGGAAGTGATGGCTTGTGTATAGGATAGCTAAGGCAGGAGACATCTATCACTTGCTGTGGACAAAAACTCCCTTTCTGGATGCTGGAGATAATTTTATTTTGGAGTGACTAAAGATCAAGAAAGACTACTCTAAAGTAGACTCAGAATTCCCAGCTGTGGCCATCTGGTAGACAGAGGCTTTGGCAGTCACCCATGTGGATGCTCAGAACTCTGCACTTAAAGGGGTGTCTTCATGTCAGCACTACAAACGTTTAACTCTTTCTTCTGATAAAGAAAAGTCAGGCAGATTCACCTGCATGGCAAGGCTGCTCCTGGATCCTGGAACCCAGCACAGGCCTGGACCAGTGGGAGATGCTAACCTTGAGGTTCATCATGGCTGAAGACCCTCAGTATAGTTCATCTGAACCCCTGTGGGCAGTTCAGAATTGGAGGGAGACAAGGCTATGTTTCTCATAACTAGCAATATAACTTCAGATTAGATACTCCCTCAGGCTGCAGCATTTCTCACTACTGTCTATTATCCCCAGCACATGGAATTATGAAATTCCAAGAGCTGTGAATTATTGTGAAGATATTTCTAGCAAGGTGATAAAAGATTTACTGAGTCAGAATTAGAGGCTGACAACAGAGCCACATGTTTCTGTGACATTTACTTCATTCTTAGGGGATTTTGATATTAGATAGATAGAATATTAACACCAACCCATTGACATAGCCTTAAACACACAACACGCATTTTATAAATAACCAGTCAGATATTGCATAGTGGAATGATTATCCTAATTTTTCAGAGTCTGGGATGTGCCTCTAAGATGCTGGATACTCACTCATAATACCAGGAAACACATGGAAAATGAGATCATTAAGCAATATTGTGTCCAAGGCTAGGACTGCAGAACTGCAGTTTATAAGACATGCAGAGATATAAGGTAGAATCCTAAATGCAGAGCTTTCTCTGGGAGTTAAACTTTATTTCATTTATTGGGTACAATCTCAATTATCCTATGTGAAATATGACCAGTTCTAAGAAGGATCTGTCCCTGCTGTCCCTTTAGAAAAGTCATGATAGAGACCCACCTGTCTGCTGAGTCATCTGCAGCTTGAGTCACTCACTCCAATCCCCTGAGTAGAGGCTGCAGGCTTGGAAACTTACGTACTTTTCACAAATCCATCAACACCCTTTCATCTGTCTTCTTTCACTGGTCTATTTAGTCTGCTCATGTCTTTTTGTTGCCATCATTAGCTCTATGTCCTTCCTTCCGTTTTGTAATTTTCCACTCTCCCCTAAGCTCCATTGTCAGACTGGGTAGGGAGAGATGGGACGGTAGAAGGGGGGTGGGATTACTTCCTATGCTAAATGTAACAAAGCAACCTCTTAAAGCTCTGTCCTTTCTTTCACATGAACTGTATAGAGCTTACTGTGAAAGTAAAAATATTTTTCTTATTTAGCTATATGCAAAAGTCATATGTATAGGCATATTCACATATATGCATAGAATATGAAAGAATAGCCATAAACACATATGCACAGAGTACATATCTATATATATATGTTAGGAATATTTCAAATAGGAAAGTAATCATATGTCTTGCAAGACGTAGTAGAGGACACCTGTAATCACTGCGCTAGGGGTAATTGAAGGCAGGGGTATGATGAGTTTGCAGCTGTCCTGGCCTACAGAGTGAGACCCAATCAAAAGGAAATTTCAATTCATCTGTTTCATAAACATATATGCAAATGAAATATGCCAAATTGTGATCAAATATCCATTTAGGCAAACTGCTGGTATTTGTTTGTCCCAATCTTTTGTAATTTCTTTTGGTATGGTTTTATTTTGTTTCAAGGCAAGTTCATCTGTGTAGCACTGGCTGTCCTGAAACTCCTTCTGTAGACCAGGTTGGCCTCAGACATAGAGATCCACCTGCCTCTGCCTCTCAAGGGATGAGACTGAAGTTATGTGCCCCCACACCCAACTTTAATATTTATACCTGCATTGTCTTATAATATAAGAAACAGTGATGTATCCCAAAGCTCCATCTGCCAAGAGGGTTAGCTTGTCTAGGATGCTGTAGGGCAGCTTAATCCTTGACTAATTCCTTGTGATTCCAGGGCATTGTTTCTCCTTCCTGAGTTGTGGAAAACAAAGCATTAATCATTGGATTTGTCTTAGATGGAAGTTGTTGGTGACCCCAAAAGTATTAGGGACAAATTTGGTTGCCAGATGGGTTTATCTTTGCTAACTTCAAGGACAATTTCACCGAGCCAGGTTACTTGAAGGTATAAGCACCTCATGAGCCCATGAATTTGAGGCTTGTTCAGCAAAACATTGAAACCAGAGGGGGTGGAACAGAGAATGGAAAGAAGAAAGGATGAAGTTGCTTGGCTTGTAATCGTCTAGAGAGAGATGTCACTTCAAGCTCTTGAGAACTCAGAGCATGATTTTCACAATGACACTTATTGAGTGAGAGGTAGGTAGGGCAGAATGAACTCACCGTGGGTTTTGGAAATGTGTGGTGATTTTTCTTCCAGGAAGGGTGTATTATAACTGTCTTTGCTGTGGTTGTTATTTAATGTATTCTTTTCCTGTCATTGATGAAGGAGATGCTATTTATCACCTTGGAGCAGGCCTGTGGAACTATTTCTGAAGAACCAGCTGAAGCTTTGGAGTATGCTTTAATACTCTTTTGTGTCTCTCCTTGTCACTAGGGAACTTGTCCCCAAGATAGTCAACCAAGCACAGTGCTGAAACATCACATGATGCTGACAGATATATATCTGAATTCTCAGGTTATCATTTACTGGTTTGTCTCCTTAGGGAAAAACTTGAACACTGGAGCCTTATTTTCTTTGTAAACCAGGATGACAACGATTCTCATTCTCTAACTTATTAATTCAGTGGGATAGTGCATATCTATACAGGTGCTTTGCATATGTAAATATTAGTTCTCCTTTCCTTGGAGATAGAGCATCTATAAACTTTCTCTTGGGTGTGTGTGTGTGTGGGTGGGTTGTACATTTATTACTTTGGTTTCCTTGGCAACAGCATCAACCAAGTTCAGTCGATCAATAAGCCATTCACCCTGCCACATGCATGTCTTCATAGTGAAGTATTTCCATCATGGTGAGCTATGATGTGGTATGGCATGATGCAATTGTGAAAAATTTAGGTTTTACTTTATTTTTAGTTTTGTGTGTGTGTATGTGAGTACAGGCACTGTAGAGCCCAGAAAACAGCATCAGGTTTTCCTGAAGTTGGAGTTATAGGTTCTGCTGGGAACTGTACTCTGAAAGCCTGATATGTGCTCTGAACTGCTCAGCCATCCTTGCAATGTGATATTTTATTAAGCATTTTCCCTCCTGAAACTTAAGGGAAAGCAGACCTTTCTGCCACAGGTGGAAGCCACTTAGTGAACCATTGTTTGCCTCTGTGATACAGACATGGATGCTGCCGTGGTGTCAACTATGTAAACAGATCCCCAATAAGCCAACATGACACACACATGAGGGAAGATGCATACATGGGGAAGATGCCATTTGAGATTTACAGGAAACATTTTATGTTTCCAGTTTTGCCTTTGTTATTTTCATTTCCATATAAAAATGGTCCCTGGATAAATAAAACCATTAAACAGGGAAAAAAATAAAGGACATTAATGAGGCATTTGACTCTCATAGAGACACCAGCACTCCACAGCGAGCAGCAGTGGTATTGGTTAACACCCAAGGTGATCCCTCAGCCAATGCTGCAGCAAAAATCATGTAGCTGTTAACTAGAGCAGTAGGGGGCGCTGCAACTCCATGTGTTACTTCTGAGGACCTCGTGTGAATAAAGAAGTTGCATTTCTAATGTAATGGCGAAGTATTTTAAAGATAACGGGCGCAAGGGTCTGCTAAAAAGAGTAGCCCCCTTTTGTGTCAGTCAGAAGTAAGCTTTTCTTGGAAGGTGCTTAGCTCATTTGACCTTGGAAACCGAGGGTTTAGCTCTACCAAAGAGAATGAAAATCAGAGGGAGATTCGGAAAGACCAGAGGAGCAGAGAAATAAGGTTAGTGATCTGGAGACAGCACGCAAGAAACAGCACAACTAGAGATATTAGCCCCCGAGAGCTCCGAGGTTAACGTGCATGGTAAGAGCCGCAAACCCTACTACATGCTAATTTGGTTTGTTAACTTATTACATCCTTGAGAGGATATTTTTTCCTTTGGACCAGATGAAGAATTCCCCTGAGCAGCAGAGGTTTTTGTACCAGGAGATTAAGTAGCATAGAAAATTACAGCCCTGCATTTGTGCTGTTGGAGTTAAGGCAGTGTCAGCATTCCTATTTTAAGCCATTATTTTCAAGGATGTGAGGTTGCCTGGGACATACAGATTCAGCCTGAGGATCACATATGCACACCGAGTGGTCTAAGTGGGCTGGGGCATCACTGTACCAAGACCTCTGCAGAAGGGATGGGGCACTGAAGTTGGCTTTATTATTTTTTTTTTCAAAAAGACAACGGATGTTTAAAAATCTACTGCCGAGATGTGTAATGATTTTTTTTTTTTTTTTTTAAATGCTGTAAGAAGATTTGTAGCGCAAAGACTTAGGGACAACCAAGTTGACAAAATGCACTTCTTTTAGCTTTTATCGATTCCTTGGGCCAATGGTCTGAGAGTCAAGAGCCGTGAACTATAGGTCTCCATGGAGCTCTAATGGCCCCAAAGGGCATCTGCATAATAAATACATAATTTCAAAATTGGCTAGAAATCAACAGCACCCTGAAAGGCCAGCTGGCTGAGGTATATAATAATGCCGCCAAAATGCCAGACACACAGAACTTCTATCTTCTAAATATGCTCCTTGAAGTCATATGGGAGGGAGGAAAGGTCGTGAACGTGTGTGGAAGTTCCTGTGCAACCTACAACCTCTATGGTGTTTTCCCCAGAGCACCTCTTAGAGTAACCTGCATGTAACAGGAATTATTGATTGTATTTGAGAGATGAAAAACTGAGTTTTCATTACATGAAGCCTTCTCCTTGGGCACTAGGTTGGTGAGTTTGGCCTTATTCAGAGGGAAGTCCACAATAGTTCTTCTTCAACTTGTATATCTGTTCCTACAAAGTGATTTCAGTCACTTTCAGTTCCTATTTGTATTTGACCCTGCTTCAAGGTCTCCTCATCTCAGAGAGAGGACGGCACCTGTCTTTCAGGGTTACAAAAATGACTCAACGTGGAGTTTAATACAGAGAGGGTACACAGGATTATTGTTTTGATGTTTGTCACAGAATGGGAAACAAAGCCATCGTGACAATGAGCAACCACATCTTCCAGCCGTTAAGGGACTTATGCTACAGATGTGCTGCTTTCCTCAGATTCATGAGGTGTGAGAGTGGAGTGCATACATTGATTTTCCAGCCAATAAGCAGACGAAGACCAAGAAAGAAAATAGGCATGGAAAATTGTATGTCGATACCTAGAGAAACAAGGTGATTGTAGTAATTGAGCGGAGCCAAACGAAGTCACACATGTAATTATAAGCTCTTCTTGGGGTATCTGTGCACATCTTCACTCCCTGATTTTGAAATGGACTGGTTGGGAGCCGGTAGGCAAGAACCTTCCTCTCAGATCAACAGGATTCATGTTAGGAAATTATTGTATACACATAGAAGTCTCTCCAAGGAACAAAAATTAGATTAAAAGTTTTAACAAGAAACACATTTGTAGTAATGGTCCAGCCTTTTCACAAGGCCCAGTGGCTTCTTATGGGTGTCATGCTACCCTTACTCCTTTGTGTCACCAGGACGGGGAAAGGAAGTCATCAGTCTGAAAGGAGATAAACTTTGCCTGGGAAAATGAGAGGCAGAGGGCAGAAGAGTGGAAAAGGGAGGCCAGAGGGTGGCGAGGGAAGGGTGAAAATGCAGAGGGCGTGAATTTGAGAGTGAGGCAGAGAAAGAATTCAAATATGTGTACTTCACACGGATACACGCATGCACACACATGTATACACACATACACGTATACACACACAAATGCCCGCCACCCCAACCCATGTGCTCCTGAAGGTTTAGTGGAGGGATCCCAGAGGAACTGTCTCTGCTTGCTGGTAGCTTGAGTGCTCCTGCACTCTTAGTGGAAGGCATCCTACAGCAATGGGCATGGCATTTTTCCATATTAGGCAGGAAGGGAATTACAGTCTGGTCACCCAGCCAGTCAGAGGCAGAGCAAGGTTAGCACCTGCCCCAAACCTTATTCTCACTGTGTTGCAGGGTTCAATAGCAATGCCACTGTCCGAGGTTAGTTGTCACAGTAAAACTAGATGAGACTACATGTATAAAGCCCTTTGAACACAGACTTGTAGATAATACATGCTTCGAAATGTTAGTTTATCTTCACCCCCTCATTAAGCAGTAAGAATGTATGCAGACTAATGCCTCCCAGCTAATTACCAAGCCGGGCTTACTTCAGACTTTTGTACTTAGGGAGAGAAAGCATTCTTTAATCGGAGAAAAACTTTAATTTTATGAAATAGCCTCTAAGAGACCTTAAGATGTTGCTGAGAATTGAGTTCTCAGTTTCATTACAAATGAAAACAATAGAAACTGCTAGCCAAGGCAGGGCAATCAATTACAGGTGACTGTCAGGAGTGGTATTTACTGGGAAGCAATCTGGAAGCACAGCAATATTGAAACACAGTGTGAATTGCATTGTTCTTTAATGCTTTTGGCCCTCTGGATACATACAGATGTGTACAGATGTGGAGGTATGGGCTTCTTTAAGCTACATTATTCTATCTCCTGAGGGATTTCGACTCATCTCCATACTGTGCAGGTTGTCGCTAGTATAGTGTGTGTCTTAGGAGTGGGTTACAGCAGGGTTTGGGATACAGAGGGAGGCAACCCCTGTTGATGCACAGGGAACTCACTGAAGCTAAGTAGAGCTGTGCAAATTAACACCATCTGGGTTAATAAGGCCGATGTTGACAGAGTTTAAAATTGCTTCCTCAATTAAAGAGCCCAGGGAAATCTATATGTTTGGGTCTCAAAGAGGATGCACCAAATAGTGATAAAGAGTCTTTGTCTTGCTAAAAATAAAGAACCCATGGCCTTTTCTTCACATATTTTAAAAGGAAGGGGATGGTGTGAAACAGCTTGAACCAGTGGACCTCACTGGGACTTCATAACAGTAGGCTGTTTGTAGGATAGCCGGGCCACACTGTTGCTTTGGCAGATGTACATACGCCTTGGCACTCATTTCCTTACCCCCATGGCCCAGTGCCTGCCTTGTATTCATTTTCTCTTCTATGATCACTATGGGTTACATTTTACAGAGTTGAATGTTGAGGCATAGAAAACTCAAGATGTGCATTGTCATGGCCACTGAGTGGTGATTTATGGAAGGTTGTGCTTCTGTGCAGGAGCTCTAGATTTTATAGTTGGGCTCAATGGTTCTCCACTGACTAGGTACCATCACAACAGTAGTATAACACAGTATTCAGCATGCACCACAGGCATTTCATTTCACAAACCTAGCTGGGGCTAGCCTAACCTTTCTCCTTACTGCTAATTCTCTGACTGACAAAAAATTCACTTGATTTTATATAGTTAAGTTTCAGAAATAAATATCAGCAGTTATTTCACAGAGAAGCTTTGCTTCCCATGATACTAAAATAATAACCTGGAATGTTCTTTCTTTGCATGTAAGCTTGAGGGCCTAGTCTTCTTTGGAGTCTTCTTACCTAGGTGATTGTCACCTGAGAGCATCTTCCACAGCATCTTTACCATCTGTGACATTCCCTTAGGGGAAGCCTTAGACTCCTGACAGCCTTTTGAAACTGGTTGTTCACATCTTTGTGAAGAGGAAGATCCTGGAATCGTCTCCCTTGATAGGACACATCATTTCCTTATTCATCTGCTTTGTCTGTTTTCTCTACTTCTGGGTCCACAGCTCAGGAGCTGGGGTCTACTTAGGATGTCTAGGGCTTTACAGACTCTCAGGGGCTGTGTTTGATGAGTGTGTTTCCACATGTATCAGAAAACAAGGCCTATAACTTAAATCAGATTCTCAAAGAGGTCATTTATTTACTGGAGAAGTTAGGTTACATAGCACTGTTGTGGTCTGAAAGAAAATGGCCCCCCCCAAAAGAGTGGCACTCTTAGGAGGCATGACCTTGTTGGAAGAAATGTGTCACTGTGGGGGCAGGCTGTGAGGTCTCTTTTGCTCAAGCTTTGCTCAGTATGACACTCAGTCTACTTCCTGTTGCCCCTGAGTCCAGATTTAGGACTCTGAGCTCTAGCACATTTGCCTACATGCCACCATGCTCCCCATCCTGATGATAATGAACTGAACCTCTGAAACTGTAAGTGAGCCACCACAATCAAATATGTTTATTTATAAGAGTTGCTGTGGTCCAGCTCCAGAGAAGCTAGGTAACAAGGAGAACCCTAAGAGAGACACATGGGTCACCCTGGGAAGAGAAATTAGATGATATCTATAGGGCAAACTGGGGGCAGGAGGGTCTTAAGGAGGAGGGGAGGGAGAGTGAGAACAGGAGGGGATGAGATGGCTTAGGTGGGAGGGATGTGGTAGAAAAGCAATGAGAAAGATGTATCTTAATAGAGAGAACCAATATGGGCTTAGGGAGAAAACTGGTGCTAGGGTAACTCCCAAGAATCCACACGGAGGACCCCAACTAAGACTCCTAGCAATAGTAGAGAGGATGCCTGAACTGGCCTACCTCGTCTGTAATCAAATTGATGAACACCCCAACTATCATCATAGAGCTCTCATTCAGTAATTGATGGAACCAGGCCGAGCTCTGGGAATCTAGGTGAAAAGAGGGAGGGAGGTCAAGATCATGATGGAGAAATCTACAGAGACAGTTGAACCAAGCTTATGGAAACTCATGAACTCTAGACCTAGAACTGTGGAGAATCCAGCTGACTGAACTATGCCCCCTATGTGTGGGAGACAGTTGTAAAGCTTGGACTCTCAGAGAGGCCCTGGCAGTAGGACCACGATACAAACCTGGTATTTGAGCTAGCTTGTTGGAGCCCATTCCTAAGGGTGAAATGCCATGCTCAGTGGCAGTAGGACCAGGATATAATCCCAATACATGTGCTAGCTTGTTGGAGCCCACTCCACACAGTGGAATGCCATACTCAGTTTTAATGCTTGTGAGAGAGGCAAAGTATGTTGATGCCTCATGGGAACCCTTACCCATGAAGAGGATTGAACAGGGGGTAGGCTGGGGGAGATAGGGGGTGGGAGGAGGTGAGGGGGAGTGGGAGGGAGACTGTGGTTGCAATGTAAAATGAAATAAAAAAAAATGAAAAAAAAAAAAAAGAGTTGCTGTGGTTATGATGTCTCTTCCCAGCAATAAAAGACCACAGGTGTTATGAATTTCCATAGGGTGAGAAGGTTGCTTCTGATATGGTTTGAGTCCTCTCTATAATTTGTCTCTATTTTATACATCACACTCCACTTGATCTTTAGCTTATGTAACACAGTGGAATAACAAGATGGCTGGGCACTGCCTACCTACAAACTTTGGACTCCAATGATGTGAGGAACATTTGGTGGAGAATGACTACATTTTCATTACTTTCGTAGGTTAATTTCCAAACAGTGTTTATAACATTATTCTTTTTAATGGGTGCTCCAGTTAGAAAGTTGTAACTGTCACATTAAAATTGCGATTGTTGCTTTAAACATTTCGAAGAGCTACTGAAGCTGGACTTGTGTGAAAACACATGCCCATACTAAGTGTGCTTTCCCATGATCCAGCCTCTCCCCCTCCCTATTATTGTCTCTTCCTGACGCCCTCCCCTCTGTTTCTTTCTTATTGTTCTCACATTTTCCCCTTTAGAGAAGTGTATCTTTGCTGATCCAACCATTCATTCATTCATGTCCCTCTTCCTGTAGGCATCAATAATACCCTCTTTTAAATCTTTAAGATCAGAATGTGAAGAGAAAGGGGGAAGGACTGAGTTCCTGCTGTTAATTACACAAGTCAGGCATCCAAGTACCATAGGGTCCTCAGCTGCCCTAAGTTGGTTGCTAATAGCTCACAGCTCTCCTTTCTCATGTCTCCTGCCATGCTGTAGAAGCTGCCCTCCTTCAGTAGGCATTCCCCAACTCACACACAGGGAGCACAAAAGTGAGAGGAATCTGCTATGTAGTTTTTGTTTCAGGCCCTTGGTGCAGTCAGATTAAAGCAGAGAGTCCAGCTGAGAAGGCACATAGATAAAGCTATCTAGACCTTTGGGGTCTACTGAGCTTCCCAGCCTCCTCTACCTGGAGGGCACCTACCCAGCCAATTTCCTGGAGAAATTCTACCTGCAACTCCTCTAGGAAATTCAACCAAAAAGAATACTGTCTATTGAGACCTTGAAAACATTTGCAGTGTGTGATTAAGTGGCCCCAGCTTTGTCATAGAGTAAGGGGGAACCAGAATTTAAAAGAGTATCCTACCGGCCTTTTAGTTACCAGAATCATGGATGCTCCATAAATGGCAAGAAAATGTTACCAGCTCCTACTGAGAACTGTGTCCAAGATGACTCAGATTGCTTTTAACTTGTAGAGGGGAATAAATGACAACATAAGAGAGAAGTCAGTCCCATTGAAAGAGAAGTTCAATATTATCACAATTTTTGGAAACTGGCAGTCTGGCTCAGCAAGTAGTGCTCAAGAGAAGCCCAGGTGGAGCAGGAGCATGGTATTTGGGGGGTGGGAAATGGGGGCTGGTCTTTTTCAGCTGAGGGAGGGCAGAGGTGATAGCTTAGAAGGGCTGAGTTGAGTAGTATAGGAATAGTAAGTAGCCTTCCTAGTTTTTGAAACCTGGATGTTTAGGGTGGGAGAAATATTGATTTGATATATGAGATAAGGAGGTAAACACAGGGTTGGCTGCTTTGCATATGAAAGACATACTCTTAGGCAACTTATCCTCTTTAGGAATTAGCTATTCCTGGGAGGGAGGAAGTCTTCCCCAGAACTCCCTAAGACTTCATAGCAGGGCTGTAGAAGCAGGAGAAGTAAACATAGTTAACATAACTGGTGGTTCTGTGATGCATGAATGCCAGCCAAGTGGTCAAAGGCAGAACCTGAGAAGACAGACCAAGCTACCATGTAGGCTCAGTGGAGAGGGGCTGTCCACAATTATGAGGTCTGTCTGAGTTCAGGATATGAGATGGTTAGCATGAGCATCCCCCCTGTCTTACCTACTCTTTCAAAGCTCAGTGTTGTTGCCAATTCTTTCTGGAAGCCTCCCTTGACCCAGGAGTAAAACTAGCACTTCTATAGCAAGCTGCAATCATCTGTATCATTGCTTTTCTTAAAATACTTATGAAAGTTATTGAAGTATAACTGGATACTGTATAAAGTGACAACATGACTGCTCTAAGGTATGGTTAAGGGGAAGGTTTTTATTATAGATGAGAGAGATGGGGTGAGGGTGGGTAGTGGCAAGAACAGCTAGAGGCATCTGAAAGAATCCTGAGCATGCGCGCGCTCACACACACACACACACACACACACACACACACACACACACACACGCACACACACAGGCACACACACAGGCACACACACAAGGTGGGGATATAGCCCGAGCAGGATAATAAAGAGAATGAATGGTAGGGAGAGGGAAGCCCATGGGTGGCTGGAGAGAGTTTAGGTTTGGAGAGGAGGTGGGAAGCCACACCTCCTAGCATGGAGTCTGCATCTCTGCATTGTGCAGCAGGCACTTGTGGTACACAGGGAACCAGGAGGCCTGAGTGTGCTTTGAGATGCTGATAGGCATCACAGACAGCCATTCCTTTCAGAGTTAGGGGGATGTGATAGATGGGAACCAGTTTCACACATTCCTGAGGAATGCTGGCTTTTATGTAACCACCAGAAATCCTCCTAAAGTCCAGGTTGAGTTCATTTCTGGATATCTATACTGCCCTTTGGAGTTTGAAGAATTGGAGTTACCTTTGTATGGAATAGGTACAATGTGGTAGTTTTGACTGCTGTAAAAGCATTACCAGAGTCCTGAGAAGTAACATATCCACCACCTTAGTGTTTTCTCTTATGCCCTTTGTAGCCCTTCCTGCCAGCCCCTTCATTAACTTCTCCATCCTTGGTCTCCCCAAACCACCACACATCTGCTTTCTGTTACTATAAACTTGGCTTGAATTGTTCAGAGTTTAATACAACTACAGTAATTTGTTATGTGTTATTTCATCTGGATTCATTTACTTGTTTCAGTTATCTTGAGATTTGTTACTATTGGTTTATTCTTCTCTATACTGAGCAGTAATCCACTGTATGATTACACTATAATTTGTTTATGGATTGCCCTGCTAAGGGACATTTGTACTATTCCAGTTGGGGTGTTACACATAAAGCTACAGTGAATATTTCTATACAAGTTAGAAGAATGAAGCTATAGACATAGAAGAGGAAAAAGTAATTGCAAGGTATTTACCTGGGGGGAGGGGAGGAGACTTGCATCCATAACATTTAAAGAATATGTAGACTTCAATAATAGAAAAAAAAAAAAAAAACTCCAAAAAAAAAAAAAACAAAAAAAACAAAATCAACCAATCAATCAACCAAACAAACCCAAAACCCCAAAACCAAAAAACAAAACCTCCCTGATAAGGAAATGGGGGAAAAATTTAAACAGGAACTCCATGGAATATGATAAGATTGAGGTTAGGTGTCTTCTATTGCTCTCCACCTTATTTTTGGGACAGGCTGCCTCAGAGAACCTAGAACTCATTGTTTCAGCTAGACTAGATGACCAGCAAGCCCCTGGGCTCCTGTCTCCTCCCATCACTACTGGAGTCAGAGATGTTTGCTATGCAGCTGGTGCCTGGCTTTCTTATGTAGGTTCTGGGTGGTCAATGGAAGACTTGGGTCCTTACATGTATACAGTAAGCTCTTTCCCCACTGCACCATCTCCTGAGTTCCTTGGGTGTTACTTTCACTAGAGTGAGGTATAAGCAAGCCGAGTTCAGAGAAACTTTTACAGTCTTATTTAAAAATATATGCATATTCCTGGATTTAAAGCAAAGCAGGCTTTACCTTAAGAAACCCAAACATAGTGGCATTGCTTATAGCTGACTCATTTGGAATCAGTCATCAACTTGTGCAGAGCCAGTCAACTAGCCCGTTGCTTCTCAATCAGAGCCCTGCTGCTGGGATGAATCCTGCCATCCAGTCATATCTAGCTAAGTGAACACTAGCTTTAACTGGTCAAGAAATCTCTTCTATGAGTTCAGCCAATACAATGCCCATTCCTGCTGTTGGGGTGGGGCTCTCTGCACCGCTTATGGCTTTGAGTACTGCCCAATGAATCATTTTCCAGCAGGTAAGCTCTGTTGTCTTCTGTTTGATTTATTTTTCCCTAAAGGTTTGTCTTACTATACAAATCATGTCTCAAACTTAGAAGTTAAATCTCATGAATGAAGGAAAACAATAAAAAATATTCCTGAATTTGAGCACCCCCAAGGATTATTACAAACAGAAGACAAAGGTGAGAATACTATAACAGCACCTTTTCAACTTTGCTATACTTTTCTATGAATTTCTGGCAAGAGATTTTCTAGGGTTCTCACCAGAGTCTCAGCCTATCTCTATACTTTTCAAGTCATAGTGAACATCTGTAGGTCAAGACTTCCCTGGGGGAGCCTCTCTTCACCTAGTCTTATATTTATAAGGGTAAACTGTAGCTTTGATTTTTGTCCCCTCCTCACAGTCTCTCAATTTGTATATACAGCTTAAGTTAATATGATGATTGGATGAACTATACAGTTTGATGACCTATATAGGATCTTGTACTCTTAAAACATTCAGAGTTATTTAAGACATCAAAAAATCATGCTATCTTCACTGAGCCGAACTCCTGGAATCCATTCGTAGACAGAGAGGAGTAATGAGCAAAGGGGTCAAGACCATGCTGGGGAAACCCACAGAAGCAGCTGACCTGAGCAAGTGGGAGCTCATGGACCCCAGCCAGACAGCTGGAGAATAAGCATAGGATTAAACCAGGCACCCTGAATGTGGGTGACAGTTAGGATGCCTGGACAGTTTATGGGGCCTCTGGCAGTGGAACTAGTATTTATCCCTAGTGCACAATTGGGCTTTGGGAGCCCATTCCCGCATGGAGGGATTCTCTCTCAGCCTAGATACATGGGGATGGGGGGAGGGCTAGGCCCTGCCCCAAATGATGTGACAGACTTGATGATCCCCCTATGGGAGTGGTTGGGTGTTGGGATGGGGGTATTAGTGGGGGGGTATGGGAGGATGGGAGGGAGAGGGAACTGGGATTGATATGTAAAATAGGATTGTTTCTAATTTAAATACTAATATTTAAAAAATCATGCTGTCTTTATTCAGTTTGTCAGAGTATTATTATTACCTTCAGAACCGAACACTAAAAGCTTTAAAACAAAGTATAAATGTTATTTCCCCGTGCATTGCTCATATGTAATTATGTATTCCCTTTATATTATAGTTATCTACCCAATTTAATACTTACATATGATTAGTATACATTATATTATATGAAAAGACTATGGGAAGTACATTGCCAACAGGAAAGTACATGTGATATAACACCTTTTGGGGAGACCATTGCCAATTTAAAATTTGCTCCCATTTATTTTTTGAAATTAAAATATAATCCAATAATTTTCCTCCTTCCCTTTCCTTTCTCCAAATACTTTCATGTGCCATCCCCCCTGTTCTCTCTCAAATCTCTTTTTTCCTTTAATTGTTACACACACACACACACACACACACACACACACACACACACACATCCTGATATGCCCATTTTTATGGAATGGCAAAGATTAAGAAGTCTACCAAGCTCTCCTATGCTTTTAAAGAATGTGCTATGTCCTTTCTGATTAAACAAGGAGCATTGTCTTGTATCCAATTTTTTCTTACTTAACACAATCTTTTGGGGTATTATTTATGCCCTCCCTTTCAGACAGGGTCTTGTGAATTAGCACAGGCTGGCTCTGAACATACTGTTTTCCTCCTGTCTTACTTCCCAAGCACTGGAATGACAGATGTGTGTCTCCACAATTGCCATTCTGAATTATTCCATGTTTAAATGCAACATTAATGTCTAGCATGGAATGACAACACAATTCTCTTGTTATTGGTGATTTTATTTCTTTGCATGGGATGGGATGAGAGCTAGTTATCAATACTACATGGCTGATATGGTTATAATAAAGCCTTTTTCTTTCTATATAAGATTATTTTCTTATTTATGGATATTACTTAATTGCTTTGGAAAAGGGTTCTCAAAAGGCTGGGCCATATATTGTACCTCCAGAAATGCATGAGTATTTTTTAAGAAAATGTTTTAGCTTTCAGATATTGACTTGATTGTGATTCAATTACATGGTTGTGTGGAGAGTGAGGTTGGATGGATGGTTATTGATTTAGTCCTTGACACATGCTAAAGATCATCTTCTTGCTGTGTACATTTTCACTATTTGCTTATTAAATAAAGCAGATGTTTAAATATAGCAGAAGACTAATAATTCCTTGCTACAGTTGGTGTCCTGGAGAAGTTATAAGCACTGATTAGGAATCAAAAGAATCCTGTAATTCTGTGCCCTAATTTTGCATCAAAGCTTTCATTTGACACTTAGGTATTCCTAATTATGTGGAAGTCTGACCGATAACATCCTGATTAATTCATTTTCTCGGGTTTATGCTTTTCAGTGCTTGCAATGTTGCTGCCCAAATCTCCCGAAAAAATGGAATTGAAGGGATTTAGTGTCCATCTCTCAGTTAAGCACAACCATCGAGTTCCTAATCTAAGATTTTCCTTCACTCAAGTTAAATAGCTTTTAGATCCATGGTTAGAGAGGTGCAGCTCTAATAAGGATAAATGGAATCACAACCATCAAGGTGGCTTGTGATTCTTAATATGAATAGGAAAAGCAAGGGAAACGAGATAGGAGAAGGTGAGATCTGCCCTTCACCTTTCTTTGGAATAGGCTATTGGCTATATGTGTGCAGCAATTAGTATTGTCTTCATTTTTCCTGGAGATATCTGCCTCTCCCCTTTCCTCTCCCTCCTCTCTCTCCCTCCCTTCCTCCCCTCCTCTCTCTTCCCCCCTACCACCTATCATCTATCTCTATTGTCATCAGTAACAGTGCTATCAATTGTTTGCCTTTCTGCTCTAAACCCCCTGCTTTCCCCCTGCTTTGTGATTCTGGGGTTAGAGTTGCTAGCCCTGTCACCCTTGGGAGCTAGCTCATCCTCAGGCTTTTCCACTGGGAGGGCAAAACTTAGGGATACACTACAAGCAGGAGATTTTACTCCGCTCTTCTCCCTCTCCCTTCTGCAGTGAGTGAGAAGCCCAGGAGTCTACTTCAAATTCTCGTAGGTTCTCTAGATAGACCTTAGTAGGAACCTTCCTGCAGTCTGTTGTTACCCCAGTGGATAGTTTCCTTCAGAGCAAGTGCCACCTCAGTGCACTCTAGCACAGTTTGTCAGCGTCCAGATATGTCACTCGCAGTTCAACTTCAGCTCACAGTGCCTGTGAAGTTCTCTGTTTTTTCAGCAGGTCTGGATTTCCACAGTTAGCACTAAACATTAGTCTTTGTTGAGAGCTGTAGCTTTTCTGCAGTTTTAGTTTCTCATTCACCTCAGGGGTATATCTGCTTTCAACATTTTCTGTGAGGGCTTTACCGCTCCCTTAGTAGTTAATCATATTTTACTGGCTAGATGCTTTCATCTAAACTTTTCCTATTGAAATCCCTACCTTGGTTTTGGTTCATTTCTTTTTTTCCTGACTAGACCCCTATTATTTTTTTAACAAATAGTCCATGCACTCTGGTTTGGCTCCATACAAAGTATGAGACACTCATGTTATTCAGGTTTTCATTGCTATGAAAAGTACATTAGTGGCACACACCTTTAATCCTAGTACTTGGGTGGCAGAGGCAAGTGGATCTCTTTGAGTTCCAGGCCAGCCTGATCTACAGAGCAAGTTCCAGGACAAACCATGGTTAACCCAGAGAAACCCTGCCTTGAAAACAAAATAAGGAAACAACAGCAACAACCCCCAAACCAACCAAACAAAAACCCCTAAAACCAAACTAGCCAAACAAAAAGTACAAGAGAGAAACAAAGAACAGAACACTTATTTGGGGTCACTGTTTCAGTTCAAGGCTCCCTTACTCCATTGCCAGGCCTTGTCATGAGGTAGGAGTGTGTGGTGGAGGAAGAGGCTGTGTATCTAATGACAGCCAGGAAGCAGCGTCATACAGCAAAGCTCTAGGGCAGGGTACAACCTTTGAGGCTCAGTCAGGCCTTATCTTCCACAGTTCCACCCAGAAGTTAAATCCATCAATGGACTAGATCCTCGAGGAAGGCCCAGCAATCAGGAACCATTCACTCCCTCAAACCCTGACCCATGAACACTGCTAGCCTTTGGAATTTGCCTTTAATATGTGAGCCTAATGGGGTGACATTTCCTAACCAAATCATCACATTGCTGGAGAAGTGCTAACAAAGGCACCACTTTAGATAAGGTTCTTTTCCTCAACACTCCTTGGATTTCCATGTATTAAACAGGGAAGGAGATGGGTATGATGAGGAAGCACTGCCATAATAAGGGACGTGAGGTAGGATAAAAAAAGTTCTAGTTAAGGAAATTTTAAAGAAAATTAAATGCCTGTAGAAATAAGCTAGCAGAAGAGGAGAGACTGTCCCGGCAACCAGAACAGCTTGTGTTAGATTGGGACTGATCAAGTTAACAATAAAAGAGGAAGAGGGTCCCAGCCCTGATGCAGTCTCAGACTTGAAAATTCTAACGGTATGGAGGTCTTCTCAGGAGCCTCCCAGACCCCCATCCTATCACGTGAGTCAATTTTCCTGCCTGGAGTTTCTCATCCCACGTGAGGTTTGGAGTTATTAGCACTTCTGTTTGCCTAGGAACTGGAGTTAGCCTTAGGAATGGCATATAATAAGGACCGCAGCGTGGAAAGCTGACAGCTGGACAGATGAAAATGGGCTGGTTCTCAAATGAACTCGAACCCCTAGGAGTTCTGGAGTTCTCCCATTATCCCTAGGGAACACCGAGGAGTTGCTAGCGAAGACAGACCAGGATCACATATTTAGTAACAACATAATTTACAGTTGTAGTTCTTAACCCCAGACTACATCTAAAATGCATGGAACACTTAGAGAGAATCTGGGTGCTGTGGTCTGAATGTCAGTGCTTCCTCAGAATTCACATGGTGGGCCAGTTGTGTGTATTTAAGATTTTAGCAGCTTTAGGGGTCAAACTGGGCAAAATAATGAAACTCTGTCTCAAAATAAAACTGAAATCCATATACTGGAATCTAATACCACGACTTGGGATTGCTTAAGTGATCAAGGCCTGGCTTTCATGAAAAAAAGACCAGAGGGAGTTCCCATGTTCCTTCATCATGCTAAGGCATCAAGCTTGAGGCCACATCTTCTAAGCCATTGTCACTAGACACAAAGTCTGCTGGCTTCTTGCTGGATGGACTTCCTACCCTCCAGAATCTGGAAGAGTAAATTTCTGTGCCATATGTCACCTGGTTTGAAGTATTTGCTATATACCATCCTAGGCGGACTAAAGCAGCAGGCTAAAATGCCAACCAATTACATCAGTATTTTGGGGACACAAGTAAAGGTGTCCAGGTGATTTCAAGGCACAGGAATTTCCGTGAATCACTGATCTTGAGAAACAAAAATGTGAAAGTGTAGTATGGTGAGTGTGAAATAACCAGTTACCAATAAAGCCTAATATTAGAGAAAATTTCTGAGCCTAAGGATTACTCAAACCAATCTTTGGGCAGCCAGACACATAAAAATCACATAAAATTCCAAATGTACAAATTTGGAATTTTTGATGAGCAAAACATGGTTATAGGTGGCAAACGTTTTTATATGCAATTCCTTCAATATTCATTTAAGAAAAGGGAGCTGTCACTGTGGAGCTAGGCAAAGGTTTAGAACTAAGAACACAAATGCAGCACAGAACTATAGTGGTTTTTACTTTCGTTTAAGAAAAAATGGCTCCAGCTAAACAAATATTTGCCTAGTAAATAAATGAATGAATGACCTCCTTGTAATTAGATTCCAATTAAACAAAACTAAAGGAAGCATATCTGCCACCTCTTAACTTGAGGAAAATTAATTAAACATTAGTTTCTCATCTGATATTAACCTCCAGATAAAGCAGTTCTTGGAGCTGTGTTTGACTAATTTATGAAAATCTATATTTAGTGTGAGGGTGAGGAGTACCAATACCTTTGATTTAATTTTTTCCCCCTAGCACTTTAAATGAACACTGATTTCAAAGGCATCTTAAGCACTCTTCAGCTACACAGCTGTTTCTACTGCTTTCGAACCTGCTGTGTGACCCCCAAACCACACTGTTTATGTTACTTTAGAGACCGAATCAGATACACCACCTCTGGAGACTGTGCAGGTTGAGGGGAAAAAAAATCATTAGGCTTTGCATTATAGTAGTATTCCGGAGAGCAGGGGTTGAAATCGTAATGCAACCACAGCAGAACAGCTAATCTCAGTCAAATGGAACAAGGCTCTTGTATGCTGATTACATGGCTTGACAAGTGATGCAAAACTGGATTGCTGTCTAGAGAGAGTGAATTAATTGATTATCAGGGGGTATTTTAGTCAACCTATAATGTGGCTGGAACATGAAAATTAATGTTATTTAAATTCTTATTCAGTATTGAGTCCCCTACCATCATGCTTATTTTCCATTCCACTTCTAGCCCTCTGTTTTACAAGGTGTTACTTTCTCCTTCAGTGGTTGGTTGCATGCTTGCAAATCTCCTCCATGAGAATAGAACCCCTAGAGACTGCAGTGCCAAGCTCATTATAGAATGCTTTTCTTTTACTTACATACCTGGTGGGAAACAGGGCACAGAGCTGAGACGCATGGTAAGTGCTTTTTGAATTATGTTAGGAAGAGTGTTGGGTTGATAGGTCATTCCATAACGAAAACATGTGGCTGATTCCATGGTATTACAAAGTGCTTCAATATGCTGTAAAATGAAAGCCTACGACATTCCCTGGGGTTTCTCTCTATCTTGTTTCATATACACTCAGCTTCCTCATACATATTCCGTAGCTAAATTACAACGACATAGGAAGCTTTGTTTGATGGTATCTGAATTTTCTTAAAGTAGCAGTGAAATAGGCCTAAGCATAATGTATGCTGCTTGGGTGGTATCTTAAATAAGAACCAAGAATAATTCTGACTGGGAAAACAGTTGAAGGATGCTATCTTGCTTTGCTTTGCTTTGTTTTGTTTTTGAGGCAGGATCTGACTGGCCTTGAACTTATGAGGCTCCTAAGTTCTGGGATGTATACACCACTATTCCTGTTGACAATGGGATTTTAATGACTGAGAAAATGAAGAAATCTTCCAGTTGTTCAGTTCAGGCTTAGCAGGCCCCTTACAGAGTTGAACTGAACATTCAGGTGTTTTTACATTATTGTCTATACTAAATGATGTTCTAATGTAGGACCACAAGACAGGGTCCTTCATGTACCACTCTATCATTTGCATCTGATGACTTGCTATTCATGACAGGGGAGGAGGTTTGCTGAGGACCATCAGGAGATATGTGCACTGGCTTTGGGTGGCCTACTGAGAGAAGTACAGCCTTGGCAACTGTATTTCATTGGTTCATTTTGGAGAAGACATATAGTCTGACTTTAGTCAACACAAACATCCCCCGCTGTAGCACTTCTGTGAGTTCAGTTTCAATGAAGAAGCTTACTTTAAGAAAGAGTGCTCATTATTTCTGAAACACCTTCTCCTTTTGTTCGACAGCTTGAAAGACTTGATAGATTCTAATTATGCCAAGTGAAATTTTAACATTTAATATCTGCCTATTGGTGTTGCATGACTTCTCTTGAGAAAATGTGAACAAATGATTATTATTTATCCCAGGCAGAGGATCAATAACAGATCAAGGGAACAATTCCACCCAACTCTAACTGAGTGAACCCAAGAGTACATTAGGGTTACTTATGGGATGGTAGGTGGTTTAAAGGCAGCTGCATCACTGACAGCCCCACCCAGCATAAGTGACAGCTAAAAAGAGCTGTCCTCTGAGCTCCCTACTACTTACAGGCAGCTTGCTTGGTCAGAGTCTCCTCCCTAGTAATTGTTTACTGCTTTTGCAACATTGGGGAGGAGATTGGTAAATCTTCTCTTTCAGGAACTTTCTGAGCCTTGTGGTTTTGTTTACTTCCAGAGTCTTAGGAGTTCCCCTCCTGCCTCCCAGAGGGAATACTTTAATTTGAAGGAAACAGTCACACAAAAACTCTACTCCTTCTTCTGACTCTTACATTCTTTCTGTCCTTTTTTCAGTTATATCCCTGAGCCTTGGAGAGAGTGACCATTACTATCTGACCCCCTTTATCCATCTGATGCTGAGCACTGGACCACTATACCAGAGCAACAGTCACCATTCCTAGAAGCTTAACCAGTTATACATCTCTTTTGCCCATTGCAAAAGAGAAGTTCTCTCCAACACTGACCAAGGCTGACAGCACTATTAATTTATCTTTAGAAAGGAACTTGACAGACACATCATATCTGTTTTGAAAGAGCAACAGTAGTTACTTAGTCACTGGAGCCTGTGACATCTATGACCATAGGTTTTTTGCCTTGGCTTACAGTATCAGATGTGAATTCTCTACTGGTTGAATCCACAGCAATCATGTCACTATTTTACCATTTAGTAGTAAGTTTTGCCTGGGATGTTTGCATACAGGGACCACAGATGAGCACAACTGTTGGTAGCAATTCTCCCCCAGAAGTTTACATGGAACCTCTCTGACAGCCAGCAGAGAGGGATCTTCTTGCTCAGTTCTAGCCTTATTTCTTCATGCCCTACAGCAACAGCATATGATATGTATAGCAATATCATCTAGTTTTGGCATGCAAATCACAGTAGCAGCTTGGCTCTGGCTTTGGAATTTTCACCCAACAGTATTCTGGCTTGTGGGGGTGCCCCTTTCCACCAATGAGAATGTGTTTGTTTGAACTCTTCAATTGCTATTTTTGCCATCTTCTAGTCTTACAGAAGGTGTGTTATCTCTGAAGGTCTATTGCTCTCAGCTCAAAGTGAGCTCTACTTGCTCTTGGGTGGCCAGAAGGATTAAAAGACATAGTAAGTCAAAACAGCATGAAAAATCTTACCACCTGTATCATTTCTTTCCTCAGGTGTATAACACTGGAGTCTAATGGAACAGACTCAGGACACTACCTTGGCCAGCCCTCTACAGTGCAGAGTCATTTTCTATGAGTCACCTGGTCTTCTCATCCTGGGTGTTGCTGACATTGCAGGGTAACTGTATCTTTCCAACTCTAATGGTCTCAGCTATTGGGTGGCTTTCACTGTCCTGCCCGACTCATGCTCAAGGGCAGTGATATTATATTATGCATGCCACTGGAGCCAGTTCTCTGGTTCTGATAGGTTCTGGGCCATCACTGTGACCCTTATTTTCCACTGGCCACAACTTAGCTTTTGAAAGGGCTCTGGCCCATATACTTTCTTGCAGGAGAGAAATGCAAAGTGCATATTCTGGGGCACAACTGTCCATTCCTGGGACAAAATTAACTTTTTCCACCTGTGCTAGTTCACGTCTTTTGTTGCTTAGGCTTTAAAGCCTGTCAGGGGTCCATTAGCCTAGTGTTTGATTTTCTGTTATTCTTTTCTCTGGGAATTCTGATACTATATAAATCTTCCCACATGTGCCCTAAGTAGTCTGGATAGACTTCTTTGTCTGATTTCACATCCTCTGGTCTCATTATTTTACCATCCTCCTCATCTTCTTCTTACTTCCATCTCTTCTGTTGACACTGAGAATTGAACTCAGGGCTTTATACATGCTAGGTAAATAGTCTACCACAGAGCCATGTCTTTACCCATTTCATCCCTCCTTGATTGTTTTAGCACTTTCTGAATGTAATCCACATGCTAATAATCTAAGTCACTTAAATCTGCTAAAGCCTTACCTCTATTGTAGAAAGCATGCCTCACTACGGGCTCAACAAAGCCATCTAGACCTCTTGGCGGTCCTGAGGTCCCTGTGCAGTCAACCAGAGTTCTCTTGTGAACATGGTCCTATCTGGCCTAATACACTGGGCATCAAATATTGCTCTTCTTATGCCAAGTCCTTTTTAGTAATGTCTGTCTTTCCTTTATTGTTCTCTCAGCTTTGATATTATGGGAACCACAGACAATAGTAACCAAATGTCCCTAATAGCTTATAGGAGCCAGTTCCCCAGAGACTGATTTCCCTAGTGTTGCCTCAGTTTATACAGTCTCAAAGGGGATGGGAAGTTATATTATTCTGTTTTCCCATTTTCATGGCACTCATATTGATCCTGTCTGGTTTATAACCTTAGAAGCCACAATGTGAGAGGCTTTTTCATTTTTGTTTTAAAGATTTCTCCAATTCAAATAGTTTAGATACAGGGTATTCAGTCATCATCATAGTTTCCTATAGTGTAATTGTTACAGACCTTGTCTGTATGATGAGTCATGGCTACTTTCTTTCAGATTGAATTCAATTACTTATATTAAAAGGTCAATGTAAAAAAATCACATCAAACATTGAATATGAAAAATAATTTTGAAAATATGCTGTGCCATGAAAAATTAAATTATTGTTGTTATATTTTTCTCATGAAGCAAACCCACTTAGCAGCTAAAGAAACTATAGAAAGAAAGTGAAGAGAGGAAACATTTTGTTTGAAACTGCTATAAAACACTTCATGGACTTTTGTGGTTCTGAGTGTAGCTTATGGTTAACATTGAGTAACAGAGTTTTTATAGTTATTTTCAACCAACCCTCCAGAATACTTCTAGGAAGCTATGGCATCTCCTTTAGGATTATGGAATGCTGAAATGTTTCTCTTTTGAACCATATATAGACATATAGACAGATGGTGATTTTCTTTTAGTTTCTCTAAAAAACCCTTTCGTTGTTGCCAAAGCAAGAGTTTTCTTCTTATGCACTGAAATTCACAATAAAATTCCTTCAGCTCAACATAACATCATTTCTTCTTTTGTTAGCTTCAATACTAAAAGCATTCTTCATGACAGGGGAGGAACATTTTCTTGTGAGAGAACAGGTAGTGAATTTTGTAGGCTTTGTGGAATATACGGTTTGTGTCACCAATCTCTTACTTGGCTGCCATAGTTTAAAAGCAATCTGTGTGTGTGTGTGTGTGTGTGTGTGTGTGTGTGTGTGTGTGTGTATTACACACTGTTTGGAGTGGCTGCAATCCAATCACATCCTATTTGCAGAAGCAAGAAGCTACTGGATGGATTTGGCCTGTTGGCTGTAACTATAGTTGCAGAAGTTGTCATCCCTTTATTCAGTACATTGCTACTTAGACTGTGGTCTGCAGAATTTAAGTATTTTATCATCATGTGGGAGTCCTTGGAAAGTATAGTCTCTGGCTTTAATCTAGGCCTGTTGTATCAGATTGGTTTTCTTACAAGGTTTCCAGGTGATTCATATGTATTTGCATTTGTGAAACCATGGCTGCAGATGGATAGCACAAAGGAGACATCTGGGAGTCTATGTATCATGCTCATCAGGGCTGTCTTCTCAGAATGTAACTTGTGAGCCTTTTTCTTCCTCTGGTACATCCTCACCCACTAACTGCATTCTCTGCTTGGGCTGTCAGCTTGCCTTGCCACCTCCTCAGCCTAGCAGCTGCTCATTCCCCAGTTTCTGTGTCCTCAAGGGAGGTCGATGGGAACTTGTCAGATGAAAAGGGTTTGGTTGGCTTGTAGCTCTGCTGAATACATGGCATGCCTTGTTTACAAGGCTGCCTAGCATACCACCCATGCCCTTTCTGAAGCACCTTTTCAAGAGTCAAATGTAAATGGAAAAAGATGTTCAAGGCACAGAGTTCATTTCTGCTTGCTTTATGGGATATGGAAAAGCTTACAATAATCATTGTACTTTTTAAATGATGTAATAATGGCAATGAGCTTCTTCCTCAGTGGCTGTTATCTGTTTCTCATCATCATGGCTGCTCTCCAGCCTGGGATGAAGCTGAAGACAGTGAAAAATGAAGATCAAGAAGTTCATCCAGCACAGACTGGTTAGTCAAAAGTAGGTGAAGCTGACAAAAACCCTGAGGTATTGACAATAGGGTTCAGAGAAGATTCGAGGACTAGATCCGGATGCTCAGCATCAGTTAGGGAAACAAGAAAACAAATTGCATACTGCCCAGCAGCTTCCAGAAGTTCCTGTCCACAGGGTCAAGGAACTGGGGGTGTTTCTGATGTGCAACAAATCTTACAGTGTTGAGAGTTACTGCATTTCCCCAAGATCCACAAAGCCACTGTAGAAAGAGCAGCACAGCTGGCCATCAGAGTCACCAGTGCCAATGTCAGGCTGTGCAGTGAAGAAAACAAAAACAAAAACAATAACAAAAACAAAACAAAACAAAATTAAAACAGCAACAACAAAAAAAGAGTAGATGGCTCATGTGCTTATTTTATTTGCACTTGAATAAAGCCACAGAAACTGAAAAGGAAACACTCTAAGAGTACTGGAGGTTGCAAGGCAATTGAGCTATTCCAGACTTTTCTTAAATGGAACCCAGAGGCCTTAATTATGATGTATATTTCTTCAGGTGAAGCTTTTAAATAAATCAGAACATGCAATTATGTAATTTTCCTGCTGTTCCACATTCTCATACCTTTATTCTTCTTTATTAATACAGTACCTCTCATAATAAACTGGCCCACAATGGGTTGACTTGTGTAGGTGCAAGCTGATTATTTAGCCTTGAAATCTGATTAAAAGTCCCCATAGAAGAGTTGCCTAGGCTGCACGAAGTATCCTGCAGTGAAGGATGCAGTATGCTAACATTGGCTCTCACTGAGTAGTTACCTTTCTCCATTATCAGACAACTTTTCTACCCAGAGCTGAGTGTCTCATATGTAGCAGCTTCTCATTAAGCATTTGTTGGAGTCATGGCCTTTCCTAGGGTGGTATTTCATACCTGGTAGAGCTCTGTCCTAAAATCTCCCTTCCTGAAACATCTGCTTTTAACTGTCTTTTGTCTTGCGAAAGCCTATGAAGGAGAGAATGAAACTAAATACAGTTTTTTGCATTTGGTACTATACATTGGTTTCCTTGTTTAACCTCTATGATATGCAATTGTTATTATTTATCCCTATTTTAAAGGTGAACACACTGAGGCTTTGAAAGAGTAACATGCTTGAAGTCTTAGAATTAGAAGCAGAGCAAACAGAGATTTGAATTTGGGAGCACGACTAGAAAGTAAATGTTAACTATTGATGAGGCAGAGAACTCAGGACAGATTTAGCATGCCTTGGGCTCTTTAGTGGCTAGAATTTGTAGAAACTTGCAAGTACCAATTTCAAAGTGAGTCATGTACTCTTAAGGATCATACACAGGAAGCCATTGTTCATGGGTCATTAGGAAAGACACCAAAAGCTGATGCTGACATCCTCATCTTCCTTGTTCCCCTAAACCATAGTAATGCAAAAATCCTTCAAGTTGTCAGGGGCCTCGTTACAGTAAGAAACATAGCTATGGTAAACACATAAGTAATGCTGGCTTCTGCATAGACTTAGTCACCAGTGTCCCACAATTTCCTTTCATGGCCTTCACAGTAAAGTCTCTATCTAGACTTCTCACCAAAACCTCAAATGTAGTTCCAGGATTGTTAACTGTATCTTGGTGCAAGTAATGCATTAATGACATGGAAAACTGTAACTCACAAACTATCATTTGAGCAACCATGCTGATAGTAACAGACCGCTTTTGCCATCACAGGGGTCAGGTTTCCTAAGAGAACTCATAATTCCTGAAAATTAAAACAGCCTGTTCACCATGAATGTATGGAAATTGACATTCTGTGTATCTGACATATCTGTAGTCATAAGGCTGGAGACTTGCCTGAAGCCTGGCTGTTTTAAGCAGTTACTGAGGCCAGAGAAGCAGAGAGAGAGAGAGAGAGAGAGAGAGAGAGAGAGAGAGAGAGAGAGAGAGAGAGAGAGAGAGAGAGAGAGGCTGCATAGTATCTCAGCCAATTTCTAATATCAAACCTGAAAGAGATATGAAGAAAAATGCACATGTTGCCCCATCTTTCTCTGATTGATAACAACAACATATCATTATTTATGGTGGCAACACAAAAGTTGTTTTTTCTGGATGGTGTACAGGGGGCATGAAATAGTTTTATGATGCCTAAGTGCTACATAAATGCAAGGTGGTTATTGTGGTTAGTCACATGGCTGACTGGCTATCATTGCCTGACTTCTGTCATCAGTGAAGCATCTAAGCAAACAGAACAGGTAAGAAAACAATGTATTGGAGAAAGCAGAATGAACAAAGAGAATGCTCTATCCCAAGTGTCATATATAATACATAGGCCAGTAAAGGATAATTTAAACCCATTTCAAACCAGACTATGATAACTTGCAGAATTCATTTCTCCTTAATGGACACTGGTGCTGAAACAGTGTGTTTATCTTACAATGTTTTGCTTCAGTAGATAATATTTAACTCACCCAGGTTTCCCACACTTCTGTTGCTGTTCAGCTACCCTTCTATTGACACTTTTAAATTCAGATTGATTTGTTTACTCAATAGATAGTTACTGAACACCTACCATGTCTTGGCTCTGGCTTATGTTTTGGTACAGAGACAAATAAGATCCAAGGGCAGACCCGTAGCACCTGGGACTCGATGAACATGACAAACACATGCAGGAGAAAAGGCATTGCAATGCTAGGAAACTGGGTTTACAGCAGATGTTTGGAGAAAGAGGGAGCAAGGGACAGTTCTATGTGACAGGATGTGGGACTGAGGAACTTCGAGTTGGACCTGCTCAGGCCCGGAAGTGGTTAAGGGTCTGTAAGTAAGTTTTGCAAATATCTCTGTGTATCCGACCCATTATACTTGACCTGGTATGCAGTCTTGGTCTCCTTATTTAGAAACACGAGCTGAATACCTCTTCCATGCCAGGCTAGGAACTTAGAGTCTGTACTAGGGGTAGGTGTAAACTTTTGTTTACAGAAAAGAGGGGCAACCCAGGATGTAATTCACCAGTGTTATTTTGCTTTCAATTTTCTTCTTCAGTCTCCTAACTCCTTCCTTCTCTATATGGGACCAACTAGCACCCAGATGTCAGAACCCATTATCATAACAGTTATTACTAAGCTCCTGGGTGGGACCACATGATTAGTCCTATCCATTGAGATGTATGCATAGTCAGGCTTGCCACTCTATTGGGAGGACACTAATGACAATGCTAAAACCAGAGAAACCATTTTGTCTTTCTGTCTTAGCATATGACACAATTGGTGTTAATGGTCCTGCTCCATCAGCCTGGGTTTCCAAGTAGCCATTATTTGTAGAAGGCTTTGCTGAACCACAGTGGACATTGAAAGTTAACATTTGTCTTTGAAATCCCTGAGATTTGGGGCTGTTCTTCACCACAGTATAATGCGGGGTGTCCTGATGGGAGACATGCTCATGATCCTGAGTAAGTGACACTCCCTATCTACAGATATGCATTTTTCCATGCTCACACTCTCATGAAAAAACCCACAGTATTATACGTTTAACAGACTAGGAATAAAAGGAAATGAACCATACCTGTCTTATTTATTACTATATCCTAAGAGCCTAACACAATGAAAATAAATGCTTGCAGAAAGAATGAATGAATAAATGAAGCAGAAATTATCATAGGAGGTAAAGGGAGATGCTGAATTGATACAATTCTTTTTATTGACACTGTCCTGAGCAAAGCCTGGAATGTGTCAGCCATTTGAGAACATTCTTGCTACCCTTCCCTGATGGCTGCCTCTGTTTTACTCCAATTCAGGTAAAATAATTCTGACTCCAATAAGAGGGCTTCCCCCCAACGTAAGCCCCATTAAGTAGTGCTTTCTTGCACTGTCCCTGAATTTGCACTGATTCCTGTGCTTCACTGAAGGAAGATCCTGGCTGTCTCACTTAAAAGTCCAGTTTGCTGCAGTCCTTAGATGTGGAGAGAAGCCCCCAGACACTGGATCTAGAATGTCTAGAGACACACATGTCTCTAAAGATCACGTCTTTGATTTGTCTCTCCACTCAAACATAACAATTTTAAGATTGTGTCTTGGTAAGATAGTGGTTACTTCCAGCCTGGGTAATTCTCCCCACCCCACCCCCGTGTGTGTGTTTTTTTTTTTTTTTGTGTGTGTGTGTGTGTGTGTGTGTGTTATATCCCAGATTGGAGGATACACAGCTCACCCCAGGGAAAATTATAGCTGCTCTACTCTTCAGTACTTTAACGAAGAACCTGCCTGTGTTCAGGAAACATCAAAGTTGCTCAAGCTTCAAAACAAGCTAAATGTTGGCACCTAACAGCCAGGGGCGGATGGTGGAACCTTCACCTCTCTGTCTTGTGAACTAATTACAAAACAACACGCATCAGCTTCTTTGTGGGTCACAGGTATCACTGAACTCTGAGTCTTGGCACATCTGCTTGATGCATGATCGCCTTATTTAGACTGGTACATGGGAGGCACAGGGATACAGCAACAAGAAAGGCCTTGTACACTCATTGGTTTGTGCTCAGGAGGCCTGTGTCTCTTGAGAAGCATAGACAGGCTGGGTTTGATGCAGCCAGTAGCAGGCAGGCCCTGCCAATCACTTCCACCTTGCTTCCCCTGTTCTTCTGCTGGGCCTTGAGTTGAGTCTGACAGTCTGTTTCGCCCCAGGTATAAACTTATTTCCAGTTCTCCCTCTGAAGCCTGCTGAGCATTTACACGCAGCAGCCCTGGCTGCTAGCTGAAGCAATCATTGATCCGTGCCCACTGCCACCTTCTTTGTTCCGCTTGCTTCCAGGACATTCATCTTGCTGCTAGTTTTTGTTTCCCTGAACATTTGTGATTGGCTGGGTTGTGCTGCTGTATGACCATTCATCCTTATTTTCCAGTGACAAGGACAGTATCCTTTGACAATTAGGGGCAAACATATAAAAATAGCATGATTTATAGACAAAAGTGCCAAAGGGGGGCAGAAATCCTTTGTAACCTCCATAATGTTAATTTACAGGCACTCTCACAAAGTTGGGAGGTACAGAAGTGAAACTGTTTTAATGCAGCTTTATTATAATGCAGAAGGATAATTCTAGGTTAAAGTGAGGAAGATGCAACAAGCCTGCGTTAACACAAAGGTGAATTGGTTTTGCCACTTGTTCAGTGAGTAGGCCTGGCTGCAGGGTTCAAATCCCTTATAGTCCTGTGAGTCTGTGTATTATACAGTGAAAGTCTTCATCTCAATATGGAGAAGACAGAAGGAGACATGCAGAAGCACAGGTATATTAAGATAGCTTGTCATGCTCGAGTGGTTATGACATTTAAGTGGCATACATAATTAGTATCCTTCAGATACTGGGTTGAGGGGAGTTCCCAGACTTAGTATGGCTTCATTTAAAATTTTATGACTTTATAAAAGAAGTCAAAATTAATAACTACCCAGCAGAAATCATACTTTAGAATTTGAATTTTCATGTTTTCACAGGCTAGCAGCATGCAGTAACTAACATTCTTTCTTGTGATGCTGGGCAGCAGCAGCAAGACTTGGCTGCAATTCATCCTCACAGTCACAGGGCAAAGAATTGGTACCCTGTGAGTGCTGTGTGGCTAAGCTGGGTCACTTGGTAAGTCACCTTGTGTTGTTTTTGACTGAGGAACGTATGTATCTCAACCATGTTTTTTGTTTTTGTTCAGTTGATTGGATAATACTGTTTAAACTGATGTGTAGTTCTGAGCCTGATCCATTCAGCCAGTGGTTCAATCCAAGTAACATTTGTTGAATACCTTTAGTTTGTATGGAGATGGACAATGATGGATGGACCACCATCTCTATTTTCAGTCCTTAGGAAGATGCTATATACAGAAAGACTTCATAAATGTTTGTTGCATCTGATTCAACACTAGTCAGTGAGGGAGGCAGTTAATGAGAACCTACTAGAAGTAGGCATTTGAGAAACTGAGGATGCAGTAGCAATTTCACTCAAGTCTTTCCTCATGAGGATGATCTGGGAAATTCAGCCTTTACCTTGCACAACAAGGATAGTTTCAGAATTCTCCAAGTTCATGACTAACAATCTTATGGAGCTTTACAGAACTGCTTGGATAGCACTTTTTTCCCACCAGTCAATATCCTTAGAGGATACACAGCTCCAGGCTTCTAGTTTTCTGTTGTACATGACATGGAACCCCAAAGCCTACATCTCATGCTTTTTCTCCTTTTGTTTGACAGATGGCTTAGGTTGGGTCAGGGCAAAACACTCATCAATCAAGCCTGCTCCTTAGTAAGAACTGTCTTCCTGCAGTGAGGTTGAGTGCTGGAAACATCTCAAGCCTGTCATGGGTTAAATGTGTAGACCAAGCTGTGCCTTAATGGCTCCCACTTCTAAGTTTGAGTACAGTTCTGAACACAGATGCGCTGTAGCGCATCACCTTCCTGTAGAATCATCATTGTGCAGCAACAGTCTATTGCCCAGTCTCTACTTGGTGTGTACTGTTTAGTGTGTACTGACTGTGATTAGCATAGGTGGTCCAAAGTCATTTGCAAGAAGAGCTCAGGGCCACGATGCTAGGAATGGAATATTTCCTGGGGAAAAGAAAAGCTGTGAAAACTCTTCCATTTTTTTCTTATGTGTTGTTTTACACAAAAAGGACCTTTTTGATTCTATCACATCTTCTGTACTGCTAATTTTCTGCCCAGGAATCTTCCTTACATTACCCTTTACAAAGTCAAAGAGGAGCCAGAGTGATTCTTAAGAAAATCAGACACAAGGATGGGTTCAAACAGTGACAAACACTGTAGTGTCAGGGGACACTATTATTGTAGCATGGAATAAGAATTGTGTACCCTGGAGCTACTTCTGTGAATGCCTATTGCTCCCTCATCAGGTCACTTGTGCATCAAGAGGCAGACAGTTCTCCAAGGTCAGAGAAGGCGGAGGTAAGAGAGACACAGCCTTGCTGTGTTTACACATACCTGCAGAATCTTTGAGCAATGATCTTTGGCTCCACAGTTAGCAGGAAGGACACAATCCCCAAAACATTTCTCATCATTTACAACTGCGCCTTCATCTCAGCATCTGCAGCATTAAAATACTCTGCACGTGGTAGCTATTAGAATGATGGCTGAAAAATTCTATTAGAATGAAGCTGCTATTACGTGTCTCTTACCTAGTTATGCATGTAAGAGATGAAAGAGCCTGAGAACAAGGCTACATGAAGATATCAGATGCTCAAGGTTGCCTTGGTTTCATGCTCTTACTCTCATTTGGAACACATGAGAAAATGTATAAACTTGAATGTCAGTTTCAGGTTTCAATTTTCTTACACATACGATAAGTATGAGCCATGTTCTTCTCAGTTGATGAATGGGGATTATAGTACTTCTCACAGAGGCTCAGTAGTTTTGATTATGCTTGTTAATACCTGTTTTCAAACATAGATATTCATGTTCCTTTGTGCTCAATACCTCTTTTCCTTCCCCATTTTTTTCCCATGACTACAACTTGGCATAAAAAGCTGTCATACATGTCCAATCACTCCATATTTTCCCTACTTAACATGGTAGCCACTACCCAGACATGGCTGTGTAAATGTAAATTTAATGAATTTTTCTATCCAGGTAGTGGTGGGATACCTTTAATCCCAATACTTGGGAGTCAGAGACAGGCAGATCTCTGTGAGTTCAGGGCCAGCCTGGTCTTTTTCTTTGTTCCTCAGCTGCAGCAGACACACTTCTAAGTACTCAATAGTCACATGTGGGATTAGTGGCTTCTATTCAGATAGCACAACTGATTAGTGGCCATACCATCACTGCAGAAATTTATATAGCTCAATGGTGCCTCTGTACTCTAGAAATTGTTTCTCAGATATCTACTATAATAGATTGAGTCCCCCAGGAAGTAGAATTTGAGGTGAAGATTTACATTTAGGGAAATGGATTGGGAAGTACTTTGGGGAACACATATGTAAAGGAGTGAGGGCAGCAGTATTAGGCAAAGAAAGAGATAGGACAATGGTGTAGTTATAAAAGGAACCTTAGTATATTATATGGAGAGTCTGCACTGTAGTCCTTTAGTAGTATTTTAGTTTAGGCAAGGGGACAGGCTATGTGTGCGCTATATGAACAATCATTTCATATTGCTGTCCTCTAACCTACTGAGATGGGCATCACTTGGGGGAATAGGTTTGTTTAAAGGAGGGAAATCCTGGGGAAGAGACTCAGCTATGAGAAGTCAACTACCAACACCACTCATTCCTTGAGGGTGGCATCCCACAGTATCCCCTGCATGGCTCTGTGCAGCTCTGCTTTGCTTACTGCTGATACCCAAGGATTCTGTGCAGCATCATACTTTTCTTCTGATTCTCCTGTGTAACAGAGATGTATGAGAATCTTTCTTAGTATCATCATTACCTCTGTCTCTTAAATGATGGTTGTAGCATGACCAAAGTAAGTGATGGGGACATCATAGCTCAGTTATCGCTATGATAAAATGAAATCTCTTTGAAAAGGAAAGGGTGGAAAAAATAGAAGTGATATGTCTGCTGGGCCAGTATTGTTCTTGTCCTTTGGTATTCTAATGTTGCATGATAATCGTGGACAGTCTCCACATGAATTTGATTATAAGCAATAGAAAACAACTCAGTTAAATTAGGCAAAGAGAAGTCAGGAAGCAGCTACTATAAGATCTTGTGCAATTCAAGGTTAAGCTGGCTGAATCAAAAGTATTAGTGAATAATAGTAGTTAATAATAATAATAATAAAAATAAATTTACTGTTTATCTTGTTCCTAACTATATAGAAAGAGCTTTATTAATGTAGAATTCCAGGCTTATTCTACCCCTCACTCCTTACTCATTTCTTGGGAAGTGGGACATGTTTAAAGAGTGAATTTAGAAGAATTTGCTTGACCTGTTTGGCTTACCCTCTTTCTTCCTTCCTTCCTTCCTTCCTTCCTTCCTTCCTTCCTTCCTTCCTTCCTTTCTTTCTTTCTTTTTTTAAAATCTGTATTCTTGAAGAAGAAAAAAACATTCTATTGGGCTCAGCATTCGAAAGTCATCTATAAAGCAAACCCTGTGACAGTCAAACACTGACTGGGATGAGGGGTCATAACCTGGGTTTAATGACTGGGCAGCCAGTTTTGTCACATACCTAAAGCTATACTCTCTAAACAGCATATTAAAGCCTGAATTGTAATCTTCTGTATTTCATGTCTCTTATTGGTTTAGAATCTGGGCAGGACAAGAGAGGTCTTCGTATAGTGCCTCTGAACCTCCAGCATGTATCTTTCTTATCTCCATGTGGACTGTACTTTAGTCCTTTCTGATTTTTCATGTGTATGGCAAGGATCATTATATGTACAATCTTCAGTTGTGGAAGGAGCTGAGTGGCTGCCTATGAAACACAAATCCAAATCCATACAGTTGTTTATGTGACTGATATGACCTTGCTTGGATGTGACCTTTGGCTGAATATACTGTGAGGCACTTGGGAAGGGCACCTGTACTTGTTATAGAATATATATCAACTGGGTGAAGGGACAGAAGTTAGAAAGGGAGGTGGTTGTAATTGCATGAAGAAGTCTTCCATGGTAGGGGTGAGGTTTTTTAAGACCAAGCAACCCTTTGCAGCAAGCTGATCAAAAAGTAGCTTTTGTGTTGATGGTCTTCCCATTGCTGTTGCTATGAATCTGCGTTTACGCTAAGTCACAACTTTTGCTTAGAGCTGCTTATACCTCATGTGCAGTTCTGAGATCCATGTGGTTAAATTGCCCCAAAGGTTATATATGTGCTATTTAATGTTTGCTGGGGAAATTCCATAACAAAGGAGAAGAAAAGGAGGGGCCTGGTAGTGTAAATAGATTTATCAGGAGCACAGTTCAACCATTACCTGGGAACTTTATCTTTAAATTCAAAATCAGTTCTCATCAAGGATCATTTAATTAGAAGCTTTCAGTGGATTTTCAGATGATCAAATAATTGCTTCTTTGGAGTTTTCTGTAATAAACCTTATATGACTTTAATTCTCAATAACTCACATTCTCTAGAAACTTGAGCCAGCTCGAAGCAAGTTCCTTTAATAGTCATTAAGGTCACATGACCCACACCACACAGAGGGCAAGGATATCGACGATGAGCCACCCTGCCGAGAAATTAATCTTCAATCAACATGTGTATATATGTCCTCTGGAAGTACTGTTGCTATTTCAAGATTTCTTTTCTTGTAGAACCAAGGGGCATGTTACATGTCAAGATGAAATCAATGTACAATTGATGGACTGAGAGGGGTTTGGTCTTCAGGGCTTTGCAGTAGTGTGACAACCAGGTTTTTCTTTCCCCTGTCGTACTGAACGGTTCTACTCACACTAGCAAGTTCTCGACATGTTCCTCCATCTTCTCTCATTTTTATCAAGTCCTTTTAACATCATAATTATTTTCTTTCTTTGTTATAAAAATGACAGTGTACATATGATTAATAAGAAAGATGGAAAATTACTCATCATCTTACCATGGTAACATTTAGGTTACTTCCCACTAGCTTATTCAAATTAAAAAGTAGAATGAATTCATTTTGAATTTGTAATTTTATTTGTGCTGTTACACTAGGCATCAATTGTGATATTCTAGTTATTTTTTAACACAGCTTTTAATGACATTTCCATTATTTCTTCAGTATACTTTGTTTTAAAATTTTCCTTTTTTAATTAATTAATTAATTATAGAGAGGTTTTCTCTGTGTAGCTTTGGAGCCTGTCCTGGAACTTGCTCCATAGCCCAGGCTGGACTAGAAATCTTAAGAGTCTGCCTGCCTCTCTCTCCTGATGCTGGGATTAAAGGTGTGTGCCACCACTGCCCAGCAAAATTTTGCTTTTTATTAAAGATTCTAAAATTTTTGTACTTGTCTCTAAACATTTACAAATTATATGCTAAAATATTATGTTATGTACACAGACACAACACACACACACACACACACACACACACACACACACACACACACACACACTTTCTTTTCAGGTTAATTCCCAGAAGAGTGATCATTGGTTCAATATTTCAGTATTTCTTTTTAAAATTTTCACTTAGTTTTTATTCAGGCTCAAGCAGATTTGTTGGAAATTTTAAAAATTATACTTCTTTGTTCTGTTCTGTCTCAGATTTCTCCAAACAAGAACTGTGTTCTCTTAAGGTTTTTCCCTTTAGAAGGCTTTCATAGCCACTCCCTCCCCCATAACCCTCAACACTACAAAAGGGTATCTCAATCAATCATGAAAATAGAACAATTCTGCTTGTCTTATCCTGGATGAGAATGAAATCTCTTTGCAATTCTCAATAACACGGTTGAAAGTAAGGATTACTGTGTGATTTTAGGCTGTTTCTGTTTTTCCTTTTTTCCCCTTTAGGTGTGTTATACAAATTTGCTGCTGAAATTGGTGACCAGAAATGCCTTGTGTTACATACATACACGTGATGGGCCTTTGTGGGGCAGAGGAAAGGGCACTCGGTTGGGAATGGGGACAGTTGGCTCATCTGTGGTGCTCTTCTACTTCTGTGTCTGTTTGTACCATTCCAGGCACTTTATTAGATACTCATCAGGGTGCACAGTCCCTGCAGTGATCCCCTGAGCCTACTGTCATTACTCTGATGAAATAGCAGTTACAGCAGGAATACGGTGTTGGTTAATGGTAGGTACTGGGAAGCTCAGCCTGACCTAATCATTGGCTTTTCCCAGGCTGTTCCCACTGCCCATGTTTCATGGGCCAGTTGCCTTAGCCTCTTCTGTGGTGATCAGGGGAGATGGAATGTAAGCCTTAGGAGGTATGGCTATGCTAATGAATAAGTTAACTAATATAATGCTTACTCACATAGTTCAGACTGGCTCCTGAAAATCAGATATTTAAATTAAAACTTCACAAGTTTTCTTTTCATCTTTTGTGTTTCTTTGTTTTTGAGACAAGTTCCACACAATGCCATCTGGGTCTGAACTTGGGATGTATATGAGGATGATCTGAAAATCCCAACCTTTCCCACCACTCCCCAGACATTGGCATTGCAGGCCTATGCTGCCATTCCTGCCTAACACAAGGTTTTAAACATTACCAACATTGACACATGATTTTGGGCCGAACATTTTATTTGGCAGGGAATCTAAACTTGCTGTCTTACTGGATAGTTGTCAGCATTCTTGGGCTCTAACAACTAGATGCACCCTTCTCCCAAATTGTAACAAGAAAAAGAAATCACTAGATATTGCCAAATGTCTTTGGGTATGTAGAGATGCAAAATTGGCCTCATTGGGTTAGAATGTTTTATTACTTAATATGTCAAAAGTGGAATGTAGGGGACTTAGTTCTGCAAAGGAAAATATTGCTGTCATTTACTGCCTTAGTCTATTCAAATTTCCAACCTTGTTACTAGATGAACATCATTGTTTTCCTGACTGTCCAAACACATCTCATCAAAAGACAATACCCAAGTTTGAATGCAAGATTATAGAAAATAAGAAATAAAGAGAAATAAAACCCACACAATTACAACAAGAAGCCTATTCTGAAGAGAACAGCTCTTGTAACATTTCTCATTTCAGTAAAATTTTAGTCTCAAGACTAGATTTATGTTGTGTCATTTTCAGTTCTACTTAGCATCATTGTCACATGGGTGATGAGTCTAATTTCAATGCTGAGGCTAGTCTATCCCTTGGAATAGTGTGAAGCTTTGCTCTGACCCCCTGTTATTCCAGAACCATAGAGAGGCACAGCCACTGAGCAGAGAAGATGAAGCTCTATGGAGAGATCAAAGGCCATCGGGACCTGAGTGGCTATACAATTCAGCACCAAGGATTCTATGTAGCAGTCTAAATTGCAGCTGGTCCATCTGTCCCGAGGGCAACAGGATCAATCACTGTAGCAAAAGGCAGCTTCCATCAAAAGAGGAAGAGGGGCACAGGGGGAAAATATTTCTGAACATCAGTATGCCAAAGGGCTAGGAATTATATTCTTATTTATATACTCTACAAACTAAATACATGAAATATTAATTTATTCATTTTTATTTTTTAGTGAGAGGAATGAGAGTAAGGAATGAGAGTGAATGGTGGAGGACTCATATCATGGCTCAAAAGTCTTTTTGTACTTCTAGTCACTATATTGAGACTTGTCAAAAGTGCTAATAACATAAAAACAGTCCGTAGTGTTCTCGTAGTGTTGTGTTATGAACTTGATCTAGTTGTTTAAAACTGAAAACATTTTGGTGTTCTCTCTTCAAAATATAATTATTTTACTTAGTACTCTGCATGTACTTAATTTTTCTGATGTTACTCCCCCCATATTATATATCATTGCTCTTTCTCATCATTGAGATTTCTCCTATTTCTTCTAAAGTAGTTTTAGCAAATTACTGTGTAACATGATCAGAAGATAGTGACCCCAACCCAGGGCCACATTATATTCCTACTTTAATTTCTTTTGTTGATATAGACACTAAAATCGTTGTTTAAAGGTTTTTGTATGTCATTATTAATTTTCAGCTACTTTTCTACAAGTTTAATTATTGAACAAATAAATAGGTTTGAACAAATTTCAGATCTGAAACTGTAAAAAATTTATCTTATAGTTCTTGTATATACTTTCCCACAGTCAGCAATTCATTCAAATATTACTCTAAACATGAGCAAAATTATATTCTATTGCACACATATTTTAGTAATAAAATATTTAGGATGTTCTTTCTGTAGTCTTTATACATGTTGGTTCTCTATTAAGAAGTAACTAGTACAATATTAAAAAATACAATATTTTAAAAAGTGTTTTGTTAATTTCAATGAACTAGTAGGGAGCCTTATATCTTCGTCATAAATGGCTGGCTGTTAAGCAAAGGAACAGCTCTGAGGGGGGAAGGACCTCTGTAGGTGTTAGAAGATTCTTTTCTTAAGCTTGGGTTTCTTGAAGACTATGAGTCTTATGTTTTATTTGCTTTTAATTACTCTGCGCAATAAACATTTATGAATATCTGTGACGTGAAAGGAACTGAGGTGGGTGCTGGGGACAGGTGTAAAAAACAGCTCTTTCCCTCTGGGTGTAGGAGATGTAGTATTGAATTTCTTCATAAAATGTAATTGAATATGATTAAGAAAAGTTCAAATGAAAGAAATGACCTAGTTCAGAGAAGAGGCATAGGAAACCCTTTGACTTGGAGATCACAGCACAACTTTGAAAATATCCAGAAGAGAGCTATGATGCTAAAAAGACTGACTTGGAAAACAAGCTTTAAATATGGGCATCTGTTGAGGCCTTCTCCCCCATCTCCACCTCTGCCTTCTTTTGGCATCACTGTGCTTTCTAGTTGCCTGCAAACAAACAGACACTGGGCTGGGCTGGGCTGGACTTTATCTGTAATGTTGTTTCCTCTCACCATACTCTGGTCATATTTCTCATTGCTTATCTAAACCATATCCTCACCTCTTTCTTTTTAAATCATTCTTCACCACTAGCCACATACTTTTTCCTTTGGACTTATCTACTCACCCCATTCCTGCTGAAGAGGTTGGCCTAGATGTCACTATGATCCATGGCAGCCTCTCCTTGTCAGTTAATGGGACCAGAGGTTTATGTCTGGCCAAAGGGGAACCCATTAGAGCCAAAGAGATTCTGTCCCTCAGTAATCTGAACTAAGTGAGCCATTGCCTTCCAAGTGGGGGGAGAAGGGAGCGAGTGTGTGAGACTGAAAGTGGCAGTGACCCGGGCAGAGCAGTTGAGAAATGAACAGAGTAAGAATGCTGAGAAACAGAGACGAGCATATGTGCAATATCTTAGCAAACGAATAAATTGATGACTTTCCAGGCTACTTCTAGCTTACAGAAGGATCGCTTTTTAAAAATCTTGCTGCTTTAGATTCCAAGAGACTTAGGCATAATGCTAAGTTTTCCTTGACTCAAGTTGATTAAAGCAGGTTTCTCATCCTTTTAGTCCGGCATGCGTGGGTCTACCCATCCCCCAGATTCTCTGATCCCTCTATTCTCTGACTTTCATCCATTCACTTCCTAAATCCTTCAGGTACTTCTTAGTGTTCTCATTTGGCTGCTTTCAGTGTATGCCCATTGTTCTGCATAGGTTGCATGCTTACTGGGGATTGCAGTAAAATCTCAGTTTGGGAAATGGTATAAACTAGTGACTTTGAACCGAACTCAGGGTTGAAATACCAGCACACCTACCATACCAGCTGGTTTGCTCTGTTGACAACTTCCAGATTTATAGAGAAGGCAAAGGTGGGTTTAATGTCACACACAGGTTGGCAGGAGGCCTATGAAAACTTCAGTTATTTAGAAATGGCCCTACCGAGGCTTCACCCTAGTATGAATACCAAAGATCATCAATCAAGCCAAAGAGAACTTGGAGACAAAATTCAGGCCGTTGACGTGTCTACTTAGGGAGTATTCAACGACTTGTCTATTCCTTGTATTCCTTGGCTAACATAAGTCATAAGGCCATGCTGACTTTCCAAGGGGCAGAAGTAAAATTCTATACATGAGCCTTAGAAGAAAGCCAAAGTATTTATGAACTATGCTTGAGACCATCTCTTTCTGGCTATGGTGGTGCACACCCATCAGTCCAGCACTTGTCACTTTAAGAGCACTTGGGCTCTATAGCGAAATTCTGTCTCAAGAAAATAATAATAATAATAAATGAACCAGAATCCACCAAAGAAACCAAAAAGCTTGTTAACTGTTGTGATGTTATGCCTAAAGTGCTTAGCAGGTTCCTGTTCAGTGTAGGGCCAAGTAAGTGCCAGCAATGCGTTCTTAAAGGGAACGTTACTTGCATGAGTCATCGTATTTGTATCTCACAAATTGATATTGTTACGATGCAGAGATGACAATGTGATGGGCTTTCCTACCCAACTTTCAGCTCTTGTCAGGTAGAACCAGTACTTTTACCTTGCAGATATTTGTGCTATTCTCTTGCCATGTAGCATGGTTTTCTTCTAAAAATTTAACTGTCCTGCAAATGCTGGCTATCATCACTGCTGTGCTTATCCTGCCTTCTGCATAAAATGGCATTCCAAATAAGAGTGGAAAACTTCAAAGAGAGGATAGGGTTATGAGTTATTGGGCTCAGAGTCTCTTTGAAAAAATAAACTTGACAAGTTGCCATGTTGATTATCAACAGAGGTTTGATTTAGGGATTTTTGGTCCTATTTTCAAGACAGGTCCCTGGAATCACGTACCACACTTACAACACTATTCTGAAGGTTGTGCTGTGCTCAGCCCAGCTCTAAGGGAAAAGCACAGGGTTACTAGCTGTGAAAAGGCGGCTTTCAGAGTTTTCATCAGAAAAATTCCTGTTCAAACTGAATACTGCTAGGAGAAAAGAAAAGGAAACCTTTTAGAGACACTGATCAGATTTTTTTTTTTTAAAAAAAAGGCTGCTATTCTAATGGGGAGAAAATGCGCTTTGGCATCAACAAGGGAATGGATAGGATAGGATGCAGTGTAATCGGAAAAATGCAGCTTCCATCCTAGTCCTATTATCAAAGCAAAAGTCTGTCTTTTGAAGGACTGCTCAAATGCTTGCTTTCACACACCCACCAGGGGGCCTCAGTGATTTTTGTCTTTTCAGGAAGGCTAGTAAATAGCACTTTGATCTGCTGGGTGAGTGTGTTTTCATGGCATCTCCCTTGTCTCTAAATGCAGAGAGCCTCTTGTCATTCCCTGAGCTCTGCCAGCTCCACAGGCTTCACTCGGTGGTTTGTAGGGTTTGTGCCCACCTTGCTTTGCTGTGAACCAGCTCTAGCTGGTGGCTCTTTTCATATGGCTTTTTAATTCCGGCCATGTCACAGCTCTTCTGTCTTATCTTTTAGTCACCTTTTGCAATCTTTCCTGTCCTACCAATTTCTTCTTCTCTGCTGGTCTGGTCTGGCTTGAGCCTGTTAATTTACTTGAGTGTCACTCAGCTCAGCAGGCAGGTTTTGCTAGCCTCCCCTTCGTCTCTTTCTTATTTTGACAAGGTCTTGTCATTATGAAGTACAGACAGGTTTCAAATTCACAATTCTTGAGTGTCGAGGTTATAGGTGTATGCCACAATGCTCAGCCTTTTGTTCTATTTTTGGTGAAAAAAAAAATACAGGCCAAACCAGTAAAAGAGGCAGGTGTTTCAGAATAGTGTTTGCTGGTGGATTTTCCCTAGGTGCTGTAAAAATGTAAGATGTAGGGGCTGGAGAGATGGCTCAGTAGTTAAGAGCACTGGCTGCTCTTCCAGAGGACATCGGTTCAGTTCCCAGTATCCACATGGCAGCTCACAACCATCTGCAACTGTAGTTCCAGGTGGCCCAATATACTCTTCTGGCCTCCACAGGCACCACAGTACACAGACATTCATGCAGGCGAAATATCCATACATATAAAATACAAAAACACGCAGGAACTTGGCTAGAAAATGGTCACTCATGGGCTGGGTGGTTGCAGGCTAATCTTAGTGCTACCTGTTCATTCATGTAGCATTTCATTGAACTTGACACCCATACCAAATACTACTGTGTTCTGTAGTAGCATCTCATCTTGCCAGTGAATTTGTGTTAGAGGCCACACCTTTTTGGGTGTGGTTTCAGGTGCAGACATAGAGAAGCAGGGTTGGGGGGCACTCTCTCTTGGGTCACAGAGAACATCAGAAAAGCAGAGACTGCGTCTTCTGGAGCAGGAACATCACTGCTGTTCTTTACTATTATCTGCATAGGTTGTTTCCCAATAAAACACCCATTTATCATTTATCTTCAGTCTAGTGACCTTATTAATATCCTGCCTTCCATCTTCCTACTTTATAAACGTGTCAGTGGACAATTAGAGAAGTAAAGGAATTGTCTAAGCTCATATCTGTGCGTGTACACACATATATGTGTATGGATACATATGCAATTGTGCGTGGAGCCAGAGTTTGATGCCCAGCATTCTTCTCTGTTGCTCTCCACCTTACTTTTTGATATAGGACTTTGTGAACTTAGCATTCAATAATTGACCAGACCCAGTGACCACACACATCCCTGGGATCCTCCTGTCTTGGGTTATAGACTTCCTCATGTTCACAAGGCTGGAATACTACTCCATAGGCCCAACTGTCCAAAGTCCCAGCCACTTTAGCTTCCGTGCTTTTTATTGTTCTCCTATGTAAAATGACAGGACTCAGTTAAATTAGAGTTTCTCAGTCTCAGCATGATTGGGATGTGGGGCTAGATAATTCTGGTTTGGAGGCTGCCATATACCATTTGCATTTTTATAGGGTGCTTTGAACTGTGCTTGACCTGCACTTGCCAGATGTCAACATCATTTGCCCTCACATAACTGAAACAAAGAAAAAGGCACCCTTCTGCAGTTCTCCCTGCCCTTTGTTCTTTTTGCTTAGTGTAATCATCTATAAACATAGGATAACAAAAGTATCTATGCTCACATGTAGTATTTTTTGTGGGTAACATTGTCAGACAAAAGACTAGGTTCTTTTCTACACAGAAGCATGAGTACACATAGAGCATCTTTCTCAGTCAGTGTGGCCTCTTGAGTTCTATGGGCTCATTGGCTTCACTAACAGAGCCAGAAGCTTACAGCTCTGGGTCTGAAAACTAGAAGCATATGGCTCCAAATTCTAGGGACAAGAGGCTGGGACTCAGGTCACAGGCTTATTGCTGTGGATATTGACAGTCAATAGCCAATAGCATCAGCTAGCTGGCATCGGCAGTCCCAGATGATGATTTGCATTGGGGTTCCCAAGCCTTTGGTGTTAGGACTCTTGGCTTTATGCCTGGAAAACTTCATGGCTGCAATCTCTGACATTTTCTGTTTCTGCAGTCCTTTGTCAACTTTGTGGCTTTCTCTTTCTACCCTGCTTTCCAGCTGTGCACTCCCCAGGTGTTGCTAACATCACTGCTGGATGTGGCCACTGATGACATTGCTTTGTGCTCCCAGCTCAGCCCACTCTATCCATAGTAAAGACTACAAGTAGGCAAGAAAGGACCACTGGGGAAAAGCCTTTTATTGGGCCTTACTCTGCCTTCCACAGCTGTGGTTGGGATGCCCTTTGCAGTTGGATTGTGGTTTTCTCTGGACACTTCCCTGCTTGGAAGCTGCTAGCCATAAGGGGAAGAAATGTCAAACAAATGCCCTGCTCCCAACAGCTTTATCAGTTCTTGGAAAAATTATCAAAGGGTGTTTTCAGCAAAAGAGGTAACAGAGATTAATAACATTCACAGTGACATTTCACAGTGTTTGATTGTGTTTAACAGTGCTTAACCCTTGCCCCAGTCCCCCCAGGAAGAGTTTGGTGCTTGCTCTCCCTTAAAGTGAAGTAATAAGATAGAAAATCCCAAGGACAGTCTTTGCATGAGTGCAGGTCAGTGGAAGCCTGGTTTAGCCAGCTATGGATGTTAGTGTTATCGCTAAAATCCTTGTTTGCTGCAAGTTGATCAATAATCAGAGCTGGCCTTCTCTGAGACCAGCTCGACTCACAAGGAGAACAGAGCTCAGTTCCTCTGAGGACCTGAAAAGGGAGCCCACATGCTTCCTCTAGACCTGTAGCAGACTCCTACTGCTGCGAGATAGATATCTTGGTGATGTGGGCCAAAATTAGGACAAATATTATGTCTGGTTGTGATCACTCTTAAACCCTAGAACTTGGGAGGCTGACTCAGAAGTGTCAAGCGTTTAAGGCCAGCCAGGGTTACATGGTGAGTATGCAGCCAGTTTGGGCTCATCTAAAATAAAACAAAGGAACAAAGTAGGAGTGAGCAAACAACATGTGCTTTATATGGAGTCAATTAAATAGAAGTCATTTGTTTCAGCCAGATTTAAGCAAGGACAGATCTCAAATGGCAGACTTTGCTATTTGCCATATCTGCCAAGGAGAACCGCCACAGTTTCCCATATGTAAATTTTGGAGAGGGGCTGAGAGATTTTGTGTATTTCAATATGGCACAGATGATTTTTTTTTTTTAAAAAAACCACCTGCTTCTGAAGGGAGTGGAGCCCACAGACCTGGACCTTCGATGCTCATTTGATATCCCTGTGCTCTATGGAGCTTGACAAGCAGTTTTTCAGTCCACCCAGGTACATTTCTAGTTCTTTCCTCCATTCTATTTCACACTCTTACTTTATATGCTATTTTCCCTTGAGAGAAAACAGAATGCTTTTCTGGAAAATGTGAAGAACTGATTCCCTTTCCTAATCCAGACCTAAACATTGCCCATCCTCATCTGAAGTTGCTATGCATCTTCTCCTCCTATTATCTTTCTGGCTCCAGCCAGTGGGTCAGCTGTGTGTTCTGGCAAGTTACTCTGTAGGCAGTTGAGCTGGGGCAGAAATTCTCCTTCCAGGTGGTAGTTTGACTCACTTGCTTATCTTTTGGTCTTCTGGAAACAATTTAACACTTCTTCTGCAATGTAATGTCACTCCACTTTTTATTCTATACACTTTTGGCTCTAACCTTTCCATTTAGTGTATTCAGTGTCTCACTTGTCCATGAACTTTGATCATTGCACATAAAGTGGAAAGGCAAGCAGAAAAGGGAAAGGAGGACTTTCTACCCTCCTCTGCCAGAAGGGGCTGTGTAAAGACTTACTCCATAATGACAGTTGGATCTTATCAGAATTAAGACTGGACATTGTTGAGAGGTATACCAAATGTGCTATCAACATTATTGATTTTTGAACTTGACGTGCTTCTCAACTTTTAGGGATGCAAATGTGAAATGTGAATGTCTGTGAAGAAAATAAATACAAATTATACAGGCCCTTGGTTGTGTATCTTCTTTTCTTTTTGCAATAGAGCATTTATTGTACAGTGTTCTAGGCAGAACATTTTGGGAATCATTTTAATATAATTTACTTAGCATATTCCACATTTGCCTTAGAGTTTTGCATTGCTGATATATTGAAATTATATATCCTTGCTTTGAGTTCAGATCATGAGCTTTCTTGAGTGTGCAAAAGAACATCAACTTACAAAAGGAATGAGTATTGGATCCTTGGCCCTGCTGTGTCCACTGCTCAGGGTGAATGTATGGCCAGAGCACAGGTCCAACACCTACCCTATCTCCTTGGAACTTCTTGGATTGGTTCTGAGCATACTGGACCCACCCCCTCTACGAGGAGCTCACACTCACCTGACCTTTGGACCTCTTTGCTTGCCTTCTGCCTGAGTGCTTGAGGCCATCCAGAGCTTGCCATCCCCACATCATTAGCTCTGCTGTGGCTTCTGCTTGAGAGACCTCCAAGAGAGCTTGGATCATCCAGAGTTACTGACATTGAACTCCTGACCCACCAGGAGAGCTGGGTACAGAGAGAGAGAGAGAGAGAGAGAGAGAGAGAGAGACTCCACTTGTATCCACAGGAAGAAGCAATGGGAAGACGGCAATACAAGAAAACATTCAACAATAGAAAGACCAGTATGACACCAACAGAACCTAGGGTCTCTATGCCAACTAGACCTCAACACACCAAAGCAGATGAAGTAGAAGAGAATGACTTAAAAAATAACTTCATAAAAATTATAGAGGTCCTCAAAGATATGAGAAAATCCCTTAAAAAATGGAAGAAAAAACAAACAAAAAATTGGAAGAAATAGAGGAAAAGACCAAGTGAAAAATGCAAGAAATGAACAAATCTCTTAAAGAAAGCAAAGAAAGCCAAGAAAAAAAATCAAACATCAAACAGATGAAGGAAACAAACCTGAAAACTGTAATAGAGACAATAAAGAAAAAACTGAGGGAATGCTGAAAATAGAAAAACTGGGTAAACGATCAGGAACTACATACAGATGCAAGCATAACTAACAGAATACAAGAGATCGAAGATAGAATCTCAGACACTGAAGATAAACTAGAGGAAATAGATTCATTGACCAAAGAAAATCTTAAATCCAACAAATCCTTAACACAAAACATCCAGGAAGTATGGGACACTGTGAAAAGACCAAACCAAATAATAATAGGCATAGAAGAAGGCGAAGAAGCCCAGCTCAAAGGTGCAGAAAATATATTCAACAAAATCATTAAAGAAAACTTTCCCAATCAAATAAGGGTAAGCATACAAAACAAAGGATTTAATTATGGTGATTTTATGCATACTTCGTTCTTATTCATCTGTCCTTCCCTTCCTAATGATCCTCTTTCTCTCTCCATGGATCCTCTTTCTACTTTTCTGTCACCTGTTTTATTATCCTCTCTTAATCCCCTTCTACAGATCTTTTCTCCTCCACTTACAGTTCCTTTTTCTGTTTAAAAATACACACACACACACACACACACACACACACACACGTGCACGCGCACACACACACACACACACACACACACACACACACACACACACACCTAGGTTTCACCATGATCTGATAAGATGCAAAGAATTGTGGTCATTCTTCTTTTGTAGTAGGCAAAGGAGATGCAGGGCCTGTATTCCCTGTAAGCCAAGACCATGTGAAAACACTTAGATTGATAGAAATGGATTAAAATTTAAGACAGAGCTAGTCAATAAGAAACGATAGTAACAGGCCGACAGCTTTATAACTAATACAGCATCTCTGTGTGTTATCTGGGGCTGACCTGGCTCTGGGACCAGGCTGGGGAGAAAAGGCTCAAACCAGAAATAGCCAATTCCCACCAGTTGTCCTTTGACCCCTGCACATAATAAATAAATGAATGTAAAAAATTTAGGTCATTGTGGAGTGGAGTTTGGCAATCTATGATTTTGTTGTTGGTGGCTTTTGTTGCTTGTATTACTCTTAATTTGTCTTTCTTATTAGTAGTTTATCTGCTCTGCTCTATTGTGTTGGACATGATGGACTCTTTCGTATCTCTTCTTGTGCATTAACTCTTCTAATGAAATTTATTCTTTCCCGTGCTCTCATGATGGATGACACTGTTGTCCTCTTCTGCATTCCATACACATTTAAGCTGTATCCTTATAAGTTTTCCGCAGTGCTGGCTTGGTTGGTATGAATTGCCTTAGTATGTGCTTGTCTTAAAATGTTCTTATTTTGCCACCACATTAAAAAGATAGCTTTGCTGGATATAGCAATCTTGATTGGTAGTTACTTACTTTCAGGGCTAGAAATGATGTTCCAAGCTTTCCTGGCTTTGAGTATCACTGATGAGGCATCTGGTGTTATTCTGATTCCTTTGCTTTTGTGAGTGAGATAACATTTTTCTTTACAGCTTTTAGTATCCTTTGTTTACTTCATTTTTTTTTTTAAAATGGAGAGTTTCTTCTTTGATCATGTCCATTCCATTTTTGATTTAAATAATTCTTTTATTTAGATGCCTCTCTATTTCAACTTGGGAAGTTTTCATTATGATTTTGTAGACAGTTTTCTTTGGGTCCCTAGCTCACAAAAAATGACATGGAGACTTATTATTAATTATGGAAGTTTGGCCTATAGCTTATCCTTGTCCTACTAGCTCTTATGACTTGAATTAACACATTTATATTAATATATAATGTGCCATGAGGTTTCTTACTTCTCTTCCACCTTGTACCTTCTGTTTCTCCCTTGTGTTCTCTGGCATCTCCCAGTTCTTCATGAAACCAATCAGAAAGCACCTTGGCAAAGACACATCTTCACAGTGTACAAAAAGATTATCCCACAACATAATTTCAGTGAGTGAATTGTCTGTTAGATTTTAGCATGTATGTAGAGATTCTTAGGTTTGGCCGATTGAGTATTTCTTAGACTCTTGGAAGTTTTGAGCAAATAAATCTGAATGTTTTGTTGCCTCAAACTTCATCCCTGATATCCTTGCTTTAGTTGGTGTATTTGTTTTGCATTTGATTGATTCTTTCTTTCTAGAACTTCTGTTTGGTTCTTTTTCAGAATCTTTATTTCCTTGCTCAAGTTTTCCTCTTTATTTCAAATTTGTCCTCAAAAGTTCTGATTGCTTCATCTACTTAGCTGTCTTATTTAGATCTGAATGACTTCCTTGCTTATTTATCTGTTTATTTGTATCTAAGTTGTATGGGGTCACTTAGCATTTTAAAGTGGAATTGTGAGTGACTAAAGAGATGGCTCAGTGATTAGAATGATTCAGAGAAAATCAAGTTCAGTTTCTAGCACCAATATTCAGTGGCTCCAGGGGATCTGATACCCTTTTGCCTCTATAGGTACCCACATACGTATGGAACACCAGAACACACACACACACACACACACACACACACACACACACACACACACACACATCTTTCTTTTTGTTTTTGACAAGAGGTTTTTCTTTTTTTGTGTCTGTTTTGTTTTAATTCTTCACTCCTCTGTTTCTACTCAGAAAAGGGCAGGCAGCCCATGGATATCAACAAAACACGTCATATCAAGTTGCAGTTAAGACAGCAGAATTATAAAATATTTTCCTGGCATTTTAGCTACTTTCTGATTTTTGGTTTCCTGGTATTGTGGAGTCATGAGCTCATGGAAATGTAATAATGGCTTGTTTCCTCACATTTTTTATTTTGTTGTGTTTAGAGTTTGGATGGAAGTGTTTTCCAGTTGTCATTTTCCCCATTTTTTCTTTTTTCTTTCTTTCTTTTTAAATTTCAGTGTGTGTCCCTGGTGAGATATCTTGGCTTAGGTTTTTGTTTTCTACTGTGTGTGTGGGAAGCTGACTATAGTAACAGACCCAGCAATTTGGTGGAAATCTGAGTGTTAACTTGCAGTGGAAGATATCTATGAACTTCTGTTGTATACCTGATAAAGCTCAGCACAGCAATAGTAGGCATTGGCTGGGGAAATGGAGTTTATAGTTCTTTAGAGCCAAGGGTATTAATAATTAAGAAGTAAAAAGAGGAGGTTGGGAAAAGAGAAAGTAAGGCATCAGTGAGAGGAAACATAGATTCGAGGTAAGAGAAATATTAGTGAGAATATTGTAGGATAAGTGCAGAAAAGGAAAGGGATATCTTCTTCATTGAGATAAATGGAGATTCTCCCACTGGTTTGATCATCAGCCTGTTGGGGCTGTCTTTAATTTTCTGGTCCTTTCCCACTCTCCTTTGGGTAGTTTTTTCTTTCTTTCTTTCTTTCTTTCTTTCTTTCTTTCTTTAAATCGCATCTATTTTTCTTATCTATCTATCATCTATCTATCTATCTATCTATCTACTTATCATCTGTGGTGTGTGTGAGTGTGTGTGTGTGTGTGTGTGTGTGTGTGTGCGCGCGTGCGTGCACGTGTGTGTGCGTGCGTGCGTGCGTGCGTGTGTGTGTGTATGCAAACACAGATGGAATCAGAGGGCACCAAGTATGTCATGGATATCAAATTCAGGTCACCAGGCAAGTGTTTTTGTTCCCTGAGTCATCTAGCTAACACCTTTGTGTGTTTCTGATGGTTTTTCATTTCTTTCTCTCATAGGAATAGAGTCTAGAGTCTAGCCTATTTTTTATCCTGACTGTACTTTACCAGGTAACACAGAGGTAGCTTCTAAATCTACCATCTATCCTACCTAAAAGTCTAGCATCTATTTGTAGTGTTATTTCCAATCTATAGAACTTTAGAAGATGCAGAGTCACTTAATGCAGTGCAACACAAAAACCAATTTCTAAATATCATCTTTAGAATGGCTTTTGAGTTAGAATTTTGAACTGGTAACTCTGAAAATATTTTTCATTGGATGAAAATGTTTTGTCATTACAATTAATACTGACATAAAAATGCAACTTTATTCACATGCTGTTTTTAGGAGTGTCAGGTCTAGGTGAAAGGTTATAAACAATTCTTCTGCTCATGTTACTTTATGACTAACATCTATAACTAACTACTTCCAAGCATTTAGCAGTGAATTTCCTAAGCACTTAACATTATGTCAGAGCACATACATGAAAGTTTGTTGTAGTGAGCTTTGCATAGATTTTAAAATTCAGTAAATCCAATTTCTGCTTGGCCAAGTCTTACATCATCATTTTTGTTTATATCTATTGGCAGCCCCTTATCATTTCTGTGACCTGGCTGTGTTGGTTTCCTATACAGTCAGCTGCTCATTCAGCAGCTGGCTGTGAGACATCCCTTGAATGCTCCTTTCTTAACTTTCCAGCTGTCTTCTAGGAGATGGCAAACTGCTCATTATAACACATTTTGTTAGCACCAAAGAGGGTCTAGGCATTCCAGTTAACTTCTAAAATATGAGTATGATGCAAAGACATTTGCTTGTAATTAAAACTTCCATTAAGGGGGTAAATAAAAGGGTCTGAGTTTTTAAACCACCCCAGAAAACGGCAGAAAAATGTCAAATGAGTAATCTGAGTGTTGAAAGGAGTCTAACATCTAGGCACAGTTTCTTGCAAATTAGAGGCTAGTGTTTACTTGACTACTCTCAGGCTGTGCTATCCACCAGGAAAACAGCAGAAACACCTGTCAGGCAGGAACCCCTGAAGTGGGCAACACAAGCAACTCTTTTTATGAAGGTGCCAATTTCAAGTATTCAAGAGTCCTGGAGGTATGTTGTCATTTTTGAAACATTCACAACATGCAATGGCAAGAGACTCTTTGTTAACTCCATCCAAGGAAGAAAATTGAGATGCAACCAGGAGAAGCAGGGGAATTCGGTCAGCAGGACAACACAGAGAATTTATATTAGGTGGTAGATTGTGAACACACTTTAAGACATACACAGAGGTGTTAGAAGCAAGGCAGAATGTCATTTCCAAAAAAGCATCAGGTGGGATTTGGTCTTGGGCTGATGACCCACCACTCTTGATGATAAGGAAGAAATATTGTAAACACATTAAAGAGCTTCTACACCAGTGTCTGGCATAGAAAGCCTTCAGTGTGGTTTCCCAACGTTATGTTATTAATATGGTAATCTTAATTTGCTATACAAGAGGATAATGTATCTAGTGACGGAGAACCTTTTGCCTCACCCTGGTGGCAACAGGAATGATCTCTGGCAATCCATTGTTTCCTGGTAAACCAGTTCATTTCTGGCCACGCATATCTGTGAGCCCTTTGAACTCTGTGAATTCCTGATAAACCTTCAACACGGCTTCAGCTCCATGGCTTGTCTACCTGTCCCTTGCCTCAAAGCAGGTGTCAAGATAGTTAGTAGTATTAGAAATTTAGTATGAAAAATAAAAGAAAAAAGGGGTGGGCTTGGGCAGGGAGAGTCTCAGATCCAGAAATAGGACTGATAACTGTGACATGAACCAGAAAAGGAAGATATGGGGGATAAAGTCACATACTACAGAGCACTTCTAAGAAGGTTCTGGAGTGGGCCTACAGGGAAAGTCAGGAGAAAATTCCTGATTTGGGCAGGAATAGGGCTGCTTTGAATTTTTACACTTGCTCATTCTGGCTGCCAGTAGCCTGGGAAGAACATGGGCCTCAGGCAGACATGGCTGTGATTACTAACGTGAAGCTGCCTCCACTTACTGATTGATTATTACTATGAGCTCTCACATTAATTACAGGAGCAATCATATTAAAATAAATGTTTATTTGAAAATAAAATTTGATTTGACCTAAAATCACATAACTTCTTACTTCATTCTTGCTTTTTTTCTTTTAAAGAAAAACATTCTGTTTATGTCTTCATAGATTAATTTGTCTTAATTTTTTAAATAGAATACTTTAAAAAAAATAAAAGGAAACTCCTCCTTTTCTAAGACTAGCAACGTTCTCCCAAGCATACTTAGTTTCTGGATTCTTTGGCCCTCTCTGTACATGGTTTCTACCATGTCAAGGTCTTACAAATTTGTTTTATGCCTGTGATTAGTTTATCTCATTGTGTCCCCATAGTGCAGCATTTTATCTGGTATATAGTATACTTTGCATTTGATGGGCAATTACATAAACAAATAATTTTGAATAGAAACGTTTTGTTCTGATTTTAGGCAAGTTATAATCAGGTCAGTACATAATCAGTCCATTTGCGATGGCTGTGGCAACTCTTTCTCCATTGTGAAGCCAGGCAGAAGAACAATGTGAGAAGAAGGCTAGAAATGTCAAGGGAATTACCCAGGCCTATTGGGTGAGCACACTCTAAGGGGAGCTGCATATACCTTGGTGCTGAACAAATAACTTTCTCTTTCCTATTCTTTGAAACTAAAGGATACAAAGTTGCTCACTGATCTTTAAATAACCATTTTCTTAAATTTTCTAGCTTGTAGCAATCAATATCTATCTTGGTTCTGTGTAAAAATAAAGCAGAAAGCAAAACATACATTTGAAACAACCTTCCATTTCAGAATTATTGCTGAACTATAGACTTATTTTCCATTCATTTTCAAGAAACAATGTCTGCTATGTGTAGTAAATAGTATTTTAATCTTTCCTGCAGAAGTGAGTGGTGTGCACACTAAGGGGTAATTCTGTAGGAATAGACTTTTAAATTCAATTCAGCACTTTCATTGAGAATGGAGAAGCTTAAAAATTAAGCCAGCAGGCATCCAAAGCCTGAGAGAACACTACTGGATACATTCTTAATTAGAGCCAATAAAGTGTGTTTTTAGGGAGGGTTTTCCTGCAGAAAGCTCAATGGCAAAACACACAAGAAGCAAACAAATTAAATTCTCTATATTAACTGCTCCACACAATGCTTTTCAAGGAGTTATTTCACCCTACATGAGAGTTGACAAAATTTCACTTTCAAGCTCCAAATAACTCTATGATAAAGTACCAACTACTTACATATTTTTCCCCAATACAAAGCAATCCATACTAATTTCAGCTCTTACTAAAACATGGAAAAAAGAGAAGCTAGGAGAGAGAATGAATTGATTGGTGGACAAAGACTTCAGAACCTTGAAGTTTGTTTTATGGCTAATTTAAAATAGTCATTAGGCATATTTTGTTAGGGTTTTGCATATTTCTGTGTCATACAATATGTGTTTATGTAAGCATAAAATAAGACTAGGTAATAGTCAAAGAATAGATTCCAAACTGTCAGCAATGGATACTCTGGGTTGAGGGATTGCCAAAAGGGAGATGTAACATTTATTCAAAAATTTACCTCTCAATTATTATTTAAGGTTGTATGAAATACTTAATAACCAAGAAATGACCTGGGGAATAAATTGCTTGCTTTGCAAATATAAGGGCTTGAATTTGAGTCCCCAGACTCCATATAACAATATTGGGAAGGTACTATGTCTCTGCATACAAAGGTGCTTGGGGCAAAACTTGACCACCCGAATTAACTTCCAGGAACCCACAAGACTGAAGGACAGCAGTGACTTCTGCAATTGTCCTCTGATCCGTTCTGTGGCAATGTGCCATTGTCACCACACCACACAATTAAAAACAACAACAAAACCAACAAAATGATGGGTATAGAGATGCATGCTTGCAGTCACAGCAGTGGGGATATGGAGGCAGAAGCAGGAGGTCCCTTGGAGTGCCTGAATAGGTAGGTGGTACAGTCTAATTGTAAAAGTTCCAGGCCAGTGTGGGAGCCTGCCTCAAATAGAAAGTGGAAGAGGCCCGAGGAACCACACTTGAAATTGTCTGCTGACCTTCATATGTATATATGTGTATGCATGCATCTTTAACTGGGCACTGGAACTGCAACTGAAACACATATACACAGAGAGAGAGAGAGGGGGGGGAGGGAGAAACCCTATTCTGGAATTTATGAGCAGTAGATTAAGACAACAAATACACTGGTAGTGTTCATGAGTGATGGAGCTTCTGGGAAGTGCTGAGCCCTGCATTCCAAATATACTAGCACTAGTCTTTTATGAGGTGGTATTAGTGATACACACAACACTAAACTGGTTCCAGAATGTAGTTGTTACCTTTCTTGTCACCAACTATTTTACAAAAGGCAATTTAAGCAGGGGTTTACTCTGGCTCACAGTTCCAGAGTGGTCAAAGCTGTGATGGGGAAGTCTCACAGGCAAGAGCTTGAGGCAGCTATGCACACTGTTTCATGGTTAAGAAATAGAGAGCTATCAACACTAGTGGTTAGATAGATTTCTCCTTCATTTAGTCCAGTACACTAGTTATGGAATTGTCAAGGTGATTTTTTGTACCCTACTTAACTTAATCCAGATTATTGCTCATAAGCATGCCCAGATGATTCCATCCTGGATGAGTCTAGATCCTGTCAAGCTGCTAAACAATATTAATAATCATACAGTAGGACAAATAATACAGAGCAGTTCCTCTCCTGTACCATGCTGTGGAAACATTTCCCACTTACAAAACATAAACACCCTTAAAGACTACAAGTAAGATCTTATAGACCTCCTGCAGGAGAAAATGGGACACTTCAGAAGATCACAATGTAAAAGGTGTTAAGGAAAGTTTGACTGACATTTGCTAGGCTGTGAGCTTTTCTAGTGCATCTGCTGCATCTCATCTACCCAAGTTTTTACTCATTTGTTCATCTGGCAAATGATTTGTGGCATGTCGATTCTGAGTTCTCAGCCTGGTCTTTCTCATAATGGCTACTTTCCTGTGTTATTGAATACATGTGAGAATAAACAATTAGTAGTCATTTATCAAGGATATGTTCTTCCACAAATGTTTCCTCAAACATCTTTTTTGAGGAAGTGCACAGAGAAGACAATTTTAATGTGCCTTTGTTCCTAATACAATACTTTCTCCTCCAGGGACACAGTATTCATTTGGGGAAAACAATTTTGAAATGTTCTCTGGGAATGTAGGTCAGTTGGCACACACACACACACACACACACACACACACACACATGCACACGAACACACACACACACACACACACACACACACACACACACACAAACACACCTTACATGTGCTGGGAGTAGGAAGGGTGATCTCACAGGTTAGGAAGATCCTTTAAGGGGAAAACTGGCTAATATCTACAGCGGCATCTCTGCTTCAATCACTGCTGTCATAAGAGAGTAAGAGATATTGCCTTTCTGTTTTTTGGTAAAAGATGTTTCTAGACAAGTTTCCCTAAGCCTCTGCACATTAAGTGAGCAAGAAAGAAAACAGAACATTTACATAAATAGAGCCTAGAGTCATTTCATCACACCCATTTAAATATGTTCTGAAGATGGTAATGTGAATTTGGAACTAATTATTAATTATCATTATCTGTCAATTCTTCTTTATTTGTTTGAGAACTTCATAATGCATATAATGCATTTGATAAAACCCACCTCCGTTCCCTTCCCTCTAATTTCTATGCTATTCTCCCTACCATCAGTTTTTGCTCCCAAATTCATGTGTTCTTTCTTTAAATCGATTGCATCTATTTAGCGCTTCTAGTATGTGACATCTAAGTGGAGCATGAGTAATCTAAAAGTGCTCTATTTCCATGAAGAAAAAAAAGACTATTATTTTCCTGGAGCCATTAATCACTAATAAAACTCCTCAGGCAGGGGTGGAATTTTGTGAGCCTTTTCTCCACTCAAACTGGGATTTTTGCCAATTTGATCTTATGTGGGTCTTATGCACACATTTACAGCCTCTGTAAGTTCATGTATGCAATGGAGCTGTCACTGCTAATTCTTAATTTTAAAATTATTATTGGTTTGTAAATGATTGTCAGCAAAAATTGGTAAGTACTTTTTCTCTGAAAAGCAGTGCTATAGAGGAAATAACATTATTATTTATAAAACTCTCTTTAACTTTAATTTTTACTTTAAATTGGTACTGAGTAATTTAAATAGTCTACACTTGTGTTTATTGTACAGCATAAACTATATAAATAGAACAATACCATGTGTTTCAAAATAAGTACCTACTAATGTAATAAGTACCTGAAGAAACACCTAATTATTTTTTATGATCTCATAATTGTATTTCATTATTTTATTGCTCTAATAATCAATTTCTTTTACTCTTAAAAATGAAAAAAGGACATAGATGCAATTTTAGTGGAAACCATTCATTAAATTATTGATATAATGAAATCAATGAATAAAGTGTCACAAAATTAGAGAAAGCTAAGTTTGAGCCAAGAGAAAGCATGTTTAAAAGACTCTACTGGAATTTTTCCAAAAGGCAGAGAATTAAGAAAATTACTGTTCTTCAATATCAAAGACTAATACAATAATAAGAACAACATGAAACATTGTGTCTCAGGTTATAGTTGTTTATAATTTTTTCAAGTACAACAAGGATAGCTGTAGTGAGGTAGTCCTTCTGTAGCACTGACCACGCCCATTGGGGGGGTGGAGCGATGGGCGGAGGTGACCTGAGGATCGGGTTGAATTTCCTGGTGTTCATCTGTCTAGGTTGTAAGTTATTTCTCCCTGATTAAACATCTATTCGGCCTATTTGTTTATCCTGATCCTTATTTACCGCAATATAAGTTCCCGAGTATTACAGATTATCTTCACACACATTTCCTGTACCTATGAGATTAGTCAGATATAGATGCTTAATCTTCAATCACTTCATAGACATGCAGAACATGGCATTTAAATGTTTTAATATTAGTACTCCATTGACATGAGACACTGTTGCTCCTGACAGCACCGTGCACTTTCCCGAAAATATGTTGGACACTGTTGTTGCTCCTGCTGGAGTTCAATCTCGCCTCAGCTAATGGCCTGTTGGGCATAGAATTGCCCCCACCTTGACCACTGATTTGGACATGCAGACCTATGTGCTTGCAGGAGACAAATATAGAAGACTGCTTGACCTTGGCAAGTCAGGGTAAGACAGCCATTCTATTTCCCTGCTGTTGTTGTGGTCTGTCAAGTTCTCTTGGCCTTAGCCAAATCTGGGTGTACCAACGTCGCTGTGAGACCTAGGGTGACTGTTCAGGTGGCTTGCTGTTTCTGTCCTTGCTGCACCTTTTGGAAGTTGTCCATCCACATTTCCTGTCTACTCTAGTATTGTTAATTTCCTTCTCAGGTCTTGATGAGGTTGAAGATTAAACTATCACAACTATTATTCTCTCTTCCTAGTTAGATATATTAGGTACTAGACTTATGTTTTCCAGCTTAGGACAACTCTATTGTAAACTCCATTATGCCCTCACCCTAGGACTAGATATGTAGGTCATTTTGTTCTCGATTTTCCTTTTCTTGGAGCACACTTGTTATTCACTGTTTTGTATATAGCCTAAATCTTTTCTTTAGACTAAAAGGGGAATTGTAGTGAGGTAGTCCTTCTGTAGCACTGACCACGCCCATTGGGGGGTGGAGCGATGGGCGGAGGTGACCTGAGGAAGGAGGTCGGAGGGGGGCCAGGAAGGCGCTCTCTCTTGCTGGCGTGACTCGGACAGGAGAGGATCGGGTTGAATTTCCTGGTGTTCATCTGTCTAGGTTGTAAGTTATTTTTCCCTGATTAAACATCTATTCGGCCTATTTGTTTATCCTGATCCTTATTTACCGCAATAGATAGCTGCTAAAAATTTAATAATAAAAACAGTAGAGAAAAAATTTTGATCATACTTATTACCCCTCCTAACTTTTCTCAGATCACCTTCTTCCCAACCACCCAACTATGTGCACCTTTTCTTTTTTAAACCAACTAAGATCAATTTGTGATGCCCCTATATTCTTGGATACATGTCCATTCACTATAGCATGGCCAACTTACTAGGAGCTACATTCTTAACAAAAAAGGGTTCCCCCTTTCCTAGAAACTAAACTAAGCTTTTAAGTTTGGGGTGGGAGTTTCTTCCTACCCCACTTGCCTCTACACACTGATGGTTTGGCTTGGGCTTGCATAGGTCTTGTGTATGCTGTCGTACTTTCTGTGAGTTAAGACATCCAGAAGACACTGTTTCCTTATACTCACCTACTGCCTCTAGCTCTTACACTGTTTCTGCACCATCTTTTCAATGATTTCTGAATCTTGTGAATAAGGGTATGGTATATGGGACCCACTTAGGGCAAAGCATTCTGGCATTCTGCAATTTCTTATTCTCTGCTCTTGGCCAGTTGTAGGTCTCTGTGCTAAACATTGTCTGCATGAAATAAAACCTTCTCTAATGAGGGATGAGAGATGCATTCATTTATGTTTATAGTAAGTCATTAGGAGTTGGGTTAATGCTATGTGGCAGGTTATGTCATAGTGTTTATGACTTGTCTAGCCATAGGTTCTACACCTGACAATGCTGCTAAGAATGGGTTTTATTTTGTGCACTGCACCTTAAATCCAATCAGAAGGTGGTTCATTACTACCATGATATTCATGCCATTATTGCACCACTGGGCATGTCTTGCTAGACTAGTCATTATTATAACTCACAGGATTCACAGCTGAGTAAGAATGTTAGTATTTTTTCACCTCTGGTTGTGTACATAGTGTCTTGCAGTAACATGAAAGCTAGTCAATAGGGATTAAACTTCCAGGGAGTACCAAATTGATTTCTCCATGTTCTACAATCCAAGTATGTGGTGTCCTCAGCAACAGGGTCTTACTGTTCAGTTCTGGAGTAAAACCAAGAGCATTGGTGAGAGCCTGTAATGTTTGAGAGTCTTTGGGACTTCATCGGCCAACAGCCTGAAAAGAAATAACCCAATTCCTTGCACTTATTTGTTAGCCTCTGGCATCTATTAGCAGCATTGTTGCCCTGTTATAGGATAATTTCATGACATTTTAACACTCTTTCTCTGTATGTGTGTTTCTATATGAGCCTTTTGAAAGATCTTTTGTCTTATCTTTTCTCCTGTATGACTTTCTTGTTCTTGCCCTCCTACCCTTCCCCACACCAATTGAATCCTTCCTGCTCCATTATTCCCATTTAACCCTTTATTTCCCTTTCCATGAAACCCCCTTGTCAGACTTCTATGAGTATTCCAAATGAAATACACATATCTGAAGATTCAAAGCTAATATCTACAAACAAGAGAAATCACATGGTATTTCTGGGTCTGAATTCCTGGGTCTGAATTACCCCCTCAGAATGATTGTCTCTAGCACCATCTGTTAACTTGTGAATTTTATAATTTAATTTTTTCTTAATAATATTATATTGTGTAAATGTGTAATGGTTATATTATCCATTCATAAGCTGATGAACATCTAGGCTGTTTCCATGTCTTGACTCTTTTGAATAGAGCAGCAATGAATATAGGTGAGCAGATATATCTATATTAGGGTAGAGTCCTTTGGGTATTGTGGAATATTCTCTTTGTATACTGTGAAGATGTGTCACTCTGATTGGTTTAATAAAAATTTGAATGGCCAATAGCTAGGCAGGATTTCCAGGCACAGAGGAAACTGAGAAGGGTGGAGACTTGAGGAGATATGCAGGAAGCAGGAAAGCAGGATGGACAGTACATAGATGAGGTAAATTAGCCTTGGGCAGCAATAGATTAATAGAAATGGGTTAATTTACGCTATAAGAGCTAAAAGAAAGCCTAAGCTATCAGCAGAGCTTTCATAATGAGTCACAAATTTCTGTGTCCTGATTTGGAAGCTGGCTAGTAGGACAGAGAAAGACTTGGAGCAAGTGGTATCCAATGTGGAAGCAAGTATGTCCACATAAGACCTAGAAAGCTTAAACAAAGGTTCCAAACACACAAAATGGAGACAAATGTGGCTTCCCTAGTCCTGTGGTCTCTTAAGCGGCCATGGTACAGAGGAGCATCTTCCAGCCACTGACTGTAGGCTTGCGCCACCAGCACATCATGAGCTAAGCTGTATGGCAATTTATGTTTTGCTTATGCAGACAGAAAGGTTACAGATACATAGTAAACAGATTCAGACAGGAAAATAAATCTCTAAACAGGCTATAGTGTGTTTAAAACAAATGTGTCTAGGCTTAAGGGAAAAAAAGAAAAAGGATAGCCAGCCATAAAGAAATCATTGTTTAAAAATAATAGAATAGACTTTAAAGAGATCAGCAAAGTAATAATAATAACAATAGTAATAGTAATAGTAGTGGTAGTAGTAGTAGTAATTTATGAATAAGCCACATACACATGGCAAATACATAGGGAGTTTGGATCCTGTATGGTATTTTATTTATTCTAAAATTTTTGATTGCTGATGAGCAAACATTAGCTGCTGAGGGTTTGAATTACAAAACCTATTTAATTAAACCAACCTATATATTTAAAAAAGTATCTTAACTTCAAAATGGAAGTAAAACAATATATTATGTTGGAGAAGAGTCTGTGCTTTTGTTTCCACAGAAAAAGACTGTGTATTCATTCAAGGTTGATAGAGATGAAATTTGATCAGGAAGACTAACTGAAAATCCTGGCTAGAGGCATAAAGAAATAAATCTAAACAATCTACAAGACAGGTGATAAATATTTTACCTGATCAAACATAAAGCAAAAATCATCTTTAACTGATTTGTGCACACTGCAAATTCCATACTTTTATTAATGCAGATATAAATGTTACCTTTGAAAGTTTGTGTGCTTTCAGAACAGACACCAATGAACACTGGTGGCCAGGGTGACCCAGGTCTCTCAGAATACCTCTGTTGTAACTTCCTCAAAGTTCTGCATCCAGAACATCTTCAAGACTCCTGGCTGAGATTGCCTAGCCTCACCAACTACTCCAGCCAGGACTTCAGATAAGACTTGCATTATCCCATCACACTAAGACTTGACAACAGCTAGCTCTACCAGGACTTGACCATTATCTTACGTTTTTTCAGGGTCCCTTAAAGATTTCAGCACCCCCAGGCAACAGGAAGAAGTCTATAGAATACAACAACAACTAAATTTTCAAGACTGGGTGGTTTTTGGTCATTTGATAGGCTATGGATGTTTGTCATTGTTAAGAAGGGTTGGTTACAAATTGTTATTGGTCATGGTCAGGAAAAAGAAACTAAACAAAGGAGATTAGATTCAGGGATCCCTTTCTGAAGGAAAAAGGGATATAATATAGAAATGATGGGATTAAAGGGTGGATTGTTGACCACTACCCTGCAAAACCTTCTCAAGTTCCAGCCCAGCCCTCGTCCTCTTCTGCCGGCTATTGGCCAGAGGTGAGTCTGGGCCCAATCGGGGCTGCCTGTCCCCTTCAACCTCTTTACCCCCCTCCCCCGCCTGAACTCCCTGGATTGGCCCCTGATCCTGCTGCTCCTGTCTCCGGTCCCCTTTGAGAGCACCCTTGGAGCTCTGATACACCCCCACCCATCCCAACCTCCAGCCTACCCCCCCCCCTGTGCCCTACCCCACCTACGGTCCTGCCGCCTCTGGTTGAGCACTGGGACAGAGGGTGGAGCCAACAGTCCACCCTACTTCGGAGACCTCTCGGAGCAACTCCGAACAAAGGAGACCTGACTATCCACGTGGGACCACCTGTAATTTCCACCGGCTTGGTCCCTGACCCTGCCTCCAGTCCTCTGCTGGAGTCCCAGGCCCCCTCCCAGAGATCCGCCTATCTCTGCGGGTCCACTTGGAGTTCCTGCAGGCAAGATCCTTGACCCCCAAATCCGGGCCCTGCCAAAGAACGAGGTCTCAGCTGGAGAGCGCCAGTTTCCAGTGAGATCCCACTACCCTGCAAAACCTTCTCAAGTTCCAGTCCAGCCCTTGTCCTCTTCTCCCGGCTATTGGCCAGAGAGAAGCCTCCTAGAGAGCTTGGACCACACAGAGATACAGACATTGAATCTTTGATCCACATAAGCCCATCTGGGAAGGACCATAGAGAGAGGGAAGAGACACCACCAACACCTACAGGAAGAAACTATGGGAAGAAGGCAATACAAGAGAACACCTAACAACAGAAAGACAAACATGACACCACCAGAATCTAGGGAATCTACACCAACTAGAATGGAACACAACAACAAAGCAGAGGAAGCAGAAGGGTATGACTTAAAAATCACCATCATAAAAATGATAGAGGCCCTCAAAGAAGATATGAGAAAATCCCTTAAAGAAATAGAGGAAAAAACAAACAAAAAAGTGGAAGAAATGAACAAATTCCTTAAGGAAAGTACAGAAAGCCAAGAAAAAACAATTAACCAGGTGAAGGAAACGGTTCAAGATTTGAAAACCCGAAATTGAGAAAATAAAGGCAACACAAATGGAAGGAAAGCTGGAAATTGAAAAGCTGGGCAAAAATCGGAAACCACGGACACAAGCATAACCAATAGAATTCAAAAGATGGAAGAGAGAATCTCAGGCGCAGAAGATAAACTAGAAGAAATAGATTCATCGACCAAAGAAAACCATAAATCCAACAAATCCTTAACACACAATATCCAGGAAATGTGGGACACCATGAAAAGGCCAAACCTAAGAATAATAGGCATAGAGGAAGGTGAGGAAGCCCAGCTCAAAGGTGCTGAAAACATATTCAACAAAATCATCTAGGAAAACTTTCCAAATCTGAAGAAGGACATGCCCATGAAAGTACAAGAAGCATACCGAACCCCAAATAGGCTGAACCAAAGAAAAAAGACCCCTCGACATATAATAATCAAAACACCTAGCATACAGAATAAAGAAAAAATATTAAGAGCAGCGAAGGAAAAAGGACAGGTAACATATAAAGGCAAACCTATCAAAATTACACCTGACTTCTCCATGGAAACCCTCAAGGCCAGAAGGTCCTGGATAGATGTTCTAAAAGTATTAAGAGAACACGGATGCCAGCCTAGGCTACTATATCCAGCAAAACTCTCAGTCAATATAGATGGAGAGAACAAGATATTCAATGACAAAACCAGATTTTCCCAATATGTATCTACAAATCCAGCCCTACAGAAAGTATTGGAAGGAAAATTCCAACCCAAGGAAGGTAACTACCCCCACAAAAATGTAGGCAACAGATAATCCAACTACACCAGAAACCTAGGGTGAAGCAGAACAAATATATTCACAATACCACTGCCAACAACAAACCTAAATCAAACAACCATCAACAATCAATGGTCCTTACTCACCCTCAACATTAATGGTCTTAACTCACCTATAAAAAGACACAGATTAACAGAATGGATACGAAGACAGAATCCATCCTTCTGCTGCATACAAGAAACACATCTTAGCTCCAAAGATAGACATTACCTCAGGGTAAAGGGTTGGGAAAAGATTTTCCAATCAAATGGAAATAAGAAGCAAGCAGGCGTAGCTATCCTAATATCTAACAAGCTAGACTTCAAACCAAAACTAGTCAAAAGAGATGAAGATGGTCATTTCATATTCATCTCAGGAGAAATCCATCAACACAAAGTCTCAATTCTGAACATCTATGCCCCTAATACAAAGCCACCCACATTCGTAAAAGAAACACTACTAAAACTCAAAGCTCATATAAAACCTCACACACTTATAGTGGGAGACTTCAATACACCACTCTCAACACTAGACAGGACCACAAATCAACAAAGAAACAAAAGAATTAACAGAAGTTATGTCTCAACTGGGGCTAACAGACATCTATAGAACATTCCATCCAAAGACAAAAGAATATACCTTCTTCTCTGCTCCACATGGAACCTTCTCTAAAATCGACCACATACTAGGAGACATAACAAACCTCAATAGATACAAGAGAATAGAAATAGTCCCCTGTATCTTATCGGACCACCATGCTTTAAAATTGGAATTCAACAACAATACAAATAGCAGAAAACCTGCAAACTCATGGAAACTGAACAATGTGCAATTGCACCACTCCTGGGTCAAAGAAGAAATAAAGAAAGAAATTAAAGACTTTCTAATATTCAATGAGAATGAGGATACAACATACCCGAACTTATGGGACACCTTGAAAGCAGTGCTATGAGGGAAGTTCATTGCACTAAGTGCCCATATGAAGAAAACAGAGGATAGTCACATAAATGAATTAACAGCGCAACTGAAAACCTTAGAACAGAGAGAAGCGAATTCACCCCGCAGGAGCAGACGCCAGGAAATAATCAACTTGAGGGCTGAAATCAACAAAATAGAAACCAGGAAAACAATACAAAAAATCAATGCAACAAAGAGTTGGTTTTTTGAGAAAATCAACAAGATTGATAAACCTTTATCCAAATTAACGAAAAAGCAGAGACAGAACATGCAAATTAACAAAATCAGAAATGAAATGGGGAACATAACAACAGACACAGAGGAAATCCAGACAATTTTCAGGTCATACTTCGAAAATCTGTATTCCACAAAAATTGAAAATTCAAAGGAAATGGACAAGTTTCTGGATAACTATCACTTACCAAAATTAAATCAAGAACAGACAAACAACTTAAATAGACCTATAACCCGAAATGAAATAGAAGCAGTCATCGAAAGCCTTCACAACGAAAAAAAAGTCCAGGGCCAGATGGATTCAGTGCAGAATTCTACCAGACATTCAAGGAAGAACTAATACCACTACTCCTCAAACTGTTCCACAAGATAGAAACAGAAGGTTTATTGCCAATCTCTTTTTATGAGGCCACAATAACTTTGGTACCCAAACCTCACAAAGACACAACTAAGAAAGAAAACTACAGACCAATATCCCTGATGAACATCGATGCAAAAATACTCAATAAAATAATGGCAAACCGAATTCAAAAATACATCAGAGAAATCATCCACCATGATCAAGTAGGCTTCATACCTGGATTGCAGGGATGGTTTAACATACGAAAATCTATCAACGTGATCCACCATATAAACAAACTGAAAAAGAAAAACCATATGATTATCTCCCTAGATGCAGAAAAAGCCTTCGATAAAATTCAACACCCTTTCATGATAAAGGTATTAGAGAGGTCAGGGATAACAGGAACATACCTAAACATAATAAGAGCAATATACAGCAAACCAACTGCCAACATCAAACTGAATGGAGAGAAACTTAAGCCAATTCCTCTAAAATCAGGAACAAGACAAGGCTGTCCTCTCTCTCCATATCTCTTCAATATCGTACTAGAAGTTCTAGCTAATGCTATAAGACAACAAAAGGAGATCAAGGGCATCCAAATTGGAAAGGAAGAAGTCAAACTGTCTCTATTTGCAGATGATATGATAGTTTACATAAGCGACCCAATAAACTCTACCAGGGAACTCCTACAGCTGATAAACACCTTCAGCAAACTAGCAGGATACAAGATAAACTCAAAAAAATCAGTAGCCCTATTTTTTTCAGACGACAAAGAGGCAGAGAAAGAAATCAGAGAAACATCACCCTTTACAATAGCCACAAGCAACATAAAGTATCTTGGTGTAACGCTTACCAAACAAGTAAAAGATCTATATAATAAGAACTTTGTGACTCTAAAGAAAGAAATTAAAGAAGATACCAGAAAATGGAAAGACCTCCCATGCTCTTGGATAGGTAGGATAAACATAGTAAAAATGGCAATCTTACCAAAAGCAATCTACAGATTCAATGCAATCCCCATTAAAATCCCACCACAATTCTTCACCGACCTTGAAAGGATAATAATTAACTTTATATGGAAAAACAAAAGACCCAGGATAGCCAAAACAACCCTATACAATAAAAGAACATCAGGAGGCATCACCATTCCTGACTTTAAGCTCTACTACAGAGCTATAGTTCTGAAAACAGCCTGGTATTGGCATAAAAATAGACAGGTAGACCAATGGAATCGAATTGAAAATCCTGATATTAATCCATGCACCTATGAACACCTGATTTTCGACAAAACAGCTAAAATGATACAATGGGGCAAAGACAGCATCTTCAACAAATGGTGCTGGCACAATTGGATGAGGGTGTGTAGAAGACTGCAGATAGACCCATGTCTGTCGCCATGCACAAAACTCAAGTCCAAATGGATCAAAGACCTCAACATCAATCCAGCCACATTGAACCTCTTAGAAGAGAAAGTAGGAGGTACCCTTGAACAAATTGGTATAGGAGACCGCTTCTTGAACATAACTCCAGGGGCACAGACACTGAAAGAAACAATTAATAAATGGGACCTCTTCAAACTTAGAAGCTTCTGTAAGGCAAAGGACACAGTTGACAAGACCAAACGGCAGCCCACTGACTGGGAAAAGATTTTCACTAATCCTATATCCGACAAAGGGCTGATCTCCAAAATATACAAAGAACTCAAGAAAGTAGTCAACAAAACACCAAATAACCCTATTAAAAAATGGGGTACAGAACTGAAGAAAGAATTCTCAATGGAGGAAATCAAAAAGGCTGAAAGACACTTAAGAAAATGCTCCACATCCTTAGCTATCAGGGAAATGCAAATCAAAACAACTTTGAGATACCATCTTACCCCTGCCAGAATGGCTAAAATTAGAAACACCAGTGATGACTTATGTTGGAGAGGATGTGGAGAAAGTGGAACACTCCTCCACTGCTGGTGGGAGTGCAAACTCATACAGCCACTTTGGAGATCAGTATGGCGGTTCCTCAGGAAAATGGGAATTAGTTTACCACAGGACCCGGCAATCCCCCTCTTAGGCATATACCCAAAGGATTCACATCAATGCAACAAAGACATCTGTTCAACTATGTTCATAGCAGCACTATTTGTAATAGCAAGAACCTGGAAGCAACCTAGATGCCCTTCAATTGAAGAATGGTTAATGAAGATGTGGCACATCTACACAATGGAATACTACTCTGCAGAAAAAAATAATGGTATCTTGAAATTCGCAGGCAAGTGGATGGCACTTGAAGAAACCATCCTGAATGAGGTAACCCAGTCACAAAAAGAGGAACACAGTATGTACTCACTCATATATGGATTTTAGACCTAGATCAAATGATCACCAGCCTATAATTCACATCACCAGAGGAACTAGGATACAAGTTGTATTCTAAGAGATTCATATAAAGTCCCTCACAGAACTGGGAAGGGACAAGTCCCCCAGACCTCAGGTATAGTGGGGGAGGACAGCTAATGGAGAGAGAAGTAGGAGAAAATGAGAGGGAGGAGAGGAAGGCATGTGTGACTAGGAGGATTGAGCCTGGTTAGGAATGGAAAATAGGAAAGAGAGAGAGAGACAGAGACAGAGAGAGAGAACATAAAAGAGGGGAGCCAATATTGGTTTGAAGATAAAGTTGAACACAAAGAAAGGTCGAGGGAACTACAAGACTGCTCCCAACTAACAATCTCAGCTTCCGTGGAAAGGCTATCATAAATGCCCTTCCCGGAGAGTGAGATCAACAACTAACTTCTCCATGGAGTCCTCAACTAATGCCTGTTGAAAACAGGAGCAAACACCCATACATAAACACTGAGTCAAACTAGAACCCAGAAGCAGATGGAGAGGACAAGACCATGCGGTAGAAGTACATAGAGACAGCTTACCTGAACAAGGAGGAGCTAAGGGCCACTAGACTGATAGCTGGGAAGCCAACAGAGGTCTGACTCGGACTCCCCTGAATATGGGTCTCAGCCAGAAGGTCTGAGCAGTCTAAGAGACCTCAGACAGTGGAGCCAGGATGTATCCCTGGTGCACAAAAGGACTTTGCAAACATATCCCCCATGGAGGGATAACTGCCTTATTCTAGAGATAGGAGAGAAGCCCTAGTCCCTACTTCACAGGACCTGTCAGATCTACATGACCCCAACTGGATGGCATTCCCCTACATATTGTATTGTGGTGGGGGGTGGGAGGGGAGGGTGTTTAGAGTGCATGGGAGAGGGTAGAGAGGGCAAAAGGGAGGGAAGGAGGGAGGGAGGGCTTGGGGGGAGGGGGAGGGAGGGAGGGAGAGGAACTGGGATCGACATGTAAAATAATAATAATAAAAAAAAAAAAAAAAAAAAAAAAAAAAAACGCTTTGACTCCAAAATTTAAGTTGAAGAACAAGTTACTGGGAAAAAGTATTTCTATTTTTGTTTCCACAGAAAATGAAAAGATGTGGATTCCTTCCAGACTAATGTGGTTTGATCACACCAGACCGCCTGAAACAGAGTACAAGCTGATCCTACATTCCAAACAGCTGGACAAAACAGCCCTACAGACTACAGCTAGGATATCTAGAGATCTTCTTCGAATCCCCCAAGACAGCGCCCCTTACCAGCAGGGAAGTAGTTTGGAAAAACCGACGCCCAAATTCCCAAATATTGTGTATAAATGTTTGTTTTCATTTAATTGGACTTTGTTATATAAAATTAAATAAAAAATACTCTATATGCAAAAAAAAAAAAAAAAAAAAAAAAAAAAGGGTGGATTGTTGAGTCTACTTTTGAACAACCACTAGTCTCAAATATTTCCCTTTGGTATGGATTTTTGTGTATTGATGCAAATTTAAGGTTATTTTGTTATATTGTATTTATGCAGCTCATTTAAAAATGTAATGTAAAGTTTTAGTCCTTGAAAGCTATTTGGGATAACAAAGAAATCCAGGTTACTAGTTAGTCATTTATAACAATAAGACTTTTAGTAATGTTAGGTAATTCCTTAAGGTTATAAAAAGATTTATTTTAGATGACATGTGATCTTCAAACACTTCAAAGACCTACAGAATATGGTATTTAAAATGTTTTAATAACATAAGGCTTTTCATGGCAGTGAGACATGTCTGCTTCTGGCAGCATCGATTTACTTCAAAAAAAAAAAAAAAGATGATGGGAATCTCCATATGGAGTTTGCTTTCTTTGTGGCATTGTAACTGTCCTTGCCTTTACTGTTGACAGTATGCTATCCAAAGTGTACAACCAGGATACAAAGGAAAGCATCTGCCAAACTTTGCTAAAACAAGGTGGGACAGTCCTTCAAAATTCATGCTTCACAGAAAATTCTGTCAGATATTCTAGGCCTATAGGCAGAAGATGGATGCCCCAACATTATAGAGGAACCTTGGGTGTCAGAAGTCTTTGTCATTTCTTATAGTTTTGGGAATTGCTTGCTCTGTATTTCCTGTTTACTTCCTGAATAGGTAATATTATATCCTTCTCGGATCTTTGATGGGGTTGGAGTATATATAGATAGTTAGAGTTTTCCTTAGAAGGTAAATTAGGTACAAAACTCTTTACTCATCAAGAGAAGGTAGTTAATGGGGTATTTTCTCTGACTTTGCCAAATATAAGTGAAGTAGACATTGTAAATGTAGTTCTTACCTGATACTTGTTATGTTGTATATAGTTTACTGTGTTAGAGTTAAAAACCATTATTTTTTATTTAGACAAAAAGGAAAATTTTGTGGAATAATCTTTTTGTACATTTTGGAGACGTGTTGGTTAAATAAAGAGATAGATGGTCAATAGCTAAGCAGGATTTCCAGACACAGAAAACACTGGGAAGAAGAAGGGTAGAGACATGAGAAGACATGGAGGAAGCAGGAAATCAGGATAGACAGTACATAGATGAGGTAAATTACCCTTGGGGCAGCATATAGATTGATAGAAATGAGTTAATTTAAGTTATAAGAGCTAAAAAGAAGCCTAAACTATCAGCTGAGCTTTCATAATTGATAATAAGTCTCTGTATCATGCAGCTGGCTACCACAACAAAGAAAGCCTCATTGAATGTGTCATCCAACATGGAGGGGGTATGTATTTCCACACAAGAACTGAGAAAGCTTAATAAAAGGTTCCAAACACACAAAAACAAAGCCAAAACGAATCGTGTAGCTGGATCATGTATTAGATCTATTTTTAGCTATTTTTGACTGAATTTTATAGTGACTGTACCAGTTTTCATGTTTATCACCTGTATATAAGTTGCTTGCTTTTTGATATCCATGATAGAATTATATTTATTATATATTCCTTTTTTTATTTTTAGCCAATCTTACTGGGATAAGATGAAATATCAAAGTACTTTTAATTTTCATTTCCCCAATGCCTAATGATGTAATGCATTGTAGAAATTATTTCTTATCCATTTGTATTTCCTCTTTTGAGAACTCTGTGTTGAGCTTCATGTTTCATTTTAAAAATTGAATTATTTGTTTTATTGGTGTTTAACATTTTTATTTCTTTGTATATTATAGATATTAATTAATCCTTTGTCAGATGTACAATCAGTAAGGATTCCTCCTCTCCCAAGCTCTGCTAGCTGCCTCTTCACTTGAGAGACACAGCTGCTTGCTATATAGAATGGTTTTAGTTTTAAGAGCTCTCATTTATTAATTGTTGACCTTAATTCCTATGCTACTGCTGCCCTGTTGAGAAAGACCTTTCTTGTGCCAATGAGTTCACATATTTTCTTTTCTTATATGTGGGACTTCAGTTCTATTCTATTGGCCAGTGAGGGTATTTTTACCCTAGTTCTATACTGTTTCTATGACTATAGTTCTGTAGTATAATTTGAAGTATGAGATTATAATTCCTCCAGGAAGTTATTGTTGTTGTTCAGGGTTATTTAGTCTGTTTTGGGTATTTTGTATTAGCACATCAATTTAAAACTCCCCCCTTCAATTCTGTAAAGAACATCATTGAATTATTTTTGATGGGGATTTAGTTGACTCTGTAGATTGCTTTTGGTAGGATGGCCATTTCATACTATTAATCCTACCAGTTCATGAGCAAGGGAGTTCTTTCCATCTTCTGGTATCTTCTTCAGTTTCTTTTTTTTCATTTTAAAGTTGTTATTGTACAAGTCTTTCCTTCACTTTTCTGATTAGATTCATTCCAAGATTCTTGTCCAATCTAAACAGTGTAAATCTTGATAACATGCTTATGCATGGCATTGGCTCGGTGCTTGAGATGACCTCCTCATATTCTTTGGGTGTGCTTTTTATTTAAATATGAGACTGTGGCAAAACACAGTATAGACTTAGCCTGCTTCCTGGGGAATAGTGGAAGTTCCTCTAGCTTTATTTCCATGTAGATGGAGTAGTTCCAGAATTCTGATGGTGTAGTTTTGTCATTCTGGCCTGTTTTTCTTGCATGGCTAAGAAGTTGCATGGCCAAGTCTCACTTGGCCTCCCTTGGGAATTTCAGTCTCAACCTAAGGCTGAAAGTAGCTTGGGTGAACTGGCTTTTTAAGTTTATGAAGTATATTCTTTTGATGGTCACCCTGGGTTATATTTTATATGTTTGGAATAGAAGAGGGAATGCTGGTGAATTCAGTCTGATGTTTATATCTTTATAAAGTAAACATATTGACAAATATTAATTAACTCCGTATGGTGTCCCTGGCTTTGCTATAGTTGCTATGAACAACTCCAAGTTTTGATCCCCTTGAAAGAATGGCATAAGGGACAGTAAGTAAAAATGCAGTAAAATCAGATGAAGTTGTGGAAATGAAACAAGGAGGACCAGGTTGGATGAGTGTATTTTATTTTGGATGGCAAAGACCCTTAGTCAGAAGGTCACATAAGGAGATGAGGTATCATGCAGATACTGGAGAGATTAGCTCAGGTTCTCTGGGGAGCAGGCACCAAGATGAGATTAACAATGCAAGAGAGTTTTTTTGTTTGTTTGTTTTGGTGTTTTGTTATTTTAGATAGGGTTTCTTTGTGGCTTTGGAGCCTGCCCTCGATCTAGCTCTGTAGACCAGGCTGGCCTCAAACTCATAGATATCCACCTGCCTCTGCCTCCTGAGTGCTGGGATTAAAGGCATGTACCACCAATGCCTGACTATGAAAACTGTTAATATTTTATTTTGCTACTTTGTTGAATAAATTTATCAGCTGTAAGAGTTTCTGGTCGAGTCTTTGGGATCTTTATATCATCTGCAAATAACACTTTCCTTTTCATCCTTTTGTATTTGTATTCCATTTATCTCTCAGTTATCTTATTGCTCTGGCTAAAATTTAAAGTACCTCTTTTACAGGAGTTGGATATCTTCCTGTACAGTACAGGAGAGTGGATATCCTTACCTTGTTCCAGATTTTAGTGTAGAGCCTTTGGGTTTTTCCACCATTTAGATGGATGCTGATCATGGACTTCCTGGATAATATCTTTAATGTGTTGAGATATGACATATATTTCCCTGTGATCAGTAAGACTTTTTTTTTTTTAAATCTTGAGTGGATATTAGATTGCATCAATGGCCTTTTCTGCACTTAAGAAGATTGCCATGTGGCTTCTGTCCTTTACTCTGCTTATTGACTTATGTATGTTGAACCTGCATCTCTGGGCTGAAGCTGATTTAATCATGGTGAATAATTATTTTATGTATTCTTTAATAATTTTGCAACTATTTTAGTGAGAATTTTTGTGTCTATGTTCATCAAAGACATTGGCCTATTATTGTCTTTTTTTTGGTTAGGTTTTAGGTTTTACTGTTAAAGAAATACTAGGTTTATAAAAGGAATGTGGAAGTATTCTTTCCTTTTCTATTTTATGGAATCCATTTAAATATCATTGCTCTGAAGAGTTCTGCACTAAATCCTTCTATCCCTGGGAATTTGAAAGCTGGAAGAGTTTTAATTATTGCTTCTACTTCACTAGATATTATAGATCTACTTACGTTAACTAGATTATATTGAACTTTATATGGTCATATGGCAGGGGCGTCCCCCAGTGGCTGATAGGTTTCAGAGAGCAGCCAAGGAGCAGGTGAAGAAAGAAGTGATCCAGGTCGTGGTGGGGACGAGAATCTTGCAGACTGACAAACCAGCAGCGAGAGTGCTTTTTTATTTATACGAAATTCAGTAAGCAGGGGTAGATGTATGTTGTCTCAAAACATAGATCACATCACATTTTTGGACTCATGTTTCACTTCTTCTTGTGTACCTTTTAGTAATCATTTTTAAACTGTGACAGAAAAGTTATTATTTACAATCATTTCCCCCTCAAGTTTATCACCATTGATAAACAGAGTCATATTTTACAATCATTTTTACTCATCAACCCCATAACCCATTTTTTAAGTATCTAGAGGTATGCGACAGCCTGTCTTCAGGCTGCCAGCTTTTGCAGCCTTAAAGGACACTAGATAAAAAGTAAATCTCCAAGCCAGCCCAATTTGTCATATCCTGAGTAGTGTATTATTAACTCTTAATGACCTAGAAAAATCCTCAGGCTGAAGTTGCTGCAGTTATTATTCAAAATTCTGGCACAATACAATGTTTATATTTTATTTCTTTAGAGAATGTATTTATATATCTAATCATGGCATTCTTTTGTTTCTTGGTCAGATGAAGCCACAGTGGTTCTGCACAAGCTAACTTTTCTAAGAACAGGTGTCCTGACACCTCATTTTTAAAAATCATCTTCCCACACCATTCTTTGCTTATCAGTAGACGACCATGTGTAGGGCAGAGGTAACTTCAGCTAATCTAACTTTGTTGCTGTATATGCCTCATAATCTCCTGAGTTTATAGTGGGAAGAGGCTTGCTCTCTGAGTCTATGGCTAACTCCTCTAGTCCACTGAAGAATGGTGGGCATTTCAAGTTTATCTTCTTGTTCCTGAGTAAGGAGCAGACATTGTAAGAATATTTAAGAGCCTCATGAAGAGACCTTTGGCTTATTTATGTGTGTCACAAACTCCAAGGCATAAGGGAGACCATCATGTAGATGAGGATAGCTCCCTAAAAGTGGGAGGGGTAGTGTACTCAGGACTTCCTGAGGGAGCTTGGAAGTAGTACTCCTGGGAGGAGGCATAAATGATTCATAAGAAATTTTTCATCAATCCAAAATCCCCAAATTATACAAATGTTAAAAGTTCCAAAAGTATCCAACAGGTGGGGACCAAGGCCTGCTTTATTCTGTTGATATATACATTATCTATGGTCCCCAAAGTCCTGCCACCCTATCACTTAGCAAAAGCACCACAGAAGAACAAAGCTTTCAGTTTTTTATATTTCCCAGATTAAGACTTGTTTATTTAAAATTCAAAATTACAGAAGGCATGAGGTAGAGTGATTGTTACCCTCTCACTAGGTGTGATTGTGTGCAGACATGTTTCTTAAAACTAAAACCCAAATTATATGTAATATACATTTAGTGTTGCAGATAAATCATGGATTAAAAAATTTCTTATAAAGATTGTGGTTCACTAAAAAGAGGTGAATTTCTATGTGAATGTAATTTGGAAGCTGTTTTTTCTTGGTGGCAACAGTGCATTTAGTTTTCCTTCATTCAATTGTATGTATTGATCTTATCTTATATACTAGGTACTGGACTAGATAGTGGGAAGAAAAACCAGACATATTTATTGCCCCAGGGAATTTATTGTCAACTGGGAATACAGACATTGAATTGTAGCTCTAACAAAGAGTTTGTCATGAAGGGAGAAATTCAAGGTGTTCTTGGAAGGAATAGTAATGTCGGGAAGAGGAATGCTGGAAAATTCCGTGAGGAAAACCTATTGTATGAATAAAAGTTTTCATATGATTAGGGACAGTCATATGTACATGCACGTGCACGCACGCACACGCGCGTGTGCGTGCACGTGCGCACACACACACACACACACACACACACACACACACACACACCAAGGTCTTGCTGTGTATCTCTAGATGATCTGGTACCCACTATATCTCCTATGGAAGTTCTCTGGTTTCAGATACCCCAGGGCTGGGAATACAGCCATCACACTTCCCTAAAATGATTAGATCCAGCAACCAAATATTTTACAACGTCAAAGGCTTAGATACTCCAGTTTCCATAGGGATTTCTTCCCTCTAGAAATTTAAGGTACTAATATACATTTGCTGTTGTACTATAGTAAATTTATTGACTACATAAACTGGTGATTGGGCTCAAATGCAAAATGGATGTTCATTCCAATAAACACGTCTATTTTTCCAAAGAACCTACTGATCAAGGCATAAAAATAGGATATCCTAAATAAAATGTGCACACACACATTTCCTTATTTTAAATTGCAATGTGATACAATTCCTAAGGAAGATGAAAAATAAAAGCCCAAAGCATGGACGAAGAGCAGTGCTCCATCTCTGATAGTCTAGGGCACAGTGTGGATGCTGATGAAACATCTACATGCACACTGTGAGGGCATTCCCTCTGAGGCCAGATTGTGCAGGCTCAGCACAATACTGACAGTGAGCCTCCCTTGTGATCGGTGCAGCTGCAACTCCCAGGACCATGACCCAGAGTAACAGGGTAACAACACAACTGACATATCTGGACACTCTCAAACACTTTCTTATTTATTCCCCAGCGGGAATTCTTGCACATGAAGCACCATCAATTTAGAAGTTGGGGACATGTTAGCATTGTTGAAAGCAAGCGACTCCTGAAGGTGCTGAAATATCCAGAGAGTGGTCATCGTGGTGTATGTGTCTTATTCTTACTGTCTTCTACCAGCCCAGGGAATGAGAATAGACAATAGGGAAGGATGTGCCACAGATAAACTAAAACTGCTCTGTAATAAGAGACTCTCACTATGTGAATACTCTAAGGCAAGAGGATGTTAAGAGGATAATTCCATGTACATTTGACTTAGCACTTCCTCCTTCCTATGAACTAGATAACAGAGATGTCTATAGTAAGTTGGTTCTATAATTCCCTTTAAAAAAGCTAATTATCATGTTATCCTACTAAAATGGTATGATAAAGTGATTTCCAAACATTGAACTGCCTTGTCCTCTTGGGATAAGATTCTCTTGATCATGACATGATATGGTGGTGTATCTTTTTCTATATTTCTTTTTCTTTTAGTTTTTAGGCATTGGATTTTCTATGTATCCCAGACTTGGTTAGCCTGGAACTCACTATATAGCTCAGCTGTCTTCAAAATGACATTTATCTAGCTTTACCCTCTTGAGTGCTCATACTATAGGAGTTCAGAACCATGCCCAGCTTACACTGCTAGATTTGTGCATTGGTGTTTTGCTTGCATCTGTGTGCGTAGACGGGGTCCCCTTGAACTGGAATTACAGACAGTTGTGAGCTGCCATGTGGGTACTGGGAATTGAATCTGGTTCCTCTGGAAGAGCAGTCAGTGCTCCTTAACTGCTAAGCCACTTCTCCTGTCTCTACACTGCTAAATTTGACCTAATTGCTTCTTTTCACTACTTTCATGAGATATAGATTTTAAAAATTTATTTATTTTTTATTTTATGTGCATTGGTGTTTTGCTATAGGTGTCAGATCCCCTGGAAGTAGGATTAAAGACAGTTTTGAGCTGCCATGAGGATGCTGAGAATTGTACCTGGGTCCTTTGGGAGGGCAGTTAGTGCTCTTAACTACTGAGCCATCTCTTCAGCCCCTGATCTATAGATTTTTTTTGTAGTTATATTATCAGGGTAATGATGGTTTCATAAGTTAAGTATAAAATATTTTCTTCTTATTTCTGAAGTTTATATAGTATTTATGATTTTTTTAAAAAGGTGATATGCTTTATCAAAGAAGCCAAGTATTAGAGTTAGTTCCTGTGTACACAATTTTTAAGGTATGAATTTAGCTTGTTTGCTGTAGGACCATTTGGGTAATAGGATCTTTGTAGTGTGTGTCTTCTGAAGAATTTGGTCATGTGACATAAACTATTACAGTTATAGAAATAAAGGTACTGGAATGTTTTTGCATTATTTTTTAATAGCTTATGAATCTTTACTGATACCACCTCTTTAATATTGATACATATATTTATTATTTAATCAGCCTAGAGGCTTATTAATTTTCTTGACTTTTTTCAAAGCTCATTGGTTTTATGGAATTCATCAGCTTTTTCTTCTTAACTTAGTTGATTTCTATACTGTTACCATTTCTTTCTAAATGTTTTGAGTTTAATTTACTGTGATTTGCTAGCACTGGTTAGAAAAAAATGGGTAATTTGTTAGCAATCTTTCCTCATTTCTGATAAAATAATAAATATCTCATATAAAGTTTCCTTGAAATATGGTTTAAAAATCTATGAATTCTGATTGTAGTAATTTTAAAAATTACTTTTAAATTTCTCTCTCTCTGTGAGTGTGTGTGTGTGTGTGTGTGTGTGTGTGTGTGTGTGTGTGTGTGTTTGGTTTTCTGTCTGTGGGCAGGTGTCTATAGAGGCCAGAGGGAAATCAGAGCCCTGGAGCCAGAATTATAGGTTGTTGTGAGTTGTTCTATGTGGGTGCTGGGAGCTGATCTTGGGTTTCCTGGGAGATTAGCAGATGCTCTTAACCACGGAGCCATCTTCCCACATCTCAATGCTGTATTTTAATTTTTCTACAATTAAAAATTTTATAATTCCTTTGTGACTTTGTTTTTGAACCATGGAGTATTTAGAAATTCTTATTTAATTTTCAAATACTTAGGGTTTGTCTAGACCTATATTTTTGCTAATGTTTTTAGTTGAATTCCATCAGAACCAATGAATTTTATATAATGTATTAGTATATAGTAATATATGATGTTATATACACATATACACACACACACACACATATTAATCCCATATATATGGGATTAAAGGTATGTGCCACCACTGCCTGGCTTACCTTCTACATTTTGTCAAGTAATTTAGATTATAATCAGAATGCTATGAGGACCATAGAAGAAGAGTTTCCTTTTTTCAATGCTGGAAGAAACTTGTGAAATGTGTCTCAGGCAGTCTGAAAACCTTTAATTCAATGAGATCATCAAGAAAATGGAGAAGCTATTCTCTTTTGCTGAGGCTCAATGAAAAGACAGTAGTCACAGGACTCTGGGAAGCTTTGCAGCATGATGCATAAAACTTGGATGGAACTCTGCTTTTAACCATTTTCTTCCTTCTTTTTCTCCATTCCAGAAACATGTCCTGACTTCATGCTCATAAAACTGTGTGAAAATGCTCACAGCCCTACGTTTACACAAAGGAGACAGATCTGTCCTTTCAAAAAGTCTGTTGCCCAAATTTGAAAGTGTCCATTCAATTGGAATATTGGCCCCGCAGTACTTCTACTTCTATTTCTTTCTTAGGGTGGGAATTGATTTTTCTTCTCTTATTTGTCATATGAGAGCACTAAGTGGTTCACAGCCTCAGAATTCTCGCACATTATTTAAAACCCTGTTCACAACGCGATGGGGTCTTGTATAGGCTTGTCTATGCCAATGTGGAAATCTCCAGCTGCTTTGGAGATTGTGGAGATAAAGTTCTGTTCCTCATTAGGTTGTCTGACTAACACTTGCGTTGGTCGAGTAAGAACATCATACAGGCATTTCCCCAGAGTTTTAGATTTCAAAGCCTTTATCATCACCCTAATTTTATACACACAAATTAATTGATTTATTTTCTGTTTGTAACTATATGAATATGTTTGGGCACTTAAAATCACTATGGCATTGTTGAAATTTTTGTTTGCATATTACTTTTTGAATAAGCACTTACACACAGTTATACTTGAACACTTGTCTCCATAAATTCTGTATACATTAAAATTGCAATGGTAGTTTCTAGACTAGTTTGGGGGGGGGGAACAAATCAGGTTCAGCTTTCTGTGTCCTCATTTACTCAACCACTACCTTTGATTGTCAACTTTGAAAAGATAAGTCATTCAAACTTGTTCTGTCAGCAAGAAAATGTGGACATGTTCAGGAAAGAAAATTCAAACTTAATTATGAAGGCATATAGGTCTTTATGAGTGGACTTGTGCAAACACAGTGCAGACCGGAATTCAAAGACAGAAGAGTCAGAAGATGCTTCTATATCCTAGCCCCTCAAAATGGTGCCTCTGAACAAAGCTGAATACAGCTTGGAGGTGCCATTAGGACAGGTACCTGCCACCTTGCTGTACATTTTTAAGAAGCAAGTGTGAGAGTTGCCCCTGGAGGCAAATATTTTGAGAATATCAAATAGTATCAATCGATCACCAGCTACCAAGAGGAGTTATTGGAGATTTTAGAGGGAACATACTATGCAAGTCTTCAAATCCAGTTAGCTGATTGCTGGGTAACACTGGTGGAGGGGGTGGGGGGTAGCAGGCTGTTGTAGACTCCTGCTTGTCATTCTGTTTCATTGGTAACAAGCTTCTACATTTTGAAAAATTGTAGATTTATAGAAAGATTGTTAAGATAACAAAGAGAAATCTTCCTGTGGTTTTTCCTCCTCTGTAATAATGTTATGATAGAACATTTGTTCAAACCAATGCATTATACACTATAAAATGAATGCCAGTCTTTCTTCAGATTTTACAGCTCTTGACTAAAGTCTCACCCCTGCTCCAGGATCCTACCTAAGGCACTACATCACATTTAGCCAGTGTCTATTTGGGGACAGAAGGATGAGTTCTATCACTGAACAGTTTCTGTACATATTCCTACTGAACATAGTTATAAGCAAAATTTTGTGTGTAAGTTTGCTGATTACAAATTTTAGTTAGGAATTCTGTGTCTTGACACTTGCCATAAGGGTTTATTCATTCCAGGTGCTTGGGCTTGATCAGGGGCTTCAAACTATCTTTGTGCTCAGTACAGCGCCTGCTTGCCAGAGACATTCAGGGCAGCCTATGAAGCTAGCAAACAAATTAACACAGCTCTCAAGCTGAATCATCACAACCTGGTCTAGTGTTTCAGCATGTCAGTATCACTTTATTTTTAGAATTCAGATAGTGTCTGATGAATCTTTCATAATAATTCAGGTTCTTGAAAGAAAAGAAAAAGAAAAAGGAAAACAGTTTATTCTATGTTTTAAAGAAAAATACAAGACAAGCAGTAACCAGACTAATAGTCATACAGTTTAGACTTTCCTGGAACTTGACACACAGCATGACCTCCTTTTTCCTCCCGTTGTTCTTTTTTCTAAAAGAACATTAATGTGTTCAGTGGTGAATTATTGAGCAGTTGGACATTCATGTTTGGCTTGGCCCTTGAATTTGATGGGGTGAGCTGTAGCTATAGTTGTTTTGATGTGTCATTACGAGTCTGAGGGGCTGGCAGGAGCCAGAATGATTGAAAGTACTTTGGGAAGGTTTCTAATCTCATAGTTAGGGTGTGTATATTTGGTAATACTTTTGGCCCTGCCCAGAGAGATGGACACACAGGCAATCCTGCCCACAGACACAGGCATTCCCAAACAGTTGGTGTGTTGAGACATTTTTACAGACATTCCCATGTGGTGGAAGTGAGGCAGCACATGGAACAGAACATGCTTCCAACATTGAAGGGGATAGTTTATATTAGCTATTTAAATTCAAAAAGCAAATATGAGATGAGATTAAAAACTCAGTTTGTTAATTGCACTAACCACATTTTATATGCTCACGACTATGTTAGATGAGAAGTTTCACTGTCTCACAGATTTCTGTTTTAGATAGCTGCATGCTAGAGCCGAGGTCTGATAGTTGGTATTGCTTGAGGGTTAAACTTAAATTATTCTGGAACCATGTAGGCTTTTTCCATTTGGTTAAGTTTAGGAGTTTAATTTAATTCTACTTAAGTTAAATCTAAGCAAATACCCCTGATGTATGTGAGTCATGCTAACCCATATTCTCAATTGAGTGGTGTCAATTTTTTTTCACTTGCAGGATTCCTGAAAATAGGCAGATTTCCAGTACTCATCTAATGTTCATAAATAGGGTTTTGACTATGCTTTAGTGTATTTGAATACTGTTAGGTTCTTTAAGGTTTATTCTAGTTACGTGTTGCATTTCAGTACCATTTCTAGCTCTTTATTGCTATGCTGTTTCTGGTTTATGGAGTTGAGTTTATTTTGCAAGCCCAGCTTTTTTTTTTAATCATTTACCTTTGCATATTTTTTATCTTTGGTTCCTTTGGATTCATGACATGGTGGTTGAAGGTAGTCATATATGTGGAGTAGATATGAAAGCAGTGACTTACTGTAGACATATGAAGAAAAGAGTTACCATAACACACTTGAAACCGTGGTCTTTGCAAAGTTTGCCTTATGAGGTAGCCTTAGGATGGCACCTGTGAACCTGGCTGCCAGTGAAATCCTGACCAACAGCCTGTGCCCAGCCTGTGCAAGCCATATGACTTGTTACAGACAAGCATCCCTGCTGAGAAGACACAGGAAACTCAAGAGATTAGTCTTCTGTGGGCACCACCCCTCTAATAGGTTGCTTGATCAGGACCATGGTGCACAGACTATATGTTTTGTTCCTTGCTGTTTTTCTGGTAGATGAGTGTCTTCCAGAGAACCTCTTACAGGCAACATAGAACACAAGAGAGCCTGTACATGAAATTTCTAGACTCCACTTATATATTCCCCCTCTGACACAGCTGCTCATCATCACCACTCATCTGTAGCACCTTGGCTACAAATTATCTGGATCTATGAACCCTCCTGAATGTGGGTGTAGCTTTGGATTTATAGAACATCACTTTGAACAGAAGTACTATTTATTTGTGCTAGGAATTGAACCTGGGTCATGTGCATTCTGGGAAAGCACTCTACCACTGTATAAATTGTTAGTCATTTTTTTTTCAAACTTTTTTTTTTATCTTCAGACAGGTTCTTACTAAGTTTCCAGGCTGACCCTGTAGCCTACACAGGCTTTGGCCTTGCATTGTTACTGCTTGCTCTCTCATAGCTGGGATTACTGGCCTGCTCCACCATGCTTGGCTGCTTTTGTTTTTTAAGGAAGGACAAATGTTTTCATTGTGGGCAACCAGTAAGTCCTAAGCTCAGTGTCAAATAGGCTTAAATGTTCTCCAAACTGCCAATATTTTCTGAGGTTAAAGAAAATTGAATATTTAAAATCTATGCAGAGATGTCCAGCACAGAGGAGGAGTCTAAGTATTATGGGTCTTTCTCATTTTTCACTACCTCTCATCTCCAGCCTCATTAGAGTTAGAATGCTTTCTTTGTAAGGGGGTGGATGTTTCTTCCCCCCCATTGCTATTGCTTTGCTAAAAAGCATACAATAGATTTAAAGGTTAGATCATCAACCAGGATTGTTTCTTTTTGGCACCTGCTGTTAGAGATAATCTCGGTTTTCACTAGTTTTCTTTTTCGTTTGTGTTTTCATTGTATGTTCCTACCAATTGATTCTCATTTGCTTTTTCTGAAAGGAGAAATATAAACCACAGAGTGGAATCATTTTGCGGTTTCAGAGCTGTCAAGGTCAAGCAGGAGCGCTTATAATTGAAATCTGAAATATGTGCTTTGTTCTTCTTTACAAGCAAACGTGAAAAGAAGAGGCCATGACCCTAGCCATAAGCCCTTCTCTTGATGGAGCAGGGAAGTTATTGAAGCAATTACTGGAGCTGAGATTTCAGATCTAGGATATGAGGAAAGGCATCCAGGCACTTAGCAGAGAAGAAAGACAATCAGGAATTTTCCAACACTGGCTTAGTGCCTTAAATTTTTGAGCTTCTTGTTTAATCATGGAATATATAGAATAAATCTGGTCCACAAATCTGGTCACTCACCAAGCAGCATTTAAAATGTGGTTAAGTTTAGAGTGTGCAAGGTGATACCCAGTCTTCAGGAAAACATTTAGGTCTCTGAGCATACAGTTCACAAACCTGTTTTTTTTTTTTTTTTTTTTTTCCACCTTTGTTTTCTTGAAAGAGTCCTATTCTTGTTAGGTGTCCCAGGCATGGAACTTGCTAAACTTGCTATCAAGGCATGGAGCCAAGGTGATGAACATGTGATAAATGTCCATGATTATTTCTTAGTTGTTTCAATTCATGAATATTGAAGGCACAGACATGGATGGCAAACTGTACCTATTGTTAATCACTTGCTATGATAGGGGTGCAGTATCTTTCAAACAAGGATTTGGTCCAATTCCATGTCTAAAATATGTTATACTCTTCATAGGCACCATGCCCTTCTATTGGCAGGAAATGTGGGTGTAGAAAATGCTTTGGTTATGTTTTGGGATGTCTCTTCTGCAACCCTCTGCTTCTACAGTGGTTTATGGCATCAGGAATGTATTGGCCACCTTTCTGGTTGTATAAAGTTTGGCCATGAAAGAGGTGGGAAGACTCATCTTTGTACCTCAACCAGTTCTGGACAAATTATTAAGTACTGGTGGGTAACAGAAAAAGTCTACTTCTCAATTTTTAACATGTCTTTCTTGATAAATACCACTATTATAAAATGGTCAGAAATACTCATCTTCTGCAGACTCCCAGCTCAACAAACACCCAGAGGCCATGTCCTAAGTCTGAAGTAGTTTGTCAATGCTTTTCCTCCTGCTACTGTTTCTTCTAGCTTCTTCCTTACCTGTTGATTGCTTATTGACCTCTTCCTCCTCTGACTGCAAAGCAGCCCAGTGCTGTAAAAAGCACTGGCCATTAGTATATCCCATGGCTCACAATGCAGACAGTAAGATGTCCATTTTCCTTCAATGAAGATTTTTATTTTCACACATTATTATCTATTGGCTCAAGGAAAGGAAATAAAAAATATGATGGCTACATGACTCAATGTAGCTCTAAGCATATTTACCATGAAGTTAGAATGTAGCAACTATACAAATTTTAAAATCCATGACTGTCTTGGGATTCGATGCCTTTTTCACACACACACACACACACACACACACACACACACACACACACACACACACACGTTAGATATAGAAATAATGACCCAGAATAACACTGATTATCTACTATGGCTCTAGTATTTATAAGTAGTTAAATATATCATATAAATTTTTATGAACAGGAAAACTGTCTCTACAAGTCAGTTATCTAAGGAAATGTGAATGGTGAGATTGTTTACTCAACCTGAGGCCATTATTTAAAATTTTAGTAGAAATAAGAGTCTCTAGGTAGGGTTGGGTTGGAGGGCAGAATGGTGGTGTTCTGATGTAATCCCAGCACTTGGGAGGTTGAAGCAGGGGGATCATGAATTCAAACCAAGCCTGGGCTAGAGAATGTGACATTATCTTAGAACATGTTCCTCTAAGGAGAGACTATTCTTTTGAAGATCTAGCCATTGGTATCGGCTTCCGATGCTCCAATGGTTAGTATATCCATGTACATATGGACAGCACTAGCTACACTTAGTGGGCTATCAAAAAATAACAAAGTTGTGAAGGGGATATTGGGGGGGATTTGGAGGGAAGGAATTGGTGTAAAGATCACATTTCATTTCACACATGTATGGAATTCTCAAAAATAAAGATAAAAAATTGAAACAATCCTGGTAACATTTATCTTTATGAAAGTTATCACTATGTATAGGAACATTGAAGAATAAAAATCACTTCTCTAAATAGCAAATGATGACTTTCTAGAGGAAGAAGTCATTTGCTTCTTTAACTAGTGCTATGCATACAAATGTTTTTAAGCCAGTAGGACTTTCTCTCTCTCTCATTTAAATCAAATATTAGTACCATTGTTATATAATAAAAGTGGACATGCTTTGTACAACCATAAAATAAAGAAAAATGAGCTTAACTTCTCTCTCTCTCTCTCTCTCTCTCTCTCTCTCCCTCTCTCTCTCTTTTAGAATGCCCTGAAATACATCCAAGGACTCTGGAGGAGGAACACAAGGGACCATATGGTCTGGTGGAAAGAGAGCAAAAGTCTAGTTAGATGGAGTGGGACTATGAATCCCAACTCCACTCATGCTACATATCTTAGGTAATTTTATTTAATTTGTCTGAACATGTTTTATTAACCCCAAACCAAACAAGACAACAAAACAAAATAAAAAAAATCCCAAAGGATATATTGTAAGAGCCAGATTTCAAGAGAAAATATGGCATGTCAGATGTGGCATACAGTAGGGATTCACCAAACATTGGTTTTCCCTACTTTTAAAGCATCTATCGGTTAAAATAATAATAATAATAATAAAGGACTCGTGTTGAAATATAAGGATGTGTTTTGGAATGAGGTTCTGAGTGCAGCCTCAGACGTAGTCCCTTGTGAAGGAGGTCTAGATGGAGATCTGTGTTCAGAGAAGGGAGCTGCTTAGGCTAGGAGAGAAAGAGTGCTATGAATAGGGATCTCTGGTGCTGGCTCAATAAGGCACCAATGAATGAGTATAGCAGAATGTCATTAAGAGTCATTTTATTGTTACTTTTCTTTTTTGTAGGTGGAGTTTTCCTGTCCTATCAGCCCACTTCAAAATAACCATGCTGTTTTAATGTTAAGTATACATGCTTGGCCAATAGCTCAGGCTTATTACTAACTAGCTCCTATATTTTATATTAACCCCCATTCCTTATTTACAATTTGCCACATGGCGATAGTATTGTTAGCATGACATGTTCATCTCCTGCGCCCTCAGTGGTTGTTGGTGACTCCCCACTCTGCCCTGCCTCCTCCTAGCATTCTCAGTTTGGCTTTCTCACCTAACTTTATCCTGTTCAGCTATTGGCCAATCATCTTCTTTATTAACCAATGAGAGTAATACATATTTGCAGTATACATAAAGATTGTTCTACAGCACATTTTACACACGAAGACACACAGGCACACACACACACACACACACACACATCCATCCCAATAGTATTTGGTTGTTTTTACCCGAGGTCTCTGGGATATCTAGCCTCTGGTCTTGGTCACCCAAGCAGCATCTGTTATGGGTTCCACTTGGTTGAATGAGCCTTAAGTCAAATCAGACATTGGTTTATTACTTCCATTGTCCTGTCATATTATGTAGGTAGGAAAGATTGTAAATCAAAGATTCTGTGGTTGGGTTGGATTTTACATTTCTCTTTTGGTAGCCTGAAGAGTACCTTCCCATACCAAAGATACTACTAGAATGTAGGGTTGAAGGATCTATGTAGGCATCAGCTTGCCTCTCAATGTCTTGTGAGTTGTTTGGGTATTGCCTTCAGAAATGGGACCTTGCTGTCAGTTTACAGAGAGTAACCTATTGTCTTGGAAACAGTCTAGGTTGTCTGAGGCTTTCTATGAGACCCATTTGGCTAACAATGCAATTGGATGTAATCCATTCCAGTACTAGAAGCTTTACTTAATGGCAAGAGCTGGCCAACTGAGACTTCATCTCCCTAATTATTTGGAGACTTCACTGGGATCACCTTCATGTATTTTAGGATTTTTTCACTGTAATTGTTGTTCTTTAGTTACAGTTATAAGAATAAAAGGTGGAGAAGGGGTGGGGGTGGTCCTGAGTGAGGGTCCCAAGTGAGTGGGTTCTCAAGTAAGGGACCATGTGGGAGGTCCCTTACCTTGCTGGTTCCATAGCAGGTGAGGGTGACCAGGAGGGAGGGAATAACACGCCAGGCAGATAGAGCTTAAATGAGAAGTTTATTTAGAAAGAGGAGTGAGGGAGAGGGGAAGAGACATAGAGGCACTGGAAACAGAAGAGGAGAGAGAGGGAAGAGAAAAAGAGGGGGGTAGCTGGTGGCCAACCGAAAGCATGAGAGAGAGAGAGAGAGAGAGAGAGAGAGAGAGAGAGAGAGAGAGAGAGAGAGAGAGAGCACAAAAGAGAGTAAGTGGGCAGGGGTCTGACTTTTAAATGGGTCCTTTACACCTGCCTACAGATTAGTACTCATGGAATGCTGGGCTGACCAGAGTACTGCCTAAGTGATAGGAGCAGGCCAGCATAATGCCTGAATCCTTAGAGTAATATGTTTTCATACCACTCCTCAGTGACCTTCAATTCTAGCTATCTCTCCTGAATCCTCCCCTCCTCCACGTAATCTAATCCCCCCATCCTCCTGTTCTAGTACCTCCCATCCTAGTTTATCAATAAAATTTCTTCTATTTGCCCCCTTCCAGGGAGATCCATGTGTCCCCCTAGTTCCTTCATCCATACCTAACTTCTTTGAGTCTATGAATTGTAGCTTGGTTATCATTTACTTAATTATGAAATTTCAGTCTCTCCCCAGTCTTGCAACTGTTTAGTCCCAAATAAATAGAGGCTTATATTAATTGTAAACTGTTTGGCCTATAGCTCAGGCTTATTACTACCTTACAACACAAATTAACTCATAATTCTTACCTATGTTTAGCCATGTGGCTTTTGGTACCTTTTCTCAGCAAGGCGTTCTCACCTTACTTCCTCTGTGTCTGGCTGGTGACCTCTCTCTTCCTTTCCTCCTCCCAGAATTCTCCTAGTCTGGTAGGCCAACTTATACTTTCTGCCCGGTTACTGGGCAATCAGCATTTTATTAAACTGATATGAATAACAAACATTTACAGTGTATAAGAACATTACCCCACATCAAATGAATATCCACATATAAGCAAAAAATTACCATATTTATTTTTCTGGGTTTGGATAACTTCACCAAGGACTATTTTCTCTAGCCCCATCCTATAAACTTCATGATTTTTTTAAAATTGCTGAGTAGTACTCCATAGTATAAATGTATCACATTTTATTTATTTAATCATGGACTGATGGTGTCTTAGGGTTTCTATTGCTGTGAACAGACACCACCACCATAGCAACTCACATAAAGAGAAAAGATTTAATTGAAGTAGTGACTTACAGATTCAGACGTTAAGTCCTCAAAGCCCACCCTCACAGTGACACACTTCTTCCAGAAAGGGCACACCCACTTCAACAAAACCACACCTCCTAACCACTCCCTTTGGGGGGCATTTTCGTTTGAACCACCATATTCCACTCTCTGGTTTCCAAAGGCTTGTAGCCATATCATAATGCAAAACTGCATTCAGTCCAACTTCAAAAGTCCCCATAGTCTATCAGTCTCAACAATGTTTAAGTCCAAAATTCAAAGTTTCTTCTAAGGTTCATGCAATCTCTTAACTATAATACCCTATAAAATCAAAATAAACCAGATCACATAATTCAAACATATAATGTCACAGGATATATATTACCATTCCAAAATACAGGGAAGGGAGCATAATAAGGAAATATTGCTGAAGCAAGATTGAAAATTAGTTGGGTTTCATTGGAAAATGATTTCTCAAACAATGGACCTGAGAAGGAAACCAAACCGGTAAGGCCATTTTAATAACAAAATAGACTTCAAACAAAAACTAATCAGAAGAGACAGGGAAGGATACTACATATTCATCAAAGGAGAAATTCATCAAGATAAAAATTCAATTCTTACCATCTATGCCTCAAATACAAGGGCAGCCAAGTTTGTAAAAGAGACATTACTACAGCTTAAATAAAATGTAGACCCTCATACACAGATAGTGGGAAGCTTCAAAACCCCACTCTCACCAATAGACAGGTTATCCTGACAATAGCTGAACAAAGAAACACCGGAGCTAACAGATGTTATAAACCAAATGGACCTAACAGATATTTGCACAACATTTCACCCAAACACAAAAGAATATACCTTCTCAGCCTGTCATGGAACTTTCTCCAAAAGTGACCACATACCGAACCACAAAGAAAATCTGAACAAAGAAAATTGAAATAATTCCTTGCATCTAATCAGATTACCATGTATTAAAGCAAGGTATCTACAACAACAGAAACAAAAGGAAGCTTACAAACGGAACAACTCTCTGAGACAGCGCCCCTTACCAGCAGGAAGTAGTTTGGAAAGAACGACGCCCAAATTTCCAAATATTGTGTATAAATGTTTGTTTTCATTTAATTGGACTTTGTTATATAAAATTAAATAAAAAAATAAAAAAAAATTATTGAAAAAAAAAAAAGAAAAATGGAACAAGATGTAAATTACAAAATAAGTTAAAGACTTTCTAGAATTCTGTGAAAACAAACACACAACATACCCAAACTTAAGGGACACAATAAAAGTGGGAGTGCAAACTTGTACAGTCACTGTGGAAAGAAATACAGTAACTCCTAAGAAAATTGGGAATCAATCCACCTCAAGACCCAGCTATATCACTCTTGAGGATATGCCCAAATGATTCCACACCCTAGTCCAGAGACACTGTTGATCCTAATCCAGAGACATTGTTCATGGGTGCTCTATTCATAATAACAAGAAATTGGGAATGTCCTAGATGACCACCAAATGGAATGGCACTATTAAGGGGTGTAGTTTTGTTGGCGCGGGCGTGGCCTTGCTAGAAGAAGTGTCTCACTTTGGGCTTTGAGTCTCATATATGCTCAACACACCCAGTGTCTCAGATCACTTCCTGTTGCCTGCAAGATAAGATGTAAGACCCTCAGCTCCTTCTCCAGCATCATGTCTGCCAACATGCTGCCATGCTTCCTGACATGGTGATAATGGACTAAACCTCTGAAACTATAAGTTGTCACCTTAATTAAATTATTTTGGCCAACACAGAAAAGACCATGATGAATGGTTAATAAGTTCACAATTTTTTCCCAAGAAATCCGAAATTAAAACCCAACAAATGAAATAATAATTCTTTGGTATAAAAACCAGAAGGGTTTTTAAATTATGCTTATTTGAGCTTGAAAATACAAACAGTAAGGTAGGAACCACAGGGAGTGTAGCTGATCATTTTGTTATGTTGAGTCTTCCAATCTATGTCTAATGTATCTAGACTATGTTTTATGGTGAAAAATGTTATCGGAACACAGCCAGGTTCACTCATTTATACATTGTCCATGATTACTCCTTGCTATAACAGAGTTAGGTAGTGGTGACAAATATGTGGATAAGATTTATTACCTGTCCCTCCACAAAAAATGAGCTAAGCTCTGAGTCAGGGTCAGATAAATAACCATTATGTATTATTAACCAAAAAAGAAAGTGTATTATGAAACAGTATAGTGGTATAATGCCATTTTAGTTTAAAACATATAATTTAATAATTAATATTAATTACATATTTGAGAGATAATAAAATGGTTGAAACATAAAAAGTGACTAATTGTTTTAGGACAGCAGTACTAATGGTGATTTCCTGTTGTCTGCACTTTCTACTTTCCATCCTAAGTGACTGAAAGAAATTCAGTAAGTTAGTAGGGGAGGAGCTCTTTCAAATCTTCCTATCACTAATCCTATAAAACCTCTCCTTTTCAGGTGAAAGGTAACTTTCAAATCATAGATGATATGGTAATCAGTTATTTGTGTGAAAGACAGTGGACTATGCTCTCTTAACATGCTTTCTGAAACATGTATGAGTTCTTGTATGCTCATAATTGAAGAATTCTTAGTTGGAAAGCACTAGTAAGTAAATGTTGTAGATATGGAGAGTCCTAACCTGTGACTTATTTTTGTTGAACTGTCTGGCACTTGAGGCTTATTTATTAGTAACTGTGCAAATGTGATGTGTTTATTGCTGAACACCATGGTGAGCAGAACGGTTACTGCTGTGTGGCCATTTCAAACCACGGTTGCTCAAAATACAACTACATTTCTGCCACTCTGGCCTTCTACCATCATTGTGGAATGGCACATTTCTCCCTCCCCCATACTGGTAGTGGATTAACATAAATACAGACAGCTCAAATAGCAAACCACGCTGTAAATGCCACCTGCCCTTTGAGAAACTGAATGCATAACATAAGACAGTGATTATAGCTATGCTTCCTTCTGGAAAGTCAGAGTGTAACTCTGATAGGGTTATGAATGGCCAAAGGGATTCTTGAAAGTGACAAAGGTAGCTTACAGGTTAATTACCTGCCCCTCAAAGTCACAATGCACCTCAGATAATGCTGTTCTCTTCCTAAAGAGATAATTTATTATAACTTGCATTTTTAACCCGATTCTAAATCAACCCCAGTAGTCCTCTTCATGTGGTAGGAGTTAAAATACATTAACATGATTTTAATAACTTTAGGAACTATCCATCAGCAGTTCCCCCATCATAACAACTGGAGAATGTTTGGTGGAGAAGAAGATGTGAAATCCTAAGAGGCTCTGAAGTAAGCAAAGTTTTCTCAGATGAGTATAGACTGCAGATACGTAGTACAGCTTGCCATCCCCTTGATTCCAAGTGATTTCTACACAGTACCAAGAAGAGCAGAGATCTGGCAATTTTCTGATTAAACATGATCAATATTGACAACCCAATGGTATCATTTCAGACCAGAAGTAGATTTCTGGACCACAATTGTCCCATTTGTCTATCTACATTGTTCACACTAACTGGGTAAATTTGTTGATCAAATCTCCTGTAATACTAGCTGAAGGGGAGGAGGTTTAGGGAATTACAGAGTTGTAGAGAATGAGCAAATGATGCTCATCAGTTTATTTATCCTGTTAATAGGTGAAGGGTGACAGCTGTCCACTTGCTATGCTTGGTATATGTCAATATAATAATGAATAAATGAATAAGGCATTGACCCTGCCTTTCATGGTGAGAACCTATGACAAAAACAGAATGGATATTTATGTATGTAGGACTTAAACATCTGCATTAGGTAGTGTAGAACTTCATAGGAGGTACTTCTGCAGGTGAGGGAATTAGGAAGGAGTGTCTGGAGGGGAACTTCCTCATGTGCACAGACCTGAGGCAGATGGAGGATAAGGCAAAGACACAAACCAGAACTTTGATCAGTTAAGAGCTGTTGAAATCCAAAAAGGGCACATTTAAAAGGAGGGGTATGAGTGGGATAGTTAATTCTGGTTGCTAATTTGATTGGATCTGGAATCAATGTGAAGACACACCCCCAGGTTAGTCCTTGAGGGATTCACTAAGAGCTTTAACTGAACTGAGGGTGAATACCCTCCCCTGGGGTCAGCAGCACTCTCCATGGTATGTTTGAGAGCAGTATAAGGAGGTCCAAGCTAAGGGGAAAGCAGAACTTTGTTTACCTGCCCACCTGAACTTCTTGTATTGCTGCTAGAGTGGTTCCCAAACTTCACTGACTTTGGAACCTAGATTCTTTCACCTTCCAATGTGAACTGAAGATCAATGGCTCTCCATGCCAGACTGGGATGGTTGACGCATCATGGACTATCTTTCCAGACTGAAGATAGCCATTGTTTGGTTACCAACCTCATATTTTGTAATCCAACACAATAAATCAATTTTAAATTAAAAATTAAATTTATGATATTATTATTTGTGTGTATACATGGGTATATTGCCAAAATATACATTTGGAGGTCAAAGGGCAACTTTGAGGAGTCCACTCTCACTTTCCATTTTTATGTGGGTACTGTGAATTGAACTCAGGTCTCCATACTTATATAGTGAGTGCAATCTAGCCACTGAGAAACCCCACCAGCCCAATTCCATTTTTAATGTATATTCATTTTATCAGTTCTTTTCCTGTAGAGCAGGAAAAGTGGTTCTCAACCTTCATAATGCTGTAGCCATTTAATACAGTTCCTCATGTTGTGGTGACCCCAACCATAAGATTGTTTTTGTTGCTACTTGATAACTGTAATTTTGCTACTGTTATGAACCATAATATAAACACCTGTGTTTTCTGATGGTTATAGATGACTCCTGTGAAAGGGTCCTTCAACCTCAGAGGGGTTATAATCCACAGGTTGAGAGCCACTCACTGTTCTGGAAAATCATGAATAAGGGGGATTTAGGGTGTTTCATGGATTTTATAGGAAGACATATAACTGAGTGTTAGAAAGGAATTGGAATCAGGCTTGGGAAGCAATCGGGAATCTAAGGAATTCTCATTTTACTTTTTTCTGCTTCATTTTTTTCCCCTCCATGGATGTATGTTACCTGAATATCTTCTAATGACTCCAAGCTCCTTAACTGAAGGACAACAAGGAGAATCTTCTTGCTCTACGCAATGCCAATTTTATGAGCTATTGTCAGGAGAGGGAAGTCACATGGAAGTTCATGGAGAGGCCAGATGACTTGCGTGTAGTCACATTCCCCCAGAGGATGTCCACTGCACTGTATAAGAGAAAGAACAGGACATGCTATCCAAGTACTTGTTTGAAAACACAGTTGAAGAAAGATAATAAAAGACAATGGGGAATGTGATGGCTTATGTCTACTGTCAATCTGACTAGGTTGAGCTTCACCAACAGGATTGCAGTGTGATGGGAGATGTCATTCTGTAAATGTTTCTCATACTGGTTAATGAATAAAACACTGTTGGCCAATAGGAAAGCAAGATAGGTGGGACTAGGTGAGAAGGAATGATTCGAGGAAGTGGTAGGGAGGGGTCAGCATGTAGAGACCGGGGAGAGCACAACACCAGCCCCTCTCCGGTAAGATGAGACCATGTGGAAATACTTAGATTAATAGAAATGGGTTAATATTTAAGACAGAGTTAGCGGATAAGAAACAAATAACTGGCCAACAACATTATATCAAATACAGAGTCTCGGTGTGTTAATTGGGGCTGGCGCCACGGTGGGTCCGGGGACAGAAAAAACCTTACTCCTTACAGCAGTGCACCTCTATTGTGTGTGTGAGGGCACATTCAGAAATCATGAGCTAAGGTGGGGAGAAAGGCCTACCCCAAATATGGGTGGCATGATCCTATGGGCAGAAGACTTGGAAGGTATGTAAGTGTCAAGCTGGTACTTTCCCTTCTTTGCTCTCAGACCTCCTATGATCTACACTGAGCTACTCTGCTATGCCGTACTCAACATGATGGCCCAAGTCCTCCGAAGCCATAAGCCAAAGCCAAACAGACCTTTCCTCTATTACGGAGAAGTGGCTTTTGTTACAACAGTAATAAGAATAATTAATAGAGTGAATCACTGTGTGGGGTAGAAATGAAATCTGAATTGATAATAATATGGTGAAATGAAGTATGAAGTTTCTTTCAGTCTGTGGTTTGTTTTCTTTGAACTCACCGCATAATATGCATGTTCGTAAGCTGTTTTAGTGTCTTTTGGAAACAAAAAGAGCTATGACACAATAATTGTTAGTTAAAAAAGAATGCATGTAAGAAGGAATAAAAAGTTAATTTAGAATTTGTGTTAATGAATCTTTATCTTTGCTTTGTGATAACAGTACTATAATCTAGGTATGTTCTCTATTTTATAAAAATTAAGAATAATATGATAGAAATAGTTGCATAAACAAGATGTGAACAATGAAAATATCAATATGACATGTTAATGCGGGAGGAAAATCTCACAGCGTCACACCCCTGGGTAAGGTATTATAGGCAACTAATGACTGTTGGGCAAAGGTGAGCTAGCTTTTCCCAGGGATGAGTTCCCTAGTGGGTTGTCCACTTCAAAGTGATCAGCCCCAGAATGATATACATGCACACAACACAAAGAAACTCAGAAGGTTGTATTTATATATTTGAACATATATGTATATAAATAATATATAAAATATATTTAAATATAAGTGTATATGAATAACTGGAAGACAGGGCTTAGAGAGAGGGTACTTAAGAGATGCTAGAGGGAGAAAAAGGAAAGAGCAAAGTTCTGTAATTATATTTCAATTTAAAATATGTTCTATAAAGCCCATGGGACTCAACGAGAACAGCTTCTTTCGTGCCCACTATCCCCTTTGCTTCATATAGATCTTGTCTTGGATTTTGGTTCCTTTCCCCTGAGCCATTATTGTGCCTCAAGAATTCTTGCCACTTTCTAGGGAGCTCATCAGTACTAGGCCACTGAAGGTATGATTTAAGGCTCAACTATTTGTCATTTGGCTGCGATTCTAAATTGCTGAGCTTAAAATTCTAAGTCACTGTGTCGTTAGCACATTTGAGTTGATAAGGATGATGAAGGAGCCTTTAGTCCATCTCTCTTATTTCATAGATGAGAAACAGGCCCAGACAGACGATGTGATTAGCATAATGTCGTGCTAACTAGCAAGCTAAGTCCTGAGATCATATTCTTTGAGTAATTTTAACAGAAAAAAATTGTTCATGCTGTTATAATCCTTCTTCTGTTTGATCATTGGGCTTTGGTTTGAGTTTTTTCTCTAAATATATGCAATTGAACATTTTGAATTAATTTTTTTGAATTTTATGCCTCTATCAATTTGCTAGGGCATTATTGCTTGAATTTGCATTCTGTGGATAATAAAATCTGACATCCAGTGTATCATTCTAGACTCACTGAAATTTAGCAGTTAGACAGAAACTTGTAGCTTTCTCTTAATATCAATGTGTTTGGACTTTAACCTACTTTGGGACAAATGAATGATTTATCTTTCTGGAGGATGTCAAGAAATTAACCTTCATGTATATCCTTCGGTTGGTCCCACAGTTCTTCTTCTTTTTTTTAAATATAATTTAAAATTGAAACAAGCTTGTTTTATATGTAAATCCCAGTTCCTTCTCCCTCCCTTTCTCCCCTGCCCCCCATACCCCCCTCCCATCCCCTTTCTGCTCCCCAGGGAGAGTGAGGCCTTCCATGGGGGAGCTCCAAAGTCTGTTATATCATTTGGAGCAAGGTCTAGGCCTTCCCCCATGGGTACCACAGTTCTAAATGTTCTGTTCTTGGTGTTCTGCAAGTCCCATGTAATGTTCTGTTTGTCCAGAGAGAAAGAAGCCAGGTTTCTAGGGCTTTATAGTTCTTTAAGAAGTCACTGACCTGCTCCTGTGAGTATTTTAAGATGGATTTATTAATCCAGCAAGTCAGACACCTATTAAACCTCTGTTGAGTGAACTCCACAGACTGGACCAGATTTGGGTGTTCTGTCCTGTCTGGTACAGAAAGCTTTCCTTCAGGTATCACTCTTCACACCATGCTGCTGTGATGGATTCATCCTTGAGTTCAGGGACGTGAGCCTCCGATCTTCCAGCTAGCACTCAGTGGGATCTTCTTTGTTTTTGTTTTTGTGTTTGTTTTTTTGAGACAGGGTTTCTCTGTAGCTTTGGAGGCTGTCCTGGATCTCACTCAGTAGATCAGGCTGGCCTCGAACTCATAGAGATTCACCTGCTGCCTCCCTAGTGCTGGGATTAAAGGTATGAGCCACCACAGCTTTCCTTTTTTTTTTTTTTTTTTTTTTTTTTTTGGTATTGGGATCTTAATAAATGCTCACTAATGAATGATACAGATGCTCCTCAGTCCTATTTTATTACAAAGTACACTGGAAGCCTGAGTCAGTTTGATGTCATCCTTTTATATCCCTAGTACCCCAGCAAGAAGACTAATATAAAATGACCCATTAGAAAATATTTTGAACAAATAAATAAAGAATGGGGCCATAACTCTTGAAATCAAGTCTTCTTATACATTTATTCTCAAGCCATATTTCATTTTATTGGAATTTATTGATTTATTTGGAATGCAGGCCCTTGCAAAAGAAAATGTCCATGGCCTGTTAAATTTCAGAATATTAGCATCTGTAAAATATAATAGTGAAAAGTCCCAATTATCCTATTGTGCCTTGGGCTGGGGACTTCCTTTGTCAGTTAAACTCAGTACGTATTTTTGAGCTGCTGAGTGTGCACCCAGCAGGAGGAGGTCAGCAGTGTGGCGTACATCAGGGAATAGCTTAACTGAACACCTGCACTATGCTGTCCCTCAGTACACCCGGCCCTTACTGACTCCTCCTGTGTTTGGGCTTCCTTCAATGTTTTTCCTATGCAATAATGCAGACTCATGGTAGACATCCAGTCAAACACCCTGGCTTTGGATCCTGGTTGCTTTTTTAAATGTGGACGTGGACAAGTTTCAAAGTGTCAGTTTTTTTTTCCCATAGGTAAAAATGGGCACCATCATCCATTAAGGGTGTGGATAGGGTGATAAGGAGAAATGCATGTAATGCATTGCACACTGGTGGTTTTCACTGCTAGTGTAGACACAATTTTCTCATTTTATTCTTTTTTTTTTTTTCTGTTTTTGTATTTGAGACAGGGTTTCTCTGTATAACACTTCTGTCTGTCTCCGGAACTCATTTAGTAGATTAAGTTGGCCTCCAACTCACAGAGGCCTGCCTGCCTCTGCCCATGGTTCCAGCAGCGATTACTATTTGATGTAGATGTTGCCAGACAGAAAGGAAACATGAAAGGGAAACAAAGAGAGGTCATTTCACATACAATGATGACATTCTTCTCATGTGGATATTGATTATACTGATTATTTTTATTGTAGTTTTGTGCATACTAGATATATGTAAGTAGATAAAGTACTCTAATATTTGTATAAGCTTGTTGAACATTATTTTCCTCCTACATCCAGGTTATACAAGGATTCTAAACCTTGTATTGTGAATGCTGTTTTGTGACATGTGCTTGCTTTGCAGAGAGTGTCAAGGACATTATTGGAAGTGTCTTAGGTACTACCCCAAGGAACAAATGAAAGCAGCAGATGGAATTCTGGACCACCACCCCTTTCAACTACATTTCATTCTGTTTTTTTTTTTTTTTTTTTTTATAAATTATGACTCTGGGTAAGATTTGGTTAAAGAGCCAGGAGCAATGTTAGAATAGCTGCCTTGTCTTTAAAAGGTCATCAGATAGAATTCTATTGCCAGTCATGGCTCCAGAAGAAAGAATAAGATAAGCAGGTGAAAAAAAAATCTATGGAGATAGATTTAGTAAATTTGCTACAAATGTGGTGTCTAATCCTATAGCTTGTGTATAAAAAATCCCCCAAAGCTCCTGTGATAAAAGCTTTTCTTAGCTTATGATGCTATTGGGATGTGTGCTTGGACCTTTAAGAGGTAGGAAGGCCTGCTTGGAGGAACTGAACTCATTAGAAGTCTGTCCTAAATGGTATACTGAAAGCCTGGCCTGTAGACAGATTTTTTTCCTTTGGGGCAGTAACTCACAAAAAAGTGACATTATTACTTATGAAAGGTCAGCCTTAGCTTAGGCTTGTTTTTAACTAGCTATTATAACTAAAATTAGCCCATATTTTAAAAATTAAGTTCTTCTAAGCCCTTGATACTGTTACCTTTTGTTCCTTTTGCTCATCTGGCTTTCTCTGCATCTGGCTGGCAAATCTGCCTTTCTTCTTTCCCAAGATCTCTCTGTGCAGAAATCTCTGCTATATCTCCTACCTTGCTATTGGCCATTTAGCTTCTTATTAAACCAATAACAGTGACATTTCTTTACACTGTGTAACCAAATATCTCCCAATGTTGGCCTCTCCCTGTTTCTGTCCCTGCCTCCTTCTAGGGTTTTTTGCTGGGCCAACCAGGCATGCTTGTGCTCCTTGCCACAGGTCCCAAAGTAACAGGAGGTCAACCAACAACTGACTGAAACCTCTCAAGCTAAGAATCCACACATGTCTTTCCTTCTAAGGAGCTTCTCTCAGGTCTTTAACCATATTGCCTAATTGCCCCTGTGTGCTCATTAATGAAGTAATATTTGGCAACTCTTTAGATTGACCTTCAGTGTCAAAGTGTCTAATTAGGAGAGTAAGTTACACGGTCATTGAACCTATACTTTTCTAACAGAAACATCGGAGATTAAAAAGGTCACTTTGTGAATTAGAAGCAGAAAAGAAGCTAAATGGAAGGAGCAGCAGGAGCTGGCCTTAGTCATTTCCAACTTAGGGATTCCTTCTAGCCTGCTCTGAGAAGGTGCCTGGAACTGAATGTCCACAGTCTCCCAAGAGATTTGGTTTTGGAAGTTTAGGGACTCAGTAAATAATCTAATAATTTCCAAGTCAGGAGTCATAATGCTGAAGGTCAGCTGAGATAAGCAATTATTTTAGTTATTCTACATCATGCCGCCTCATTTTCTTGCCAAACTTGTCATGTTTAAGATTTGTCAGACCTATTGGTGATGCTATGATTAAAGCCATTTAAAGTTATCAAACTCATGGTAATTTATAGTAGCTATTTGCCCTAAGGATTATTCTCAGCAAACAGGTACTAATGAAATGCAATTCAAACTTTATTATGTATATGGTCTTACATCCTTCTTCAGTTTGTAAATGGGTCGTTATACTGTAAGGGGATGGAAATGACTACCTTCATTCAACTTTAAATATTTAGCCAGATAAACTAAATGCTGCAGACCTGGGTCATAGCTAGTGTGAGCTGTTTGGAGTAATTCAGTGGCAGAGAAGAGTGTGTGAAGAGCAGGGCTGGGAGAGAGGAGAAGTTTGCCTGCTTGGCAGTTTCTCCAGTGCAAACACATTTCTGTGGCTACAAACTGACTTCCTTCATTGTGGAATTAGGAAAAGATGTGTGGAACTGGCTTGGACTGAGTGATGTAAATTGGCTTTCGTAGGCCTCTGGGCTGACTAAAAACCTAATTCTTATGGCTTTAAGTTTGGTGTTCTTTTCTTTTTCTCTGCACATAAAACTGTCTTGTTCAAAATGCCTGGACACATACTATTTACAGAATGGGAGACTGTCAATTTTTATCAAAGTCTAGAGCCACACATATTGATAACTATTCATGTCCAATTTTTAAATGTCCTTCTATACTCTTCAAACCATCTTATGGGTGGTAGCTTTGACTTTCCCATTATCTCCTTGAGGTAGGATCAAGGCACCTCTCCAACCCCAACACCCCTTTGTCTAAGTTGAGCAAGGTATCTCTGCAGGAGTGCAGGAATTTTTCAGACTGTCCTCTCCCCTTTTCCTGGCTATTTAATTCCAATCTTATTTATCTTCAGATTATTTGCTCACCAAAATTGCTTTGGTGAGAGATATCTCACTGAACTATGGCTTTAATGCTCAATCTTTCTGAGTTTCCCAAGAATCATGTGGTTCCTTTAATAAGTATGGTCATCCCAGTCCCTTCTAACCTTGATCACCTTAGGATAGTACTTCTCAAAGTGAACTGTAAGAGGAAGTAGTCCTTAGATGTGTAGGATGGCCCAGAAGGTAAAGAAGCTGGCTGCAAAGTCTGACGACCTGATTTGATCCCCAGGCACAAATGTAGAAGAAAAAGACTGACTCCTGCGACTTCTGCAAGTTGTCTCCTTTCACATGTATGCTATGGCAAGACCTGTGCACACATGCTCACACACACACACACACACACACACACACACACACACACACGCACGCACGCATGCATGAGGACATACACAGACATATATACGTAGACATACACAGACACACACACAGACACACATACACACAGACATATACAGACACACACACACACACACACACAGAGACAGACGTACACAAACACAGAGTCTTTGACGTTCAGTATTAAATCTTTGAATAACAAATAGTGATGGGGAATATGTACCCTGCTGTTCTATATTTGCTTCCACCCCTCCCATCTTTTAAGATTCATTGCCCACAGCTAAAGACTGATGACTTCAATAGCCTTGTATAAGAGATGCACTCATTTTAGTTTGATTCAACAATTTCCAGAATCACTCTATTGTGGACGTTGTCATCTTGGATCCTTTTTTCGGTATCATAAACTATGTTTTTGGGAATACTGACTAATATAGTAGTTTACTGAAACATATAGTTTACCATATTTAAAATTTTTATATTCCATTTTGGAGTACTCCAATTTCTACATGTGACTGATACTCTACCCTCTTATTGCACTCAGTTTGTGGATTGGAAAAGATGGCACTCTGCTATTAGTGATTGTCTCAGCTTCCTCAGCCTTCAGTGACCAGCCTGCTTCCTATTCCATAGATGCCATTATTGCTTCTTTGATGTGATGCCTGGTACAGTGAATTGTGGTTTTTTTTTTTTTTTTTTTGGTTTGATAAAGTATTTTTATATGGAAGGACGTTCAAACAATATTACTGTTTGCAGTATTTATTCATACATGTGCTATAAGAATGGGTGCTGTACAGGATAGTGATGAGTGTGGACAAGGAAGTATGGGGCAGTAATGGGAACCTTAGATGTCAGAGGAATTTAAATGTGAAGATGATAAGAAAAAGAAGTGGGACACACTCTCTCTCCTGCTATTGATTCCACCAAAGGAAAGAAGTACTCAGTCTTTTTACCAAAAATATACTTTATTATGTATTTTTCTTTTGCTTTCTTTAGACAACGACATAGCTTAAAACTTCAGCAGCAATAAAATAATGTGCCTGCATGGTTTCTGTGGAACTGTAGCTTTGGTAGTTCCCCATTCCTTTACTTGTTCTTTCAGAGTGCCTGATCCATTTTGATTGGGCTGCGTGGTACTCAGACTGGAGTCCCATGACAACAGTCATGAATTTCCTCATTGCATAGGGTCATAGCCCTGGAGAATCAAACCTGCCCAAAAGGAACAATAAGGTTACTAGGATTTTTCTCATGAGTGCCCAATGGAATTGCATTATTGTTTTGAACTTCCCTCTGATGAGATTTCTTGTCTCTGGAGAATGAATTTCCTGCAATCAATCGAATCTACATCTACAGGGAATAGAAACTCTTAAACTGCCCATCACGGCTCTGGAGATAAATGTTCATCCATCTTACAATACAGTTAGAGAGACATGGGAATCTTCATGCTGCCTCCTTGTATTTCCTCCAATCTGTCTCTACCTGATGAAACACTTTCTTACATGCCACCTCTGCCTGTCTGCCTATTTGATGATTTCTAAGTGTTTCACCCACTGAGACCTCCTTAATCCAATTCCCAAAGCTTCTCCAGTCAAATTTCATTCCTGTCTACATTTCTCTGTTCTTGCAGTAAAGTAGTCACTCTGTGTTCTCTTTATTCATGAGATTTCCTGGAAATTTGCTCTCCTACCCAAGAGTCATCATGGATTCCTCAGGAGAGGCACCTATTTGGAAAAGAAATGTCAAAACCTTGTTGCTTTTTTGATCCCTGGTGACTTAATAGTTTCTAAGAGCCCCCAGGAATCCTGGTTTGACTTCAGTGATTGCAGTGTCCCATTTGGTAGTTCTCAGCCACACAGGTGTTTTCCATGGGCTTTAGTCCTTTCCATGTTTCTCTAGTCTGCTTCTTAGTCCTCACCTTGGGATCCATCTGGCCATTCTTTCAATGATGACTGCAGGCATAGACCTTAATGGAAAAGATCCACTGCCTAGTGATTGAGCAAGGCCCATCTGTTTTACTTCATGTTCACTGTTCTTGCTCATTTCTTTGACACTTTAGTCTAAGATTGAGGGTTAGCATGCACTGTTTCTCTCGGGATCAACGGTCTTTGAGCTTTGGTCTTTTTAGGTTTCTTGTTTGACTTAGCAAGTGCGTGACTTCTAGCTTAATAATGTCTTTGCTCAGCATAACCTGACTTCTGTGCTTCTTACATGACTTATCCTTTTATTTTTTTATCTTTATATATATATATATATATATATATATATATATTATATAACCAAGTTCATTTAAATGAAAACAAACATTTATAGACAATATTTGGGAATTTGGGCGTCGGTCTTTCCAAACTACTTCCTGCTGGTAAGGGGCGCTGTCATGGGGGATCCTAAGATGATGCAGAAATCCTGGCTGTAGTCTGTAAGGCTGCTTTGTCCAGCTGTTTTGAATGTAGAATCACCTGGTACTCTGTTTCAGGCGGTCTGGCTTTTTTTTTTTTTATCTTTTCAAGTTCACATATGTATATGCCTTGCATACTGAGTACTCTTACTCTGTACCCCAGACCACCCAACCACCTTCCACCCTCCTCTCAAATCTCTTCAGTCTGTTCATATTTATTCGTTTTGTTGGTTTGCCCCAACAAGATTAAGTATGCCCATCAATGTGACCCCAAGCTTTGAGTCTGCAGTCATTTTTTGGGCTCAATAGACAGTACACCACTAAAGACAGTAACTTCCCCTTTCCTAGGACCTTTTCCTAGCTGGGGTAAAGTGTAGAGCCGTTTGAGACCTTCGGCCTGCATTGACTGATTGTTAATAGCGCTGGTCTTGTGGAGGTCCAGTGCAGGTGACTAAAGTGAGCTAATGATTGCTCTAGTCAGATGGAGTCCAGGGAATGAATGGCATTTCAGAGCCTTTCAGTCTGTATCCCACCTCTTCCATGCTTTCCAAGTCTACTTCAGAAATGTTTCCTGGGCCCTAGAAGCAGATGACAATTTAAGTGACTTGTGTAGGGCAGCCCCATCTTCCCTGGTGAAGATTGGGGACTTCTTTTGTCTATGGGATGAGCACAAGTATTTAGAAGGCAATTTGCTGCAATGTTGCTTTAGTTAACATTCAGAAATGCAGTCCCTGAATGAACTTATTATCTTCCCACACCTTGCCTATTAGCCAGGTAGCTAGGTTTAGAGTACCAGACATTTGGTCCCTCTGTATCCCCATGGAGAGCTTCTTGAATTTATTCAGAGGGCACTTGGTTACCCTGACAACAGTAAAACTATTACACATTGTGCACACCATGTTCTCTAACCAGTTTCTTTATACTCCCTTAATCATGGGTTAATCTGCCTCACCCTGCATCTTTATTTCCCCAAATCTCCCTGCTTTCCTTCGTGCCTAAGATGTTCTATCCTCAGTATCTCCCCCTTTATTTTTATCCATGTTCTACTACCCCTCCCAGAAAGTAACCATTCCCTCCTCCTTCCCTTCTTTGTTTCCTGGCTAGCACAGGTAAACATTCTGTGTGACACTGTACTAAAGCACTGAAGCTAGGCTTCTCATATGAAAGAGAACATGTGGTGTTCATCCCTTTGGAACTAAATTACCTCACTTATAAATTTTTTTTCCAGTTTTATACATTTGCCTACAAATTTTACAAGTTCATTTTTTTCTTTACAGCTAATTAATATCTAGTTATGCAACTGTATTACATCATTATCCATTCATCAGCCACTGGTCATCTAGGCTTCCTCCATTTCCCAGCTATTGTAAATAAGTCAGCATTAAACATAGGCATCTCTGCCATAGGGTCGTTTGTCTGTATGCTTGGATGCCTGGAATAGTTGTATAGCTGAATTATATGCCAGTTTTATTTTTAGGTTTCCTTCCTTCCCTCCATCCTTCCTTCCTCCCTCCCTCTTATCCCCTCACCCCCCTCTTACTTTTCAAAGCGGCCACTGTAGATCACATTCCCATATAAGTGACTTGAAGGGTTAACTACCCAAATAATCAGATGGACTGAGAAGCTCTGGACAGGAGTTATGGCTTGACTGATAAGACCCATGGACGTTTCTGATCAGGAGATCCACATACCAAGACTACCACTTCCAGACTGCATGGAACTGACCTGCAGATGAACACTTCCCATCTCCACAGTTCCCCACTTACCCTTCCTATAAAACCCTAATTCTGGACACCACATATCAACAGTCTATGTTTCTGAAAGGGACTGTGGCTTTCAGTTGTTCTAAGAACAATTCTGGTCTGGATGCCCATTTCTCTCCTTTATTTACATCACGGTCATCAGTCATGCTTTAACATGTGTATCTTTCCCCACATCTGCACCAGCATTTGTGTGTGTGTTTACTTTATTGTACTTTAATTATTTTTCCAGCCCAATCGCAATTTCTTCTCCTCTCCTCCTCTTCTCCCAGTCCCCACAATCTTGCCCTTCATCCACTCCTCCCACTTTCTCTCCAGAAAAGCACAGCCTTCAGGGTGTATAAGCCAGCCATTGCATATCAAGTTTTAGTAAGATCCGGCACTTTCTCTCCTATTGAGGCTGGATGAGGCAACCCAGAAGGAGGGAAAGGTCCCAAAAGCAGTTAATAAAGTCAGAGACAGCCCTGCTCCCACTGTGAGGAGTACCACAAGAATATCAATCGACAACTGTAACACGTGCAGAGGGCCTAGGTCAGTTCCATGCAAGCTCTCATGTTGGTGGTTCAGTCTCTGTGAGCCCCTACGAGCCCAGGTTAGTTGATTCTGTGGGTTTTCTTGGCCCCTTTGGCTCTCATCATCCTTTCCTCCCCCTCTTCTATAGGATTCCCTGTGGTTCACCTAAGGTTTTGCTGTGGGTTAGGCACCAATCTATGAGTATAACAGAATATCATTAAGAATCTTTTCATTGACTTTTTTTCCCAGTCATGTTTGGATCTATTCTAGGTCTCTGAGTTGTTCAGTCTCTGGGTCCTGGTCCTCCAGGCAGTGTCTCAATGATGGCCATGCTGACTGGAGTGAGATGAAGCTTAAAGTGATTTTAATCTGAATTTCTCTGATGGCTAAGGCTGATGAACACTGTAAATGCTTCCTAGCCATTTGTGTTTCTTATTTCAGATCTTTCTATTTAGTCCAGTTTTTATTTGGGTTGTTTGTTTTCTTAGTTTTTTTTTCTGAGTTCTATGTATTTTCTTTATAAAACATTTAAAATTTTTATTTATTTTATGTGCATGAATATTTAGCCTGCATACATATCTGTATACCACATGCATGCCTGGTACCAGTGGATGTCAGAAGAATGTGTTGGATCCCTTGGGACTGGATTTACAAGTGGTAACTGGGTGTTTGGAGCTGAAAGTGGGTCTTCCACAAGAGCAAAACATGTTCTCAACCATTGAGCCATCTCTTCAGCTCCAGTTTTTCTATATCCTCGTTTCTAATCTGTTAGATGTACAAATGGCAAAGATTTTCTCTTCATTCATGTGACGGTGTCACCTGTTGTGCAGAAGCTTTATAATTTCAAGTGATCCATTCGCTGATTATCTTAGGTTACTTAGTTCCTGTCCTACAAAGTCCTGTTTATAAAATCCCTGCTTATACCTATATATTGCAATGTATGCTATGCCTTCCCCTTGAGCAGTTTTAGATAATGTTGTAAATAAAATAACAAATTAAAGAGGCTATTGAAAACAAAGCAGTTTTAAAATATTTAGTTATTGTTAAGAATTTCATGCATGAGTATTATATTTATATTATTTCCCCCCTTCTTCTTCTCCCTTCAGTTCTTTCTGTCCTACAGTTCCTCTCACATCCTTTCCATTTCTTCTCAAATTCATGGCCTCTTCTTCTTCAATTATAATTGTTCCATGTATATGTATATGTATATGCACATAAATTTATAAATACAACCTTCTGAGATCATTTAGTGAGATAAGCTGGCACCAGCTGCCAGTTAAGGGTAGGGGGAAGGCTCAGGCCTCTCTGTGTGTCTATAATTCAGATGAACTTTAAGTATACCTGTTGTGTAGTAGGTTCCTCCAAGATTGAAACATTCCACCATGCAGATCAGTTCCTTAAGTAGGAAGGTAAAGAACTCAACATAGCTCCAGGAAGTTTGTGACAGTAACCACATTGACTAGGTCCCTCTGGGTCCCAGTAGACACAAAAACTTTTTTTAAAGTTCACTGTATATCAACAGACTTCTGGTTTCAGATATAGAGTCTATGGGCCAGCAACAAGCCAAGTTATTCTCTAAGCAAACTCAGAAGTATGTTTATCTCAGACAGATACAAACATTTGGACAGCGTGGTCTATTCAAGCAGCCAAACAAATGGAAACTTTTCCCTTTATCTGCTTATATTCTCTGTTCTAACCCTCAGCAACCCAACTTCCCAGAGTATAAATGATCTTGGTTCTTTAGTCACCTCATGCTGGAAAATCACCTCTCACTCAACTGTCACAATAATGGATGGCAGGAATCTAGTTTTCAACTCCAATGCTAAAAATTTCAGTAGCAGTCAAATAAAACACAGACCATTACTGATCAAAAGTCAAGGGATGCCATTTCTTGGAAAGGTCTCAGTTTAATTGCCCTGTGGACAATTGCAACTCAGCTGAAGTATCAGGGAACTGGAGCTGCATTGGAAACAGCTAGATTGCAGCTCACAGGTCAGGAATCTGGTCTAGTCCTCATTAGCTGTGGGACCTTGCTGAAGCCCTTGACCTCTTCATGTTTCTGTCTCTTTCCTCAAAACGGCAATAAAGACATCTCTTGCTTTCTTCACTGTACCATTGCGAGGTTCAAATCAGGTAATACATGGGAAAGTGCTTTGAAAAAGTGAGGTATTCAAACTAAGAAAAGACTCACCATGGCGATCTTCCTGGCTGCTCAGAAAATGCAGCCCCCATCTGCCTTCTCAATACATCCCGACCCCAGAATTGTCTAACGACAAAACTAATATGGAGAGATTATAGGTCAAGAACTGAGCAGCGTCAGCCATCTGAGTGTCCAGTAAACATAGATGTCCTGATGATTGTTACCTTTTAGTACATTTCAACACAATCCACTAGGTCAGGAAGCTTGGTTGTAATTGGTGGCATAGAGGCTTGAGTGACACCTACATGTACATGCCTATGATTCCTTCAGTAGCACAAACTGCCATAAGAAAGTGACTGCCCACCCACGGCCTACATCTCTAAACCCCCTTGAAATTAGGTGAAGCATGAGATTGTGCCTTGTTAGAAAAGTGGATGGGTAACAATAATGTATATCCCTTTGAAATTCTGTCTGAAAGATCTCTCAGAAACATGGTGCTCTTTTTCCATTCTGGGTATCTGGAGCAATTGTGCCCCTGGTACATGTATGATGAGGACAGCACTTCCCCACCAGTCTCCCCATGTTCATAAATATCTAATATGCCAACCTAAATGACTATTCAGAAAAACTGCTGCTTGATGAAGAAATGTGCTTTTATTATACATGGTAAGTTAGATAGTGTTATATTTTCATTTATAGCAATAGGTCTGTCGTATGAAAGTCATGGATCCCTTTCTCACCTTCATGTGAACATTTTGCATACATACATACACATGTGTATATATAATTGTGAATTGCTTTATGGTATCTTGCCTTTTAGCTCTGCCTGTCCATACCAGTTTAAGAAAACTTAAGGAATAGAAAAGCAATGGAGGTCTCACTCCAGTTTTTTATTCCATCTTCTGAGGTCTCCAGATCCCACCAGCTATCCCACTGGGCAGCTTAATTTTGTGCTTTTCTTATTTGGCAATTCCTTTCTGCCCTAGTGTTGGAGATTGGAATGCAGCTGGAGATTTCCAGGGCAGCTCCAGCTCCCAGGTACTTTAGCTGAATTGCAATTGTCCACAGGGCAATGAAAGGAGATTGCTCTTGTGCAAGCTATGCGAGCAGTCTAATACTGAACTATGAACTATGTCTCCACACATCCACACACCTTTTTTTTTTCTGAGACAGTGTCATATTATATAAGTCAAGCTGGCAACAAAATACACCACCCTCTTGTTCTATTCAGAGAGTGCCAGAGAGTGCTAGGATTATAGGAATGCCCGCACCTTTGCTTAGAGAGTCTTAAAATCCAGAAGAGAAATTAATAAACCACAGTGTAGATTTCCCAAGGTCTGGAGCAACAGTTCTCAATAAATTGGCCTTGAACTCCTTGGGGGTTGCACATCAGATATTTACTTTATGATTTGTAGCAGTAGCAAAATCGCAGTTATGAAGTAGTAATGAAATAACTTATGTTGGGGGTCACAACAACATGAGGAACTCTATTAAAGGGACATAACATTAGGAAGGCTGAGAACCATCAGGCCTAGGGTGATGTTTGTGGTAGATAACACAAATTGGTTACTGTGTACACTTTCATCTCCATGTGTGCCTCAGTATCTGTTCCTGTTCCTATGTGCAGGTTTTCTGTCAGGGCTTACCAAAACTTTACTATCTCAAAGAAGAAGAAAATATTCCTTATGAATGTGTAGAGCCTTTCTAAAGTCCTTGAAAGACTTATTTTCATTTTATCATACCAAAAAGTATACTGATCTCATCAAAATCTTAGCAACTTACTCTGAGGCAGGACCAAGGCCCTCCCTGCTAGCTGAGCAAGGTATCCCTCCAAAGAGAATGGGCTCCAAAAAGCCAGTTCAAGCACTACGGATAAATCCTGGTCCCACTGCCAGTGGCCCCACGGACTGCCTAAATCACACCACTGTCACCCATTCAAAGGGTCTAGTTTGGTCCTGTGCAGGTTCCCTGCTGTCAGTTCAGAGTCAATGCGTTCCCACTAGCTCAGTCAGAGTTCTTTGATTCTAATGGGGATATGGGAAGCCTTACCATCTCTGAGGAGTGGATGGGGGTAGGGGAAAGTAGGAGTAGCAGGAGGAGGGGAGGGAGTGGGAACTGGGATTGGTATGTAAAATGAGAAAATATTGCTTTTAAAATAAAACAAATGATTAAAAAAAGAATCATAGCAACATCTGTTGAGAAAATAGTTAAAGGGCATTTGGGAAGTTAAAGGGCATTTGAATGACACTACCTGTGGTGGTTTGAATAAGAATGACCCCCATAGACTCATGTGTTTGAAGGCTTGGCCCATGGGAAGTGGCACTATTAGGAGGTGTGGCCTTGTCAGAGTAGGCATGGCCTTCTTGGAAGAAATGTGTCACTGTGGGACAAGCCTTGAGGTCTCAGATGCTCAGGCTAGGCCTAGTGTCACTTTCACCTCCACTGCCTGTGGATCGAGATGCAGAACGCTTAGCTGCCTCTCCAGCACCGTGTCAACCTGCATGCTGCCACATTTCCTGCTATGATGATAATGGGCTAAACCCCTGAACTACAAGTCAGCCCTAATTAAATATTTTCCTTTATAAGAGTTGTCATGGTCATGGTGTCCCTTCATAGCAGTGTGACACTAACTAAGACACCATCCTATGTCACCCAGCAGGTCTTTGTGTTCAGTGAGGATATATGCTTCCTCCCACCTTCAGGGTTTTAGAATGGGTGTTCCTACTATGCCGTCTCATCTCTACTCCCGTCTTAATGTAACCATCTATGAGACATATCCCCCATAGGTTCCTGTATTTGAATGCTTGGTCCGCAGTTGTTGGTGCTATTCAGGGACTTCTAGGAGCTTAACTTTGCTGGGGGAAGGGCATTGCTGGGGGTAGGCTTTGTGAGGTTAATGCTTTGCCCTGCTTCCAGTTTTCTCTCTCTGATTCATGCTTGAGATTAAGGATGTGAACACTTAGCTTCCTGCTCCACCTACCCTGGACTGGTGGTTCTGGGTTCTATAACAAAGCAGGGTGAGCAATCCATAAGGGGAAAGCCAGAAAATAGCACCCCTCCATGGCCACTGTATCAGTTCCTGCCTCTAGGTTCCTGTACTGTTTGAGTTCCTGTCCTGACTTCCTTCAGTGATGAATAGATGTGAGGGAGCATAAGCATTTTCCTCTATGAATTACTTTGGTCACTGTGCTTTATCGAAGCAGTAGTTACCCTAGCGAAGACATTGATAATGCTTAAAATATTCTTCAGTAGAACAAGTAGGGAATAAAGAAATCCAAAATATATAGTTTAGAAACAAAAAGATGACTAGGAAGCTTAATGCTACAGTCAAGTGCTGGGCTGCAAGAGAGGCTTTGAGCATTGAGAAAGGAGGTTGGTGCCATTCAGGAGAGATCTTTCCTGTACTAGAATGAAGAAATCTTTCAGGGCAAGACCCCCACCAAGCTAAGCTTCCAAGTTGTGAGAGAGCCTCAGATGTTTTTTTGCTCCTAGAAGATAACTGACAAACAGGATTGCAGCTAATGTGATTGGGTGGTGGTGGGGTGCAGGGTGCATTCCAAGCTAGTAGCTGAACCTGGTAGTGTTATCGTTGAGGTTCTGGCTTTAAAGGCATGAAGGAAAGAGTGATGGGGTGGACGGGTTCTTTGTTAGTAGTTTTACAGAGCTGCCGAGGCCAGTGGTGTGATAGGGGAGTCCTTGGGCAAGAGGGTATGGGAGGAGGCCATGTATAAAGCTTCAGGGGCAGAGCCAGCCAAGTCTTTTGATACTGGACATGGAGCTACAATCATTGGTGTTTGCCATGGTCTTGCTTTGGTTTAGCATGTCCTTATTATGCCCCATTCCTCCCTTTTTAAATGCAATGCATATTCTGTGCCAGCATATCTTGGAAATATGTAATTTGCTTTTGGATTTTAGAGGAAATTACAATTAGATTTTCTTCCTGCCACTGTTGCCATGCCTTCTGCTTGCTACCATTCCTCCCCCACCATTGATAGATTCCTGTCCTTTAGAAACCATAAACCCAATTAAACTTTCTTCTGTAAGCTGTCTTGGTCACAGTATTTTATCACACCACAGAAAAGTAGCTGGTACATCATGTTTCTAAACAAATGTCACCAACTATTTCTAAAATTCTAGAGTTCTTCTAGCTAAGAACACTCTGAGCCATGTGCTATATCCCAAGAGTCTCATGGTAGAGATGCAGATGAGAACCTGTGTGGCCTTTACTAAACTCTGTGGAATAGAAGCTAATCTGTCTTTATAGGTAAGATGCTTACATACTCTGCCCACTGAAAATATAATATCCTCATTGTCATAGGGCTAAGCAGTTCTGATTCATGGTATAGTTGGTATTAGTCCTCAAATGCTATCTTCAAGTTCAAATGAGATGAAAACAAAACATAAAGGTGTTTATACATAGGAGTTTTTGAGGTCTAGAACATATGACAGTATTGCTTATGGTAAAGAAGACACTATTGACAGGGAGGAGTGATGAGCAAAGGGGTCAAGACAGGGCTGGAGAAACCCACAGAAACTGCTTACTTGAACAGACTTTGAAGACAACCCATGGAAGACCTCACCCTCCCTGGAGAGCAGAAAGGAAATGGGATGAGGGTTGGTGGGGGACAGGGGAAGATGGGAGGGAGGAAGAAGGGAAGGAGGATGGGATTGACATGTAAAACAAGCTTGTTTTAAATTTAAATAAAAAAAGAGAAAAGGCAGGAAATTAAAAAAAAAAGACACTATTGGTTTGGGTTGGAGGATAATTTTCAGTTTCATTATTAACTATTTTGGACTGTCTAGGCACTCCAGTCAGGGGAAAATAAAGGTGTTTATTTCCAGAAATATTGAATAAGAAAAGACAAAAGTAGGTGAAGGCCAAGAACAAGAGGTGAATAGCAGGATGTAAATTAAATCAAGAGGCCAATGGTCAGGGGGAAACTGATGAAACAACTGGACTCAACTAAGATGGTGAGACGGAAGTAGTACCTACGCCGAGATCAGAAGAGTCACTCAGAATTACAAAATGGTACTAGTGAAATTTCTTTATTTAGAAGTGAAATCAAGTTCAACTCTAGGTCTGGAGCCATCCTTGGCCACACAGCAGGCCTTTGCATTAGCAAATATAAATCCTGTTTTTACTTCTCTGACTTGACAATAGACCCCTTGTACTGGGATACTCGTAAGGGATCTGTATTTTTCTCTTGTTTCTCTCTCATGATATGTAAAAATCAAATTACACAGAAAATAATATCTGAGAATCTCTGGCTCAAATAAATCAATCAGAAACAAGTATTGGCAATCTAATCTTTGTAGTTTTCAAGAGCAGGCGTTATTAAGTAAAAGTAAGTGTATTACCAGGTATCAGCTTTCCTGATTTTCGTGTGAGGTTTGATAGAAGGCATTATCTCTTCATATAGAGTTTCATGTAATCAAATTTTCTTTATATGGCCCACATATCATTCAGGCATAGATCTGTAAACTTTTATATCTTTAGGAAGAAATGAGATCCTACCCTGGCTTTTCTATATATGTGAAACCACTGTCCCCCCAGATGCCTGGAAATGTATATTTGAACAAGCATAATTTCAGGTTTGAGAAATATAAGTACCACACAGGCATAGAAGTGGCTCTTACTAGGCAGCCTCTGAGTCCATGTCTTCAGTTACAGTTTATTATCCACCTGTCCAGTCATGAACCCACTAGATAGTGAGCTAATACATAACTTACTCAGTGTAAAGTAGAGGCAGTGATAGGACCTGCCTTCCATATGGAACAAATGGGATAAAGCATGCAGGTCACATAGATGCATAAAACAGACCCAACAAAATTAGGGGTTTTGTTCATAAACTCTCAGTTAATAGTAACATCTCAAACAATCAAAAAAACTTCCTGTTTGTTAGAATGGAACTATTTTGTCATGTATGGTATATTACTTTTCTGCTAATTATAAGAGAATAATTCTCAGATGCTATAGAAAGAAGGAAGGAATCAAGGAAGGAAGGAAAGGAGAAAGGAAATGCTTCAGTTCATAGTTTAATGTGATGCCATCCATTGTGATAGGCAGGAAAGGTATGGGAACTGGCTCTGCTGGTGACAGTGAGAGCTGCTGCCTTAGCTTATTATACAGTGCTGGCCAGGAAACAGAAGGCTCATCTAGAAGTGGGTCAGCCTACACCCCTCAGGGTTCCACAACCTTGCAACATAACTTCACCATCTGGATATCAGATGTTCAGCTACACAAGTGTGGGCTTGGTGGGTGATGTCATGCTCAAAGCATAGGACAAAGCTACACTGATAGCCCTAAAACTAACACATTCAAATGCTACCAGGAAGACTCCAACATGGATAGTAACCATTGGTATTCATCCATCCATCCATTGCTACCCATCTCTCTCTCTCTCTCTCTCTCTCTCTCTCTCTCTCTCTCTCTCTCTCTCTCTCTCTGTGTGTGTGTGTGTAGGTAGATAGGTAGGTAGAGACAGAAATATAGGGAAAGATGCAAGTGGAGAAGGAGAGAAAATGGGAAATGAAGAGAAGCAGGTTTAGAGAAAGGTGTGGGGTTGGGGAGAGGCAGATAATGAATGTCACAGTCTGCTTCTTATTGCTAAATGGAAACAATCTAAGCACAGGGCTATCCACCCAAATGAAAATTTTATAGATCCAAATATCAGCTTGATATTTTCCTAGTGCATGCAAACTTACAAGTGCTCTTGTCTTGATTTCTCCCACCCTTGGCTGGTTGGAAGCAGCTCTTATTTTGGCTTCACTCTTGTCCTTGTTCACTATACATACTAATTTTGGCAGTAGAAGGAAGTCATGCTTTGTAGGGTAAGAAAGATCACATCAAAATAGTCTTCTGTAAGTGGTATATGTATCTTTGTTTCTCTTCCTTTAGAAAATAAGCACCTAAGATCAAGAATATTTGCAGGTGTGGTGGTTTGAAAGAAAACGACCCCCAGAGGAAGTAGCACTATGAGGGGGTGTGGCTTTGTTGGAGTATGTGTGGCCTTGTTGGAGGATATATGTCACTATGGAGTGGGATTTGAGGTCTCATATGTGCTCGAGCCCACCAAGTGTCTCAGATCACTTCTTGTTGCCTGTGAGTCAAGATGTAGGAACTCTCAATTTCTTCTTTAGCTCCATTTCTGCCTGCATACTGCCTTGCTTCCTGCCATGATAATGGACTAAACCTCTGAACTATAAGAGAGCCACCCCAATTACATGTTTTCCTTTATAAGAGTTGCCGTCTTCACAGCAATAGAAACCCTAACTAAGACACCAGGACTTAACAGACTCTAATTCTTCTACTGTTTCTTCAGTATCTGTCATTTTGGCCTCTTCTGATTTGACTTCAGTAAGATCATCTCCCTTTCAATCCCTTTGTTTCCTTGCTATTCTCTCCATAGCCTCTGTGATCACCATAGTCACCCATGCTTCTTATAGTCCTTATGGTGGTTTGAATGAAAATGGCCTCCAGAGTTTCATAGAGAGTGGGAGTGGCACAATTAGGAGGTATGGCCTTGTTGGAAGAAGTATGTCACTAGGGGTTGGCTTTGAGATTAAAAGTGCTCAAGCCAGGACCAGCATTACATTCTCTTCCTGCTGTCTGATGATCTAGATGTAGAACTCATAGCTACCTCTTCAGCACCATGACTACCTGTTTGCTGCCTTGCTTCCCACCATGATGGCAACAGACTAAAGTTCTGAACTGTAAGCCAGCTTCAATTAAAGGCTTTCATTTATAAGAGTTGCCAATAGCCATGTTGTCTCCCCACAGCAATAGAAACTCTAAGACAGTTCTGTTGGTGAGAGGATGAGTTGACAAGGTCTACTATTGTATATCCCTAGAGCACAGCAAAGCAATTAAATTAGGTGAGACCGAGGAGCCAAATCATACATGATGGTGATAGAGGATAGACAGAGAACTAAGCACAGGGCCGCATCTGGGATAGGCAAGGTTAGATGATTTTGGATGTTTGTATGCTGTATGCTGTGAAAATGTGGTTTATTGGTTGATGAATAAAGCTGATTTGGCCAATGGCCTGGCAGAATAGAGCTAGGTGGGAAATCCAAACAAAGATTTGGAGAGTCAGGGAGATGCCATGTAGCCTCAGGAGAGGCAAGAAGCCACAAGCCTCTTGGTAAAATATAAACTAATAGAAATGGGTTAATATAATCCTAAAAATTAATCAGTAATATGCCCATGCCATGGCCCAGACAATTATAAGTAATATTAAGCCTCTGAGTGTTTACTCGGGAACTAGTAGCCAGGAAAGAAACCTCCATTTACAATTAGATGTTTCTACCCATGATTGTCTAGAGGTAGAAGACTCACTTCAGAAAGATAATGAGGTTGAGGAAGTTGGTAAAAATGGGGAAAGTCATGAGTGTATTAGAAAGGAGTATTGTGAATGCATTTAAATTTAATGGAAGTTGTGAAGTGAATTCCTAAAAATCTGTAAACTAGTTTCAAGTTTCAACTAGGCAAAGGAAAACTATCTAGACTGTTTTGAAGGATGTTAGCAAGGTAAATTGTAGTTTTGGTCCTGTCTCTAGGGATTAAGGAAGAAATAACAGTCTGTACCTCATACGACAATGGGATGAAACATTGTCATGGTGTCCTGTTTCTAGAAGGGGAGAACACACTACCAATGCTAGCTGTTACCACAATCTCATAAGAAGAAAGTAGTATTTCATCCAAATAGGATTCCCCTGCATTCTCCTTTAAGAAAATAAGTTGAGATACTCTCTGCCAGGGTGGTTCTCCTAGAATTCATCTACTGTTTGTGAACTCTGTGACTTCAAATATATGCTCCAGTTTGTATGCCAGCCAGACATGGATAAATGCATTACAAAAAAGGCCTGAATAGTCTCTAGAATATTATAATTATTCATTTTGGCAATCTTGTTTTACAAACTTACACAAATTCCTTGCAGAATTCAACATTGTCATCAGTTTTCTAAGTGGAGTAAGTGTGGAGTGCTTGGAATGTTATTTGCTAGTGTGAATACAACACTGTCCTAGAAATAACAGAAAAATAACGGTTGATACTGAGTAAGCCTCCCTGCCTCAGACCTCATATTCCACTAACATACTTCACCAGACCTGTGTCTGGAGCTCTTCTCATCTCTAACCCAGACACACCAGGGGATCCTTGATGTCAAGTCTCATCTTCTGATGTTCCTGCTATAAATAGCCTCAACTCTCAAGGTGCTCCTCAGAGACCTCATGTTCTAGAAATGAATAGGATGTGTTCTATTGCATGTCCCATGCTTTCCCAGAGGAGATGTTCACTCTACCTGTGTACCAACATACAGCTAAAATGGAGGTCTTCTTAGAAACTCTTGCTGATTCTTGTGCCCAAAAGTAGAGTGATAGCTCTTGTCTCTGAACTGTCACAGAACATTACCTTACCCATTTTATTCCCTATGGTGCTTGCCTGTGAATTCCTGCCTCCTTACCCCTCTTTCTCCTATACTTCAACATTCCTTGCTTTTTCCCTACAGCAAATACCTTGTATATCTACAAGTCCCATGATATGTGGCATGTGGAGTACAGAGCGATGATAAAGCAGCAGTGACAGACCAACCCATACTCTGTGAATGTTACAGTCTCGTTAAGGAAATCTAGCTACTAATAAAATAACTGAAATGCAAAAATTATAGTGACAAAATGAACTGAGTAAAATTAAGTGGCATGCAGATGGCTTTGAGGCAGAGAAGAGACTTTGATTATGGAAATGACACAGATACAGAGGTAGATAAAAACAGGGGCCACTCATTCAGGGAGCCTAGCCCCTCATCCACATCAGAATGATCAAACTCTTCTAGAGAATTCATAGAAAAGATGGAAAAAAAAATCTCACTTTGGGGGCAGGGGCCTCTGATGCAGATGCCCAATAGCAGAACCCAACTTACATTTTCAAATTATGATTTTCCCTTTCTGTTTCATAAATCCTGGTTTTGAAATTGTTAAACAGAAAAGAAATTAATGTTGCTTATCATTGGGTTCCTCCCTCGTGCAAACAATTCACTTATCCATCAACAGAGCAGCTGGGTAACATAAGCACTTACTGAGCTCTTGTTATATGATAAACATGGTGCTAGGAGCTTTAAATACATTATCTCATTTAATCTTTTCAGTAAACCCTGAAGAGAAGTTATTGTTGCTTTATCATCAAAATTGGAGCTGTATAAAGAAGGCTAAGTTAAGAGAGAACCAAGATGCCAGTATGGGTATTTAATTCCAAAACTGATGCTCCCATTCACAGTGGATCACTCCTAATCCATAGTACTCATGTAAGCTTCATAAGGGGAAACAGGCCATCCATAGTGATTCCTTATGAGTGAGATGGGAATCAGGTTGCCTACCTGAAATCATTATGCTCCTGAAACACAGACTTTTGTTCAGAGCCTTTGGAACCTCGACCTCAACTGTGAGGACCTAAGTCAGTCTAAATACCAAGTTTTTATAATCTTGTTCATAGGCACTAATTCTGATTTCCCAAGAAAGCCATTAGGCATCATTGTTAAATACATTATATTCACTTTATTTTTAAATACATTTTATATATATATATATATATAAATATGAAATTTATATATATATAAAGATTTTCATACGATATGTTTTGATCATATTCTTTCCATTTTTACAACTCTTTCCAGATCCTCCCTGCTTGCCTTCCCATCCAATTTCATGCTTCTCTCTCACTCTTAAAAACAAACAAAAATCCATAAAGAGCAAAAGAATAAAATCAAAACAAACAAAAGGAGAATAAAGTACAGAAGACTAATTATTATATATTGATTTATTCAGTGAATTACTTAGAGCACTGCTTGTATTGCCGATTTGCCAAGCCTGACTTCACTTGTTCCCTGGAACAGAATGGCCTGGGGGAGCTGCTGAAGCAATGGATCATTGCCTCTAACAACTGTGGACTGCTTCACTGACTTCTGTGAAATCTTGCTTGCTTGCGCTCCCCCTGTTGTGGTTGTAGACTATGAAATGAGAATACAAACTAGACGTGGCATAGCAGCCTCTCAGAGCTGGCCTGGCCTCAGTCTCCTAATGACATCTCCTCTCTGCTCTCACTAGTGTTACAGTTCTTATTCCCCACAGTGCATGTACACACACACACACAGAAACAAACATAATTTCAATAAGACAAAAGTACCAAAACAAAACAAGAAGCATACAAAAAACAAACAACAGCAGCAACAGCAGCAACAACAACAACAACAACAATACCAACAACAAAAAAAGTGGAGTTTTGTGGTTTGTTAGGTATTTGTGTATGTGTTGATCATCCACTCCCAGGCATAGGGCCCATCCTGGAGTGTGGATAATATACCTAGAGAAAAAATGATTCTCTTTTCCCATAAGATACCAATCTGCAAAGAGCATCTGGTTTAGGGACTTTTGTCTTTCTTTATTGGATCTTTGTGTGATTGTGGTTTCAACACAGTAGTGGCTTCCTAAAAAGAATTTAGAAATGTCCTTCAGTTTCTGTTTTGTGGAATAATTTGAGGAATATTGGTGTTAGCTCTTTTATGAAGGTCTGGTAGAATTCTGTTTGTGATCTGTCTTGCCTGTTTGTTTTGGGTTGGGAGATTTTAAATTACTGCTTATATTTCAATGAGGGCTATAGTCTTTTAAAGTTGCTTAGTTCATTTTGATTTGACTTTGATAGTATATATATATATATATCTATATATATCTATATATATATATATCTGTGTGTGTGTGTGTGTGTGTAAATTAAAATTAATCCACTTCTTTTAGGTTTTCTAATTTGGTGAAATAGAGAATTTCAAAATATGTCCTTATGATTCTCTGAATTTCCTTGGTGTCTGTTGTTATGTCTTCCTATTTTTCTCTAATTTTATGAATTTGGAGTCTCTGTGTCTGTGGCTAATTTTTCTAAAAATTTATCGATCTTGTTGATTTTCTAAATGAGATAGTTCTTTGTTCTATTGACTCTTTGTTAATTTTTAATTGTTTATGTTTCTTGTTTTTTTGCTTCCATTTTATTAACTTCAACCCTGAGTTTATGTCTTCATGATTAGTCTTTTTGGGTGCTATTTCTTTTTGTTTCTTTAGAGTTTTCAAGTGTGTCATCAGATTATTAATATGTGGCTCTCTTTTTTATGTGGGCACACATGCTTCTTAGAACTGCCTTCATTATGTTTCATAAGTTTGAGCATCCTGTTTTCTTTTTCTTCTTCTGTTTTTAATTTATTCTTTAAAATTTCATTTTATATTTCAACCCTTCCCTCCCCCCTCCAGGCCACTCCCATTTCACTCCTCCTCACAGGTAAGGGCTCCCATGAAGAGTCAACCAAGTCTTGCACAATAGGCTGGGGCAGGGCCAACTTCCTCTCCCAAGCATTAAGTCTGAGCATGGCATTCCACCATAGGGAATGGGCTCCAATAAGCTAACTCCTGTACCAGGTTTGTATCATGGTCCTATTGCAAGGAGCCTCTCAGATAGTTCAAGCTTCACAACTGTCTCCCACATATGGAGGGCTTAGTTCAGTCGCCTAGGGTCTCTTCAGCTGTGGGTCTAGAGTTCATGAGTTTCTAAGAGCTTGGTTTAGCTGTCTCTGTAGATTTCTCCTTCATGATCTTGACCTCCGTTGCTCATATATTTCCTCCTCCCTCTCTTCGGCTGGATTCCTGGAGTTCAGCCTGGTGCTTGGTTGTGGATCTCTGCATTTGGTTCCGTCAATTACTGGATAAAGGCTCATTGATGGTAGGGTATTTGCCAATATGGTTATCATTTGCTTTACATCTAATACCCATTTATGAGGGAATACATACTGTGTTTGTCTTTCTGAGTCTGGGTTACCTCACTCAAGATTTTTTTTTCTTAGTTCCATCTATTTTCCTGCAAATTTCATGGTGTCCTTGTCTTTTTGTTTTTTTTTTTTTGTTTGTTTGTTTTTTTAATGTGTAGTACTCCATTATGTAAATGTACCACATTGTTCTTATCCATTCTTTGGTTGAGGGGCATCTAGGTTGTTTCAAGGTTTTGGCTATTACGAATAATCCTGCTATGACCATTGTTGAGCAAATGTTCTTGTGGTATTATTGAGCGTCCTTTGTGTATATGCCCAAAAGGAATATTGCAGGGTCTTGAGGTGGATTGATTCCCAATTTTCTTAGAAATCATAATACTGATTTCCAAAGTTGATGAACAAGTTTGCACTTCCCCCAGCAATGGATGAGTGGTCCCTTTACTCCACATCCTCTCCAGTATAACTTATCCTCAGTATTTTTGATCTTGATCATTCTGACAGGTGTAAGATGGTATTTCAGAGTTGTTTTGACTTGCATTTCCCTAATGATTAAGGATGTTGAGTGCTTCCTTAAATGTCCTTGGCCATTTGAGATTCTTCTGATGAGAATTCCGTTTAGCTCTGTACCCCATTTTTCAGTTGGGTAATTTTGTATTTTTAACACTTTGTAAACAAGGAGATAATATTCACTGTATTCATATTTACTGGTAGAAGGATGTTAACTACAACAGGATGTCAAATCTATTATGTGTTTTCCTTCTTTTTTTTCTTCATCTTAATTTTTTTATTTTAAATTTTCATTGTATTTTTGTTTATTTTCTACTCCCCTTTACCCCCACCATTTTATTTATTCACTATTTATGTATCTAGTTCATTCATTCATCTTCCTTTCTTGCTTCATAAATGAATCATGGGTTTGGAAAAAATTGAAGATTTTTAGAAATTCTTGGCCTTCAACAAAAATTGCTTCATTTTCATTAGCATTTTATTAGCTAAGCTCAGAAATTGACATGTCAGTTTTCATAATATTTTAGGCATCTTTTGCTGAAGGTGATGATAATTGTAACTTTGTTTAGATAAAAACATTATTTGCCAAATAAAACTCAGAGGTACTGCTTATTCCTTACCACAAGAATTTCTATGAAAGCATTCCACCACAAGTGAAAAATGTAACTCTATCATCATCAATAGATAGATCTCGAAGCCTTGACCACTAGCAGCTTATGTAATCCCAAACTATGCTTGGTGGGTTTTGTCAATCAGCTTCCAAAGCTTGACACTGTTTTCAGTGGCGTCACAATAGCTCTAAGATTAACCACTTAGCTCTCATGTTGAAGATGTCTTTCACAATACCAAAATATTGCAAGCAATAGAAAGTCACACACACGCACACACACACACACACACACACACACACACACACACACACACACAGAGAGAGAGAGAGAGAGAGAGAGAGAGAGAGAGAGAGAGAGATAAACTTACTTGTAAAAGCACTACGAAGAGTCTACATTTGATATTGCTTATATAGTGGTTTGTGGTTGGATCGATTTTTTATTAGCAAGAATTGAAGTCTTATTTACATTCAAATAGTCAAATTGTTATATACTTTAAACAATATTTTAAACCTTTTTGAATTCTATTTTCTGTTACTGTTTTTAGTGACTAACAGTTCTGCAGTATTTCTCAACTCCATTAAAATGAGAAATGTAACCTACATGAGTATGGACATAGGTGTACTCAACTTTAAATTGCCTTTTCACTCTAGGTTCACATTGGCTAAGTACCACATACAGCAGATGACAGAGTTTCTGTTCTGCTTGGTCCCACAGCCATTTAGTCCCAAGTAAACACACAGAGGCTTATATTAATTATAAACTGTTTGGCTCATGGCTCAGGCTTCTTACTGATTAGCTCTCTCTTGGTTATTAACCCATTTCTATTAATCTGTGTATCTCCATGTGGTTTTGGCTTACTGGAGAATGCTCAGAGTCCTATCTTCCCATTAGTTACATGGCATCTGTCTTTCAGTTTATATTTAATATAAACCTCTGTTTGTTTATTTGGTTTGTTTATTTGACTTCAGGACCAGGTAGGACAGAAACTCCATCCACAAATGTGCTTCCAACATAGGCCAAGAATTTCCATGTAAAACCTGACAAAATCTTAAAAATGATTCTAAACACAAAGGAATAGAGGCAAGCATGGCTTCTTGGTAGCAGCATTTTCTTGGGTGGTCTCTGTTTGCTAGAAGCAAGCAGAAGTTCGAGGCTCCTTTAAGAGAGGCTTTCCAAGTCAGTCTTAGGGGCAAAAACTGCATGGCTCTTTTCAGAGGCCCTGCTACTGAACAATTAAATGCTGTTCATGAGTAGCCAGCAGCATGCTTCTTGGTGGTGGTATGGACCTAGAAACTCTGCAGAGTTGTGGCAATAAACATGGTTCCCATGAATGGAAACTATCTAAAAGCTAAGAAATAGGGTGGGGCCAGCTGCTACTTTAATTTTAGCCATGCTGTTTAACAGATTAAAGACTCTTGTGGTCAGAAAAAAAAAATAAAAATATACAGCAAAGACTGATTCATATGAAGAAAAATCTCTAAAGGGTTTTCAGTGTATTTAAAAATATACATAGGTTTGGGAGAGATGAGATAAAGGACAAAGTTCTTAAAAAACAAATGGAGTAGCTAGGTCAGGGTGGTCCATGCCTTCAATCAGGAGGCAGAGGTATATAGATAGCTGTGATATCAAGGCCAGCCTGGTCTACAGAATGAGTTCTAGTACAGCCAAAGTAACACAGAAGAACCCTGTCTCAAAAAATAAAAACAAAAGAAATATAGTAATAAGAAAAGTCATACAAAGATGGAAAATAGAGAGAGAGCCTGATACTATATATCATTGTGTTGTCTTTGAATTGTTTGATGAAGGAGCAACAACTGCTAAAAGATACGTCATTATAAATGCTACTAGATTAATCCAACTCATATATTTGAAAATGCATTGACTTCAAAATTTAAGTTTAAGGACATGTTGCTTTGGAAAAGAGGGTCTGCTTTTGTTTCTACAGATGAAAAGCTATGGATTCCTTCTAGACTAATATGGTTTTATCAAGCAAGAACCCCTGAAGTAGTGGTCCAGGTGATCCAACATCCAAAACATCTGAGAAAATGCAGCCTTAGACTACTATAGTCAGGATTTGGCCAAGTTTCTGGGTTTCCTCAGGATCCCCTTGGGATTGACAACACCTCCAAACAGCAGGAAGCAATTTGGAGAGAACTACACCCAAATTCCCATATATTGTTTGTAAATGCTTGTTTTCATTTAAACAGGTTGGTTATAAATGGCTAATGATCAGTCATTCTTTTTCTTAAAAAAAGGAATATGATACAGAAATCAATACTTTGTATTGGTATAGATTTTAGCTTATTGACACAAATTTAAGATCATTGTTGTTATATTTATATTTCTATTCTTGTTTAGGTATTATGTTCATATAGCTCTTTTGAAACTGTAATGTATAATTAAATAGTTATAGATAGTCACCCATAATAGTCAAATTATAGTTATGTTACATTTTCTAGGTATAGAGAGATATATTTCAAATGGGATAGGGATTCTTCAAAACCTGTCAAATACCTACAGAATATGGAATATAAAATGGTTTGTTAGGGTTTTCCATGACACCAATTACCTCAGAGAGGAAGATGACACCATTTATATCAGAGAAGAAGATGGGCATCAAAGAAACTCATTATGGAGTTTGACTTCAATGTGGCAAAACTGGTCTATTGGACAAACAAGTGCCCTTACTTCAACTGCTGACAAAAAGCATGCTGTCCAATCAAGACAAGCAGGTTACAAAGGAAATGACTGCTGTACTTGCCAAGGGACAGGAAGATTTTTCAGGATTCCTGCTTTATAGAAGAAAACAACTGAGGAACTTCACCAATACAAGACAAAACATGTCTTCAAATTTCCTGCTTCATTAAATAGTCTGGCAGACAATATGACCTATGGATTGAGGATGGATGCCCCAACGTTACAGAAGAGCAGTCCAGGCAGCGAAATGTCTTTGTCAATTCTAGAATGTATATGTTATCTTTCTGGGGGCATTGATGGAGTTGAATACAGATGTTATGGTTATGTTATTTTTAAAATTATGATAAAAGATAAGTTACATATATGACTCTAGACCCTATTTGACAGATTTGACAGATGATTTGACAGATTTTGATGATCTCTCCTGGAAGGCATTACCCTCCCTGTGGAGTGGGGGAGGAATGGGATGGGAGGGGGATCAGGAGGCATGGAAGGGAGGGAGAGGGTACTGGGATCGATATGTAAAATAATAATAATAATAACAATAATAACAATAAACAAAGAACAGAGACAAAAAAAAGACTTTAGACCCACAAAGATAGGATTGATGATAGAATATTTTCTTTAAATTTTGCCAAATGTTAATGGGCTAAATATTGTTAATTATAGTTCTCACTTGATAACTATTTTGATAATATATATATATATATATTCTTACTATATTAAAGTTGAAATCTTTCTTTTATTTAGACAGATATGAGGAGATGATGGGGGATGTCTTTCTTGTCTGTATGTTGTGAATATATGTTTCTCTCATTGGTTTAATAAAATACTGATTGTCCAGTAGCCAGGAGGGGTTACCAGACAAGGAGACTGCTGGGAAGAGGAAGGCAGAAGGGAGCCACCAAAGAGACACCATGTATTCCCTAGTTAAATAAAGCCATGTAGAAATACATAGATTAATAGTTATATGTTAATAATTAACAGAGAGATAGCCAGTAAGAAGTCTAAGCTTTTGGCCAAACAGTTTATAATTAATATAAGCCTCTGTGTGTTTATTTGGGATTAAACGGCTTTGGGATCTGGTGGCACAGAAACTTCATCTACATATAGCAATTGTTTGGAGGTTGACTAAATATTTATAATTTTACTATGATTTTAGCTGGAAAATTTCTTGGAAATCATTTAGCATTTTAAATGTGGACAAGAAAGAAACTTATAACATGCACTATGCTATCCTTACTTTATTTTCAAGGCTTTTCTGATTTCATGAGACTTTGAAACTGCTACTTGTAGTTTAGTGGCTCAGTTTCATGTGAATAGAATAGAATATTTAAAATACAGATTTATAGCAAAAATGGTAATACAATTCTTTAGATCTTTAAGCTGGTCTACTTAATAAATTGAGATTTTTTTTTGTGTGTGTGTGAGGGCTGTGGGAGGTTTCCAAATTATCTTTTCATATGACAGAGTTTTCAGACCTACAGATCTACAGACAGAAAGTTAAATCTGACAGTGTCCTTGGAGATTGTGAGATTTTTGTACCTTAGAAGGAATGATAGCTTTGTTTCGGAAAGATGGTCTCTCCATCCCCCTGAAGGAGAGCCTCTGTTCTGTGTGCAGGATAGTACATGAACTGTAATTCTCTCTGGGTTTTGTGCTTCACTGGTGGTGGGCGTGGAGTTTTTGAAGCATCAAGAGAGCCTTTTAATGTCTCTATTCTTTGTTTCAATTCCAGCAGAGCATTCGGTATCATAAAACTTTAGGTCAAATAGCAGGATGTGGGAGGAGTTAGAAGTTAAAGAGTCACTTGAAGCATAATTTAAATATAGTTGTGATAAATAGCATGAAGGGAAGATCTAGAATCTGGTGTGTATATACAAAAACAGGGATTTGCCCTCTACAAGTAGACTGGAGAAAGTTTCCTGAAGAATTTGAAAGGTGATTAGGAATTATGAAATTAAGGGACAAAACTCCATTATAGGACTATCATGAGAAACATTGGCATTTGTAGCTGTCGTGGGTCATAGGCAGCGTTTGAGTCCCAGTTTGGATATGACTGCTATGGTTTGGTAAAGACTGAATGTCAGAGAAAGTGAAATCTCTCTTTTAACACATGGATGCTTTCTTTAGGCAAGATTCTGAGGTTCACAGTTTCTCTCCAGTATTTCTGTAAAATTGGGTGCATACTATAGAGACACTATATTACCCTGCCAACCTACTGTTATTATAATCACATATGAAACTTCAATGAAATAATGCACACAAAGCACTTTAGCACAGTGTCCAACACATGATAAAAAGCTGGCAAATGCTGGTCATTATCATCTCAGTACCCTGTAGATTGTAAAATATTTCCAAACATACCATATTTCCTCTGGCCATCAATGCTTTCTTATAGTACTCAGTTCTCTGGGCATTTCCCCTCTGTAAAAGGGATTGTAATTATATGGAGGAAATAACTACCACAAAATATGAGAATATTTTGATATTTAAAATTTGTCAATATTTAAAATTGTAGCAGAAAATATGTCAGTATTTAAAATTCTAACAGTGTTTCATGGATAATAGAAGCATACATTTCAATGACTAGATTACATGAAAGGTTTCAAAAACATGACACCTAGTTTTAAGTGCCCCTAGGGAATTGTGTCCTAACTGTTCAATAGTGATTCAAAATGAGTAAGCAAAGAATTTTAAGTATTACTGTAAAATAATCTCAACTGGAGCACAAGACTACAAATAGTCATGTCTACATCTGTTCTGGGAAGTAGTTTCTTATTGTTGTCCATTTATTTCCATGCAACTGTGTCTTTCACCAAGTCACTTAGCATCTTCCAACAATTCTTAGGAAGGTACTCTAAGGAATCCCAGTGTTAGATGGCAAGAATTATTATACTGGGTATAAAACAAAGGATGTTATTTCCATAGCAAAGGGCAAGCTTTCCACCACACACTTTGAAGCTTCTTCTATCTGGTATTGTAGTTCATGTGATAGTAGGGTATTAGCATTTATATTTGCAGTTCCACAGCACTTAATGCTGGTAGATTCTTCCACAGCTTGAATATTTAAAATCATGTTTGATTCTTACAGTTGTCTTTCTAGATTGTTTGATGAGCCATAGATACATTAAATGAGTTGCTCAAGTTCAGATCTCTGGCTAGTCAGGGAGTTGGAACTTGAACCCAAATGTTTCATCTCTAAACAAAAATCTTTTTAAAATTATTAATTTATTTTTTACATTCCAATCCCAGTTCCCCTTCTCTCCTTTCTTCCCACTCCCTCCATTCTCCCCTCCTCCCATATGCTCCACAGGGGAGGATAAGTCCTACCATAGGAAGTCTACTAAGTCTGTCCCATCATCTAGTTGAGGCAGGACCAAGGCACCTCTCCACCCCCCACACCCCTGTGTTTAGGCTGGGCAAGGTATCTCTCCATATAGAATGGGATCCACCAAGTCAGTTTGTAGATTAGTGTTAGGTCTTGGAACCACTGCCAGTGGCCTCATATATTGTCCCAGTCACACCACTATCACCTATATTAAGGCAGTCTAATTTGGTCTTATGCAGATTCCCCATTTGTCAGACCTGAGTCAGTGATCTCTCACTAGCTCTGGTTACCAGATTCTGTGGGTTTCCCTATCAAGGTCTTGACTCCTTTGTTCATAGTTTTGCTCCTCCCTTACTTTGATTGTACTTGAGGAACTTGGCCCATTGTTTAGTTGTGGATTTCTGCATCTGCTTCCATCTTAAACAAAAATATTTTACGAACTAAACTTTGACCTTATCTTTAAAGCTTGCTCATGAAGTAGGGGAACACTAGTATGTCACTTGAGGACCCTACCACACTGTGATCATTTATCAGGAAGCTTCAGGACTTCAAAGACCAGGCAGAAGGATGCTGCTGAATCATTGTAGAGAGTGGTTGCAGCAGCCACCATCTGTTGAGGCTGCTGGTCCCCATGACATGTGACATACTTGACAATTCCCCAGAAGCCATGGGGCAAGTGACTTTTAAGAAGTATAGAAGTTCCCAACTCTGTTTGAAAAACCAACCCACCATCACTTAAGATAAACACCAGGGGAGGCTGTTACTCACTCTTATAGGGTCTCTCTACAGGCATATTATGAATGGTTTCATTTGAACTTGAATCAAATACTTTTAGAAAGAGAATCCAGCTTACTTTTTACTGACCTCCATTGGGATTTAGTTAAAGAAACTAAAGCCATTATCAGCTCATGGCTTTGCTGAATCAATGGATTTTTCTCATTATAAAACCAATTGAAATAGTTCTTTTTCATGAAAAATAGCATAGGCATGTTTGACTCTTGAATTTTGAAGTATACAGAGAAGACTCTCCTACTCTGATAGAGTGAGCATCACGGTAGTGCATGTGAGGAGTGTTAGGGACTGTTCCATGCTGTATGCATTGAGAGACATGATACAGGGTCTACTTAAAACACAATTTAAAAGGGGCAGCTTAAGAAGGCAAGAAGAGACCCAGAAATCACAGGTATGGTCTATCTTTTTAAATATTATGCTCAGCTGGAATTTCCTCTCACTAACTTAAAACATCTTTTATTAAAAACACACAAAAATCAATAGTCTTGAGGTGAGGAGAGGCAAATATAATAGACCTGAATACATGACTTAGGTTCAGCAGTAATAGCTCATCAAAGCTACAGTAATTTTCTTAAATTTAAACTCCACTGGTTCTAGTATGTAGCCCATTTTGGGGGTGTTTTCAAGAAAAAAAAGAGAAAGATGCTACCCACACAACCCTATGATAGCTATCTCTTCAGTAGGACTAGTGGTGTTCCTAACTTTTATTTTTTTTGATGGACATGGACAACACATGTTTTCAGTATGTGTCTCAATAACTAAGTGTGATATAGTTTCATCTACTCTTGTAATGGGGGTTGCTTTGTAAGAAAATAGGGTACCCAAGTCCTTACTCTGACAGTATTTATTTCACTAATAACATCAAAATTATATACAAGACCCCTGTCTCAAATATGGGTCTTTTTGAATACTGACAAGTCATTCATATGATGTCCCCACTGTCTCCCAATCAACAGTGATTGGAATCCACCATTGAATTGAAGTTACACACCATATTTCAAAAGTAAAGATGTGGGTTGAATGACCACAGCTCAAAATCCATCAGTCTAAGCAGCTAGTAGATGAGGAAAACATTGTCATTAGAGTTGTTAATACAAAGACAAGATGGGGTTAGAACATGAACACTGGCAGAAAGTCCTTCATACTGTGCTCAGCTTAACTGACCTTTAGGTAAGCTTTGTCTGGACTGTCTCAGTAATTCTTTTCTTAATTTACTTATTTTTTGCTGATAAACACAAATAATAGCATTTGTGCATATTTATGGCATGACTTATAGCATTTACACGTCTATATCTTTTAATGTATGAACTGTGTTAAATGTGTTTATCTCCTTAAAACTTATCATTTCTATATTATAAAACCTCTCAGAATAATTTCCTCAAGCTTTTAAAATACATAGTTTATTATTATCTATAGTTCTTTTTTAACAATAGCAAATCATAACTTTTCTGTCATGTAACTATAATCTAGGTTTCACTAATTAGTGTTTCTTTATCATAGTAAGGCATTCACTTAAAATAAATTCTATCCACTGATTTGAGATATAACTTTTGACAGTCCACAGGACTACAATATAAATAAAGGACCTGAGTACCATCCCTTTGAAATGAAATTATCTAAAGAGGTGATATACCTAGCTCTTAATTCCCTTGAAAGAACATAATTTTGGGTATCTATTTGTATTCTTAAAAATAATAATAATTTGAGCCTGCAGACATGTGAGAGACCTGCCTCCATGCTGTACCCAACCCCCTGCCACTCGTTGGATGCTGTCCCACCAAGACCCACTCCACCCAACCTTATGTACATGAACATCCTCCCCATGGCCAGCCCTTCTCTGAAAACCCAGCAGACTACATAGGCACAGGTACAACCACACCAGTTAGAAAATCAGGCACAGGCACAGGCCACACCAGTTGGAGGAAAAGATAAGTAACACTGCTGTAGCAATACATTCAATAACCAAAAGAGAAATTTGGCATCCCCAGAACCCAGTGATCCTACAGCAAGATCTGAACATTCCAATGCAGCTAAAATGTAAGAAGATAAAAATTACTTTATGAAGACAATAGAGGCCCTTAAAGAGGTAATAAAAAATTCCCTTAAAGAAGTTGAGGAAAGCCCCACCCCCCAACTCCCTGGGTTGGCCCCTGATCCCACTGCTCCTGTGTCCTGTCCCCATCGAGAGCTCCCTTGGAGCTCTGATACACCCCCATCCATCCCCACAGTGAGCCTGCCCACCTACCCTGTGCCCTACCCTGCCCACTGACCCGCCACTATGGTTGAGCACTGGGACAGAGGGTGGAGCCAATAGTCCACCCTACTTAGGGGACTTCTCGGAGCAACTCTGAACAAAAGAGACCTGCCTATCCACACAGGACCACCAGTAATTTCCACCTGCTTGGTCTCTGACCCCACCTCCAGTCCTCTTCTGGAGTCCTGGGCCCCTCCCAGAGACCCGCCTATCTCTGCAGGACCATTCTGAGTTTCTACAGGCATCTTCTACTGGATCCTCAGCCCTGACCCCATCCCTGGGTCCCTGTCTATGGAGAGACCTCCTATAGAGCTTGGGTCACCCAGAGCTATAGATATTGAACCTCTGACCCACATAAACCCACCAGGGAAGTACCATAGAGAGAGGGGGAGACCCCAACAACACTTACTGGAAGAAGCTATGGGAAGACGGCAATACAAGAAAATGCCTAACAACAGAAAGACAAGCATGACACCACCAGAATCTAGGGAATCTACACCAACTAGAAAGGAACACAACAACAAAGCAGAGGAAGCAGAAGGGAACAACTCAAAAATCACCGTCATAAAAATGATAGAGTCCCTCAAAGAAGATGTGAGAAAATCCCTTAAAGAAATGGAGGAAAAAACAAACAAAAAAGTGGAAGAAATGAACAAATTTCTTAAGGAAAGTAAAGAAAGTACAGAAAGCCAAGAAAAAACAATTAAGCAGGTGAAGGAAATGGTTCAAGACTTGAAAAATAAAATAGAGAAAATAAAGGCAACACAAACCAAAGGAATGCTGGAAATAGAAAAACTGGGCAAAAAATTGGGAACTACAGAAGCAAGCATAGCCAATAGAATTCAAGAGATGGAAGAGAGAATCTCAGGTGCAGAAGATAAACCATACCCAAAAAAAAAAAAAAAAAAAAAAAAAAAAAATCAATGCAACAAAGAGTTGTTTTTTTGAGAAAATCAACAAGATAGACAAACCTTTATCCAAAATAACAAAAAAGCAGAGAAAACATGCAAATTAACAAAAGCAGAAATGAAAAGGGGAACATAACAACGGACACAGAGGAAATCCAGACAATTTTCAGGTCATACTTTGAAAATCTGTATTCCACAAAAATTGAAAATTCAAAGGAAATGGACAAATTTCTGATAACTATCACTTACCAAAAATAAATCAAGAACAAACAACTTAAATAGACCTATAACCCACAGTGAAATAAAAGCAGTCATCGAAAGACTTCCAACCAAAAAAAGTCCAGGGCCAGATGGATTCAGTGCAGAATTCTACCAGACATTCAAGGAAGAAGTAATACCACTACTACTCAAATCGTTCCACAAAATAGAAACAGAAGGTTCATTGCCAAACTCTTTTTATGAGGCCACAATAACCTTGGTACCCAAGCCTCACAAAGACACAACTAAGAAAGAAAACTACAGACCAATATCCCTAATGAACATCGATGCAAAAATACTCAATAAAATACTGGCAAACCGAATTCAAGAATACATCAGAGAAATCATCCACCATGACCAAGTAGGCTTCATCCCAGGATTGCAGGAATGGTTTAACATATGAAAATCTATCAACGTGAGCCACCATATAAACAAACAGAAAAAGAAAAACCATATGATTATCTCCCTAGATGCTGAAAAAGCCTTTGACAAAATTCAACACCCTTTCATGATAAAGGTCTTGGAGAGATCAGGGATGACAGGAACATACCTAAACATAATAAGAGCAATATACAGCAAACCAACTGCCAACATCAAACTGAATGGAGAGAAACTTAAGCCAATTCCTCTGAAATCAGGAACAAGACAAGGCTGCCCTCTCTCTCCATATGTCTTCAATATCGTACTGGAAGTTCTAGCTAAAGCTATATGACAACAAAAGGAGATCAAGGGGATCCAAACGGTCTCTATTTGCAGATGATATGATAGTTTACATAAGCGACCCAATAAACTCTACCAGGGAACTCCTACAGCTGATAAACACCTTCAGCAAACTAGCAGGATACAAGATAAACTCAAAAAAATCAGTAGCCCTACTTTTTTCAGACGACAAAGAGACAGAGAAAGAAATCAGAGAAACATCACCCTTTACAATAGCCACAAGCAACATAAAGTATCTTGGTATAACACTTACCAAACAAATAAAAGACCTATATAATAAGAACTTTGTGGCTCTAAAGAAAGAAATTAAAGAAGATACCCGAAAATGGAAAGATCTCCCATGCTCTTGGTTAGGTAGGATTAACATAGTAAAAATGGCAATCTTGCCAAAAGCAATCTACAGATTCAATGCAATCCCCATTAAAATCCCACCACAATTCTGACCTTGAAAGGATAATAATCAACTTTATATGGGAAAACAATAGACCCGGGATAGCCAAAACAATCCTATACAATAAAAGAACTTCAGGAGGCATCACCATTCCTGACTTTAAGCTCTACTACAGAGCTATAGTTCTGAAAACAGCCTGGTATTGGCACAAAAATAGACAGGTACACCAATGGAATCGAATTGAAAATCCTGATATTAACCCACACACCTATGAACACCTGATTTTCAACAAAACAGCTAAAATTATACAATGGGGCGAGGACAGCATCTTCAACAAATGGTGCTGGCACAATTGGATGAGGGTGTGTAGAAGACTGCAGATAGACCCATGTCTGTTGCCATGCACAATACTCAAGTTCAAATGGATCAAAGACCTCAACATCAATCCAGCCACATTGAACCTCTTAGAAGAGAAAGTAGGAGGTACCCTTGAACAAATTGGTATAGGAGACCACTTCCTGAACATAGCTGCAGAGGCACAGACACTGAGAGCAACAATTAATAAATGGGACCTCTTCAAACTTAGGAGCTTCTGTAAGGCAAAGGACACAGTTGACAAGACCAAACGGCAGCCCACAGACTGGGAAAATATTTTCACCAATCCTATATCTGACAAAGGACTGATCTCCAAAATATACAAAGTACTCAAGAAACTAGTCAACAAAACACCAAATAACCCTATTAAAAAATGGGGTACAGAACTGAAGAAAGAATTCTCAATAGAGGAAATCAAAAAGGCCGAAAGACACTTAAGAAAGTGCTCCACAACCTTAGCTATCAGGGAAATGCAAATCAAATCACCTGTGAGATACCATCTTACCCCTGCCAGAATGGTTAAAATTAGAAACACAAGTGATGACTTATGTTGGAGAGGATGTGGAGAAAGTGGAACACTCCTCCACTGCTGGTGGGAGTGCAAACTCGTACAGCCTTTTTGGAGATCAGTATGGTGGTTCCTCAGAAAAATGGGGATTAGTTTACCATAGGACCCAGCAATACCCCTTTTAGGCATATACCCAAATGATCCACATCCATGCAACAAAGACATCTGTTCAACTATGTTCATAGCAGCACTATTTGTAATAGCATGAACCTGGAAGCAACCTAGGTGCCCCTCAGTTGAAGAATGGTTAATGAAGATGTGGCACATCTACCCAATGGAATACTACTCTGCAGAAAAAAATAATGGTATCTTGAAATTTGTAGCCAAGTGGATGGCACTTGAAGAAACCATCCTGAATGAGGTAACCCAGTCACAAAAAGAGGAACATAGTATGTACTCACTCATATATGGGCTTTAGACCTAGAGCAAAGGATCACCAGCCTATAATTCATACCACCAGAGGAACTAGGATACAAGGTGTATTTTAAGAGATTCATATAAAGTCCCTCACAGGAAGGGACAAGTCCCCTAGAGCACAGGGGAAGTGACGGAGCGGGGGCAGCGGATGGAGGGAGAAGTAGGAGAAAGAGAGGGGGAGGAGAGGAAAACATATGCGACTAGGAAGATTGAGCCCAGTTAGGAATAAAAGACAGGGGAAAGAGAGATAGAGAGAGAGAGAGAGAGAGAGAGAGAGAGAGAGAGAGAGAGAGAGAGAGAGAGAGAGACCACATAAAAGAGGGAGCCAATATTGGTTTGAAGATAAAATTGAACACAAAGAAAGGTCTAGAGAACTACAAGACTGCTGCCAACTCACAATTTGAGCATCCTTGGAAAGGCTACCATAAAAGCCCTTCCTGGATAGTGAGATCAACAACTAACTTATCCATGGAGCCCTCATCTAATACATGTTGGAAATAGAAGCAAACACCCATACATAAACACTGCGTCGAACTAGAACCCAGATGCAGATGGTGAGGACAAGACCAGGTTGCAGAATCACATAGAGACAGCTTACCTGAACCAGGGAGGAGCTAACGGGTCCCCAGACTGATAGCTGGGAAGCCAGCATGGGACTGACTCAGGCCCACCTGAATATGGGTCTCAGCCAGAAGGACTGAGCAGTCTAAGGGACCTCAGACAGTGGAGCCAGGATGTATCCCTGGTGCACAAAAGGACCTTGCGAACACATCTCCCATGGAGGGATAACTGCCTTAATCTAGAGACAGGAGAGAAGCCCTAGCCCCTACTTCACATGCCCTGTCAGATCTACATGACCCCAACTGCATGGCGTTGCCCTACATGTGGAATTGGGGTGGGGGGATGGGAGGGGAGGATGGTTAAGGTGCATGTGAGAGGGCAGAGAGGGTAAATGGGAGGGAGGGAGGGAGAAGTAACTGGGATCAACATGTAAAATAATAAATTAAATAAAAAATGCTTTGACTCCAAAATTTAACTTCAAGGACAAGTTATTGGGGAAAAGGAGAGAGTATTTATGTATTTTGATCATCCTCATTTCCCTTTCCCAACTCCTTCCGTATCCTACCTTTCTACAGTCAACTTCTTACCCACTCAACTTTGTATTTTCTTCCTCTTCTTCTCCCCTTCTTCTTGAAACCCATCAAATCTCGGTTGTGTTGCCTGAGAGTGGGGCCTGACCTGAATTGTGGTTGACTTACCACGGGTTGCACTATTGAAGAAAAATAACTTTCCTTCTCCAAGCAACTTTCAGGTCAGTAGCTCATCAGCTATTGCTGGGGTTTTTGTACCTCTTTTGCTCTCTGCATGCTGGCTTCTTGTCTGGCTTGAGATTGCATAGGTCATGTGAATCCATGTTGTGGAATAATATTTTAAGATGTGTCACATTTATCTATGCTGGGGAATATTACCTTAACTATGTGAAGGTGTATTACATTTGTTTCTGCTGCCTTTGTTAACTATATAAGGATGTGTTTCATTTGTTTCACCTTGCCTGCCTAAGGCAATTGACTGGTCCAGTAAAAAGCTGAACAGCAAATAAGTAGGCAGGAAAAGGATAGACAGGGCTGTTGGGCATATAGGAAAAGTAGGAGGAGAAATCTAAGGGAAGGAAAGAAAAGAATGAAGAGAATGAAGTAGAGAAGGAGAAGCCTCGGGCCAGAAGCAAGGCAGCTGTCAGACAGACAGACAGAAGAAGCAGGAAAGTAGGACATACAGAAAGGAAGAAAGGGAAAAACACTTAAGGCAGATTAAAATAAGAGCTAAGCTAAGACTGAGCATTCAAAACTAGTAAGACTCCATTTCATGCTTTGGGAACTGGTTGGAGGCCTAAAACAAAGCCTGTTATAAGTTGCTATCAAATTGTAATTCATATTACAACTTTCCCATTGTGCCTGGAAAATACTCTTCCCTTACAGCAATATGAATACTGCTCTTAAAATCTTTCTTCTTCTTTTGATGAGAAGATACCTAAACTTTGCAGAGAAGAGTGCGCTGTGTCCATCACATTTAGAACTGAGTAATCCATAGGATCTCTATAACTTTCGATATACTTCAAGAATATCTTTTTCCAATGAGGGCTTAGTGATGCACTGATCCACTGGTATAACAGTAAATTATCAAGCCATTTCAACACTATGTCCATTCAGTAGAATAGTAGTAGTAGGATCTCCCTTAGGGACTATGTTCTAACGGTAGGTTCTTGGCTTTGTTAAGAGAGAAAGGTATAGGTATAGGGCCTTGGATCCAATTAGAAAGTTGTTGATTACTCCCATAGCATTTGTGACACTAATGGGCCATTATATGTATCTTGCAAGGCAGGCCATTGTAGTTTACAGAGTTTACATCTGGATGAAATTGGTGAATGCTCCCCTCCTCCACCATAGCATGCATAGTACCTCAGCCAGAACCATGAAAGCTATCCAAAAGGAAGAAAGCTTAATTTCCACATGTTCTGTGTATGCCTCAAATGTGTTGTGTCTTCAGCAATAGATTCTGACTCTCAAGTTCTGGATGGTAAACAAGAGCATTGGCAACAGGTCATTATGTTTGGTGTGGTACTATCTTTTACTGAACTTTTGCTGGACCTTATAACCAGGTTAATAACATGCTCTGAGATAATTTACAATTGTGCAGTCCATTGGCTATCTTTTTTTGTGCTTAGCCTAAGTTCAACCATTTTTTAAGAAAGCAATGTAATTGCCTTAGCCAGTGTTCTATTGCTGTGAAGAGATACCATAACGATAGAAACATATACAGGAACATATTTTGTTGGGACTGGTTTGCAGTTTCAGAGGTTTAGTCTATTATCAGGATGGGAAGCATGTTGGCTTGCACGCTGACATGGTGCTGGAGAGGTAGCTGAGAGTTCTACATCTAGAATGGCGGCAGGAAGCATGAAATCTCTCTCTTCTCTCTCTCTTTCTCTCTCTCTCTCTCTCACACACACACACACAGAGAGAGAGAGAGAGAGAGAGAGAAAGAGAGAGAGAGGGAGGGAGGGAGGGAGGGATAGAGAGAGAGAGAGGAGAGGCTGGACCTACCTTGAGCATTTGAAACCCCCAGTGACAGTTCCTCCAACAAGGCCACACCTATTCCAAGAAGGCTACCTTCTAATCCCTGTCAAATAGCTGCACTCCATAAGGACCAAGCATTCAAATCTGTGAGCTTGTTGGGGGTATTCTTCTTCAAATTACCACAGTGATTACCTTTATTATGTTTTCCCCATATAATCAGTTTTTACAATGTAACTAAATGCATACCTTTAATTTTTTTATTAAGACAGGGTGTCTCTGTGTAGCTTTTTAGACCAGGCTGACCTTGAACTCACAGAGCTCCTCTGCCTCCAGAATGCTGGGATTAAATGCATGTGCCACCACCACCCGGAACATACCATTAATTTTAAACTAGAATTCTTCCATGCTTCTATGCTCCTGACCCAGAATTGTGTGTGTGTGTGTGTTAATCATTTACTGAAAACAGCCAACATGCTGAAAGTAATATTAAGTAACAAATATTTCATGTGTTGGATGCATTATGTGGATATAAGTTAATATCATTTGTTTTGTTTGTGTTTTTAAGTACTATAGTGAGCCAGTTGGAATAAATTAAAATGTAACTTCTTCCCTTACTAAATTCTGTAAAACATTTTTATAAAAATTCCCTCAATTCCATGTTTTCTGTGCTGTTCGGTAAGAACAGAGGCACAACATACAGATGACACAGACACGTAATATGGACAGACAGATCAGATACATACAACAGACATGTAACAGGCCAATAACTGCAAAACAGAGACAAATAAAAGACACAAGGAAATAAGTAGAGAATTCACGTTTGGCCTCACTCTTGCTCTGAACTCAAAGAGGAAGTTCTGTCTCCTCTCTCTCTCTCTTTCATTCTTTAATGCATCAGTGGCATATTTTGGTTACCCCTTCTGAGGTTACTTTAATGTGTATTAAGCATATTTGAGAGACTCTGTGGTATCCCATTGACCAACAACTTTAAAAGGTGAAACTCATACATGGTACTGGAGAATTTGCTAACGTGTTAGTGGTGTGCATTGGGCCCTTGTTACAGGGTAGCTTCACTTCAATATGTATATATTGAAGCAAGCTTCTACAGGAGTAGCTTTTCATATGGTGTTTTTTATAAGTGTTTGTTGTTATCCCTCCCTATATTCGTTCTTCTACCTTGCCTTCCTGTCCCTACTCCATTTAACCCTTCTTCTTTAATTATTTACTTTCCCCATGTATGCCACTGTATATTTTATCTGTTCCCTTCATAGATTCCTTCTTCTCTCCTGGTGCCTTACTAGTTTCTTAACTTTCATGGCCATTCTAAATAAAAAATTAAAAGAGACAAAGCTAATATCCACAAAGGAGAGAAAACATGCAATGTCTGTCTTTTCTGGGATGAGTTACCTCACTCAGGATGATTGCTTGCAGTTCCATCCATTTACCTGTGGATTTCCTCATTTTCTTTTGTAATAGCTGAGTAGTATTTGTAAGCAAAGATGGCCTAAGGCCTTAACTTGTCTCCCTCTCCTAATATCCTTTGTACTATTACATTAACTTCAGCATTTAAAAATCTTCCCATTCTGTTTTTTGTTTCAGTGGTTGAATTCAACCTGTGTCCTAGTGCAATAGACTGCAATAAAACCTTACTTGACTATTTAAGTGGTCCTGTGCAATTTTTTTGATACTAATACCCAATTCTAGAGAAGTGTTCAGCATTTTTTGATAATTTTTTAATTTAAATTTGAAACAAGCTTGTTTTACATGTCAATGTCAATCCCAGTTTCCACACCCTCCCTTCCTCCCCTGTGCCCCCATCAACTCACATCCCATCCCCTTTCTGCTCCCCAGGGAGGGTGAGGACTTCCATGGGGAGTATTCAAAGTCTGTCTTTTCATTTGGAACAGGGCCTAGGCCCTCCTCAATGTGTCTAGATGGAAAGAGTATCCCTCTATGTGGAATGGGCTCCCAAAGTCCATTTGTATACTAGGAATAAATACTGATCCATTACCAGAGGCCCCATAAACTGCCCAGTCTTCCCTACTAACACCACATTCAGGGAATCTGGGTCTGTTCTATGCTGGTTTCCCAGCTATCAGACTACAATCCACGAGCTCTCTGTTGTTCAGGTCAGCAGTTTCTGTGGGTTTTGACCCCTTTGCTCATCACTCCTCCTTGTCTGCAACTGGATTCCAGAAGTTTGGCTCAGTGTTTAGCTGTGGGTGTCTGCTTCTTCTTTTATCAGTTACTGGATGAAGGCTCTAGGATGACATATAAGGTAGTCATCAATCTCATTATTGGGGAAGGACATTTAAGGTAATCTCTCCACTATTGCTTAGATTGTTAGTTAGTGTCATCCTTGTAGATCTCTGGACATTCCCAGAATGCCGGATTTCTCTTAAAACCTATAATGGTTCCCTCTTTTATGGTATCTGTCTTCTTGCTCTCCTCTATTCTTTCTCTGACTCAATCTTCCTGCTCTCTCATGCCCACCTCTTCCCTCCTCTTCCTCCTAATTCCACTCCACCCTATGTTCCCAATTTGCTTGGGACATATTATCCTTTTCCCCTTCTCCAGGGGACCATGTATGCCTCTCTTAAGGTACTTCTTGTTTCCTAGCTTTTCTGGCAGTGTGGATTGTAGGCTGATAATCCTTTGCTCTATGTCTAAAATCTACATATGAGTCAGTACATACCGTGTTTGTCTTTTTGTGACTGGGTTACCTCACTCAGAATGGTTTCTTCTAGTTCCATCAATTTGCCTGTGAATTTTAAGATTCCACTGTTTTTTTTTTTTTGTTGTTTGTTTTGTTTTGTTTTTCACTGAGTAATACTCCATTGTGTAAATGTACCACATTTTCTTCATCCATTCTTCAGCTAAGGACATTTAGGTTGCTTGTAGGTTCTGGCTATTACAAATAATGCTGCTATAAACATAGTTGAACAGATGTCCTTGTTGTATGAATGTGCATCTTTTGGGTGTATGTGTAAGAATGGAATTACTGGATCTTGAGGTAGACTGATTCCTATTTTCTTGAGGAACCTCCATACTGATTTCCAGAGTGGCTGTATGAGGTTGCATTCCCATCAGCAGTGGAGAAATGTAATCCTTTCTCCACATCTTTTCCACCATAAACTATCTTTGGTCTTTTTGATTTTAGCCATTCTGAGAAGAGCAAGATGGTATCTCAGAGTTGTTTTGATTTGCATTTCCCTGATGGCTAAGGATATTGAGCACTTAAGTGTCTTTCAGCCATTTTGGATTCATCTATTAAGAATAATCTATTTAGTTCTGTACCACTTTTTAATTGGATTATTTGATATTTTCATGACTAGCTTCTTGAGTTCTTTGTATATTTTGGAGATCAGCCCTCTGTCAGATGTGGGATTGGTAAATATCTTTTCCCATCCTGTGGGCTGCTGTTTTGTCTTGTTGACTGTGTTCTTTGCCTTACAGAAGCTTGAGAAATGTCCAGTATTAAAATGATCCTAATATGCATTCAGCATATGACTTTTTGATTGTGATTTCTATTAGTGCTTATGCTTTGGCTTCTCATGGCTTATATAATTTATGTGTTTTCTGAGAGTAAAATCTTTGCAATATATTTCCTACATAGTTCCACATTGTAAATGCTGAATATAAGTGTGTTGAGGATTATAATTCTTGCTTGGAACTGGTTATTTTACTGTTTAGAACTCACAGGAGTTTAGAGCTGGAAATATACTGTGTTTAGTCCAAGTATCTAATTTTCAGCTTAGTGTTTTGTGATCCAGAGGTACAAATAGTTTTCTTAAGGTCACATAGTTATTTGATGACTGACAACAAAAGCAATCAATGGTGCTTCTTGATGTCCAACGAGATACAGCATTTAGCTGTGCCTTAAAGATATCAAGGGAAATTTGAAAAATGTTATTGCAGATTTTTTTTTGTGGGGTTTTCTTTTGTCCTTTTAAACTGATTAAGATTTTTGGTTGAGAGTGTAGGCATTTTCAGTGTGTAAAACTTGTTAGGTGATTCCATGACAAAGACATATCTAAAAAGCACCATGTTGCTTCTCTCTAATCACAAGACATCTCTTAAACCACTGACTCATATCTCCAGCCCATCATTTCTCATTCTTATCTCTTTTGTTGCATTTGTACATAAAGTTACATATGGTGCAATTGTTTTGGTGTTTATGATATTGCACAGAATTTGGGAAGATGTCCTTCATTATAAAACAAATAGCTAGCTTATTCTCAACATGAGCCGCTGGGTACTGAGGTAGAGTTTTCAGTGGGTATTTCTCCAACCCAACCTATTGCTGGGTTGCAGATTTGCTCTGTGACAGAACTTTTTACAGGAAAAGCAAAGACTTTTTGAGAGACTACTATGTGTTCCTGAGAGGAAAGAAAGTCTATAAATGCAACTGATTATTATGTAAATAAGTGAGCTTAATACAGTAATAATTGAAATTAGAAATCCACGTCCCTATGACCTAGAGAACAAGATCTTTGTGAGAAAATTGTAACAAAATCGTTTTGAACTATTATTACATTCATTAACTGCAAGGATTTTGAGTAACTATGAGACTTTTTAAGTGGGTGTTTTCTATTTTTAATCTGTTAAGCATAAATTAAAAGGAAACAGGAGACTGAATTGTTCCCTCCCTCTTCCTCTCACAGCACCTTGAATTCTTCTGAATTTGCTGATTTTGCAGTGTTTATAGGAATAGGGCTGTCTTCAACAGAAAAAGCAAGACTTCTGGGATGATTCACAGAAAGAGTTAGAAACTAAAATTTTAAGGTTTACTTTTTTTCTTTTTTTTTTTTTAATTGGCTGGGAAACACAATCAAACAACTTCAAAGGTGTGACTTTTATGGAGATTTAAACACTATAGTACTAAACACTGTTTAAGAAGGAAATTTGTAATTAAGTTTCCCTATTAATTATAGTTCTAATCATTGGAAGACAGTTGCAAAGAAATGCCAAAAAATGTGCTTTTTTTTTTTTTTACAAAATAGCATTTGTAAGCTCCCAGCTTAAATGATTAAACAGAAGAAGGCGAGAAGGACTCCTGGTTTGTGATTTGGAAAAGCAGAGACGAGCATGGCCGAGCTCATTAACTGCCAGTGTCCAACTGCAGCCCTCAGCATTGGGAGCCGGAGGCTGATGACAAATCTCTAACCTGAATGTGAGGGACTGCCACAGATTCTATGGAAGGAACGGGAAATTACCAATGTCTGTAACTCTTCTATTTTACACCTGCTCTCTGTTTCATTGTATAGTTATCCCTCATAGCATCTAGCTCTGCTTCAATTACCGGGAGTCCCAGGAACTCCTGGCTTTTGAGTAAGTCCATTCAATTGCTTTACTTTCTAGTGTATCAATAAAAACTACAATCTAGTAAAAATGGGATTGTTTTTCCTTTACCCTGCTGGGCCGAGGTTGCTTGTCCTATATGCTCACATTCTTTGATCCCTGGTTAGAACCTGACAGTTGCCATAACATATTTACGTCAAGGAAATCTGTAACTAATCGGGGCCTCTTGTGAGGCTCCGTTGTTAAACCTTCAGCAGCACCATCATCTCTGGAGCTGCTTCCTCTTCTTCACAACAGACTTTCCTATGTGTTTGAGTATCTGTACCTCCCCATTGGAAATCTAGGTTCCGCAAGGCTGACAAAGCTGGGAAGGAGTTCTTGATGGGCCTCTACTTCTGAGCAAGGGGTTTACAGGTTGTCTTTGTGTATATCTTCATCTAAAGCAAACTGGGTGCCTTATTTCAGGTATTCTGTGAAACAGCGTGTGCTTAGCACAGGGCCTAGCTTAGAGTATGAACTGAGAATCTATTGTTGTAAATTCAGTGGCTTTTTACCAGGAAACAGTTTTGTGTGCTTAGTTCTGCTAGCTAAGAGGATTAAAGAACACGATACCACTCCCACCTCCAAATTATGTCATCTGTCTAAAATTTGTGTAATGCTGCTTAGATGACAAGGCTGTATTCAAACTCAACAGTGTGGTTTGAGTAAGAATGGTCTGAATAAACATAGGTTTCACATATTTGAATGCTTAGTTATCAGGAAGTGGCATTGCTTGAAAGGATTGGAAAGATTAGGAGGTGTGGCCTTGCTGGAAGAAGTATGTGACTGGGGATGCATGCGGAGATTTCAAAAGCTCATGCCAGGCCCAGTCTCTCTCTCCCTGCTTGTGGATCAGGGTGTAGCTCTCATCTACTTCTCCAGCACCATACCTTTCTTTCACTGTGTTCCTTGCCATGTTGATTATGGACTAAGCCATTCAAATTGTAAGCCAGCCCCCAAATAAATGCTGTCTTTACTGAGAGTTGCCATGGCCATGATGCCTCTAAACAGTGTAGAAGAGTAACCGTGTACAGTTAGGTTTCTGTATTGCCAGAGATATAACAGACAGATCTCTCCAGTCTTTCTCATTTTATCTTCCAAAATGAATACCAGTCTTTGAATTTTTTCCCTTACCAGCATTTTGAACTGTGTAGTAATTTCCTATGTGACTCTCTCTGATTTGTCTGTCACTCAGAGCCTATAGCCCTTCTGGTCTTCTGCCATGATTTCCTTCCCTTATTCTCCATTAGTCTTTCAGAATCAAGGTAGCAACCATGCCAAAGAAGGGAAATGGCTGAGGGTGTGGCAGGCAAAGATGGGCTCATGTTTCCATTTTGTTGGTGTTTATGTTATGTGTAGTCCTCTGCCTTAAGTGTGGGGATGAGCTGTGAGGACAATGGGATGGCATAGCCATAGCTGGACAATGCCATATGGCACAGCTGATTGCAAGGGCCTAGATGTAGGAAAGGGAGCAGCATGGCTATTGGTTCTGGAAAGGAACTGACATGTAGTACCTTTGTAAGAATGAAGTTCATTGGGAGGAATGGTCTCAATGTTGTCATCAGGTCGTAAGGAAGGAGATGGTTAGAAAAGAAGCATCTCAATATGCCAGAATCAACAGGACAGGGCCCTGAAGGAAAGAGAGGCACTTCATCAAAAGGGACGTCTTGGCATAGGCATAAGAGAGCAGGAAGGATAGCCATCAGGGACAGAAGAGAGCTGTGAGAAATCTCCTGGCTTCCAGGACTGTAAACTACTAGGCCTCATAGTTTCTTAACTTATCTAGGGAGATAGCTGCATTGGGGTGTGGTAGATTTCTCCAATTTGTGAGACTTGGCATTCTAAAGAGGCTGGAAGATTTTCTTCCTTGGTCTAGCCTTACCATCTCCATTCTTATTGAGGACTGGGCCCTTCCTAAGTCAGAAGCTTGAAGCACTAGACAGACTCAGTGACAGGGACATCATAAGACATCATGAACCACGGCACAGCCAAGTTGTAAGGACCAAAGAACAGTGTCTGACTTCCCAGACACCCAGAAACTGGATGCCAGGCAAGTGACCTCGGGTGGGGACTTCTGCCACCATTTGGAGCCTGAAAGTGCTTTTTCTAACAGAAAACAATGGGCCTGCCATCTTGAATGCAGGAACCTAGTAAAGGCAAACTTACCAAAAATTGACCTCTGACCTATAGAATTATGTGATATCACATGGCTATTGTGCTGTTAAATCTGTGTTAATTTAGTGTGCAGCAGCAGGAAAATGGGAGGACCAGCTGGGGTGCCCTCACAGAATTAATTATATAAACAGCTTCAGCCTGTCTGCCGTCTTGCCAGGTACTCTCAGTATCCACTGGATGCCTACTTCTTGGATTATTCCTGGTTCTCCCTGTGATTTCGCTTTTTCTTTTTCTCTTTTCTTTCTTTTTTCTTTTTCTTTTTTCTTTTTTTGGCTTTCGAGGCTGGGTTTCTCTGTGGCTTTGGAGGCTGGCTTGGAACTAGCTCTTCTAGACCAGGTTGGTCTTGAATTCACAGAGATCTGCCTGCCTCTGCCTTCAGAGTGCTGGAATTAAAGGCATGTGCCACCATCGCCAGGCCGGTGATAAAAGTGTGTTTCTGAGGCTCCGTGTCTGCACAGGCGCAAGAGGTGTTAGGATGGTCCAAGAAAGATTCTGGGGTGATGCAAGAGAAGTAAGAAAGGCTTAAAGTCCTGACAACCGTACCTCAGCTACATCTGTTTGCAAAAGTATCAATCTTTTCTGAAACAAGGCAGGCTGCAGATAACTCAATGAAAACGCCTCTGGCTAAAAGTTAAACCCATCTCTCTATCAAGGCTCTTCTTCACCACCAAACAATTATTTGCAGTTGGTCGCATCTGTGAACTCATTTCGAGGTGAGGGACTGTGTTCCATTCTCTCTGAAAGTAGGTGCTCAATAGCTGTCTTATGCATTTACCTGAAAGAGGAACATTTGCAAATGAAAGGATTTACAGCTTGCTGAGATTAACTGAAGATCCTCTCCGAAGTTGAAAAGCAGCAAAGAGAACTATTGGTTCAGAAAGATGTGAAGGGCTAAAGAATACACCATGGAGAAAACGCGTTTTCAGGATCAGAAAGCAATTTTGATGAAGCAGGAGGTGTTAGTGAGGGCTTTCAGGGGAGGAGATGAAGAATTGGACAAAACCAAAAATGAGACACCTTAGAATTTGCCTTAGAACAAACAAGACAGGAGGTGATAACACGGATGGTTTAGAGTGCTTCTCAAAGCATATTTTCTCTAGATTGTGAAGGGCACAGCCTCTCCTTCAAGAGAGACTAGGTTATACACACAGACATAGCCGGGGGGATTTGTCTAGCACAAAATAGCCAAACTAATATTAAGAGAAGAAAATCCACTCACAGCTGAAATATAAATGGAACAAAGAGAGGAACTGGAGCAGTGCAGGCAAGTCTTTCTGCCTACAGGGAAGTGGTTCATGCTCTCTGCCTGGGGCGGTCTCTTTCTCACAGCACACCTAGACGCAGTGAAGGAAGAGGACAGTGTGGGGGGGTGGGTGGGGGGGTGACAGAAACTCAAACGATATGAGTCTACACAGTGTGCACATGTGTAAGGACAGTTTCAATATTCCCCAGTAAGGGAAACGGAGGCTCACAGGGTCAGCAAGCTGCCAAAGGTAACAGAGGCTGGGCATGGAGCAGGTGAAGCTCATTCTTGGCTACACAGTGAGTTTGAAGCCAGGCGTAGACAAAACCCAACAAAACAAAACAAAACAAAAACAAAAAACAAAAAAAAAAAAAAAAAAAAAAAAAAAAAGCTAAAACCTCAATAATAATACTCTTATCCTACATAAGTATTATTAACTAGCACTTTGAGTCTTTTGGTGCCTTAATAGAAAAAAGGCTATTTAATATTAAATTTACAATTTAGTTGTCACTTATAGTGTGATTGTTTTTCTTTTATAAATTAATGTTCCTTGATTTCATTATCTTTTATATTAAGTTTTCAATGTCGGAATCAGTGATTTACTTTAGTATCATACATTTACTTAATTCTCTAAGCCAAGAAAGAATAATGTTCTCAGCAATTATAGTACAATGTATTTCCAGCCAGTTTACAGCGACCCATTGATTCTCCTTTGAACAGCTGGGATTACCACTCACTAGAGATCTCTCTCATTTTTATCTGACCCTGCTGCCTTAAGACTCCTGTTCTGTTATGTTTTTGTGTTGGCGTTTCCTTCCATGTTTTCTTCAGGAGGAACGTCAGTACCTGTGACAATGTCACAGGTGAATTGTACATGTTTGGGTCTAGGGCTCCACCCTTTTTCTCGGTGTCTTTAGATATCTTATATGTAAGTGCAGCTGATGTAAAGTCTGGCTCCTGCCTTATGAAATAAATTGGTCTGTCTGAAAGCTAAAATCCATATCGGCACATCATTCACTAGATTCAAAGTTCAACCAGACAGGAATGTTGGGATCCACATGCCCAGAAAGCACTCTCTTCTTTGCAGTTGACTGAAGCAGTGGTCAGAACTAACATTACACCTCTAGAAGTAAAGGCTTTTATCTTTTCTGTTCATACTTTTAAATTGCAGGGTACCTCTAGAGTGGAAGACCAAACCACACAATGTTTGATGAAATTGAAATAGGGTCTGTACCTTAGACTACAATGACTTCATAGAGACAGGTCCAGCACCTTCACTCATGGGTGGAACTGCGTAAAGCCAGGTCCTGCACTCTACCCATTTGTGGCACTGCATAGAGACAGGTGCTGTACCTATGCCCAGAAAAAGGATTTAATGGATGTTGGGGACCATCACCACCCTCACTACTTCAGGCCTCTGAGATAGAAAATTACTGCCTCTTAAGAAATAAGCAGAATGTTTAGCAGAGCATTCCTAGACACAGGCTTGTGGTTTTACAACCAGTTAAAGAATAGCTCAGGATATTCTTCCTGTTGCAGCTTTACAGCCAGTTAAAGATAGCTCAGGATATTCCTCCTGCTACAGTTTTACAGCCAGTTAAAGATTAGTTCAGGGCATTCCTTCTGCTGATCCTTTCATCCTGCCCACATGCAAACCCTGTTCACATCCTGCCCATGGTCCTATATAAGCCTCCCCTGAGAAAATAAAATTTGGCAGTTTGATCAGAATACTATCTTGCTGTCATTTTTTTTTTTTTTTTTTTTGTATCCCTTGTTCTTCAATTCCCTTAGGTGTTTCCTGGTTCGTTGTTGACTACCCCGTGGGTTGAGGCAAATGGAGACTCATTCTGAACCCCAATCATTCTCTTTTTCCTTCATACATCCTTTATTTAACATATGAGCTTGTCTAGCCAGCACTGTCTTGTCTTGTTTTCTCCCCACATCCTGTGTTTAAATGGGCCTTTTCAAAGAGTATAGGTTGGCCTGGATCTGAGTTTTTTCCTGCTGCAACTTCCCAAGGATTACTTTAGATTATCTGATTGCATGTATTTACCATTTTTATCTTTTTATATTACCTCTGTCTAAAAATGCCTCACTTCTTCGCTTCAACTTCATTTTCCCCCATCTATTTATTTTTCTTCCCTTTATTTATTCTCTGAAATGTTAGGACTGGGAAGTGGTGAATTTTATCACATTATGACATACTTGAAAGAAATGGTCCATGTGAAGCCCATCTCTATGTTCAATGAATATCCACTACTGACATATTTTAATATAAAAAAGGCTGATTAAATCCTTTATGAACTGAGGATCAGTGTGACTCAGTTCTTCTGTGCTCCTGTGTCCTAGATCATTAGAGATTTATGGAGATGCTCCCATACATGTACTCTGCACAGACAGGTACAGGTGCAGGAGATGTAAGTCACCATTCCCACCATCCCACCCCAAGGTTCAACCCAACAGAAGTCCTTTCATGGCTTTGTCAGTACTCTGGTAGGGCCAGACCTCTTCTATGCTATCTCCAACCCTTCTTGTTCAAAGAACATTAGAACATGAAAGGAATGGAGGATGGAAGGAAACTAAAACCTCTGTTTTTCACTTGAGATGAGATTAAAAAAAAAAAAAAAAGGCAGGGGGAATTTAGGGAGATGTGAAAAGAAAAGAAACCACTCACCTAGGTATCTGGCTAAAGCCTCTTAGTAGCAGTGGAGCAAGAACTTCATGACAGATATAAAGCAAGCTACTGAAAGAGAAAGTTGAACACCAACAGTCACAGAACTTTTGACCTACAATGTGTCCTGTCTGCAAAATATGTTAGAACATTGGTTGCGTAGAGCTTGTGATAATGGCCTACCAATGTCTGATTTGATTCAAGGCCTTCTCCCCAAGAAGAAACTCATACTCAACACTTCTTGGATGACCAAGAATTAGAGACTAGATAGCTCAAAGACCTAGAGTAAAACCAAACATGATTGGTCAAAACAAGGCAAAACCAGTAAAATGATTCTTAATGATATTGTGCTATATTTAATGATCAGTTACTTATCTAATCATCTTTAGACAGACTTCCTTTGGCAGGATATAGGAACAGATTCAGATACCCACAGCCAGACATTATGCAGAAAGAGGGAAAGAGAAAGAGAGAGAGAGAGAAAGAGAAAGAGAGAGATAGTCTAAATTGGAAGCTTCCATCAAATCCCTCCTCTCAAAGCTCAGAGAATCCTGCAGAAGAGGAGGCAGAAGAACAATGTCATCTGAATCAACTAACTAAGCAAAGAAATTATGAGCTCACATAGATTGAAGTAGCAAACACAGGGCCTACATGGAACTACACCAGGTTTTCCGTGTATATATTATAGCTGTTAGCTTGATGTTTTTATGAGACTCATGAGCATGAGAATGGATGTGTCTTTCACTTTTTTTTTTTTGCCCGCTCTTGGGACTCTTCCTCCTATTGGGTTGTCTTGTCCAGCTTCAATATTAAATTCTTTGCTTCATTTATTATATTTTTGTCATGTTTGGTTGTTATCTCTTAGAAACTTATACTTTTCTAATAAGACACATAAAGGGAGTGGATCTGGAGGGGAGGAGAGATAGGAAGAAACTAAGAGGAATGGAAGGAGGGGAAACTATAATCAGAATATATTGTATGAGAAAATAATGTATTTTCAATAACAAAAGTGAATGAAAGGAGAGTTTACCACATCTAGTGATCAAGGACATATTCAGGATGTGAGTACAATAATGTTCATCATGGCATTTTTTCATATACTCAAAGAGATTAAATGATTCATGTCTAAATAAAATATAAGCTAATAAGTTAAAAAAATACTAACCACAGGCAAGTAAGGAATGCTAACAGTGGGAGAAATATTCTTCCCCAGGGAAGAGCACACCAATTGATTATCCAAGACCAAATGGTCAGCTTTGGAAATATACCTGCCAGTAACATTCTATAGACTGAGCAGGTTATATTTAGGAATATACATATGTATGCACATGACAAAAGTCAATGAAAAAATAGACCATGAATTTGAAATATCAAGGAGTAGTATGTGGGAGGGTTTGGAGGAAGAAATGATGCAATTATAATCTCACAAATAAAAAAAACCTTAAAATTCTTCAAACTATATGTATGAAGAAAAAAATAAGCCCAATTAACAATTTATATAAAGTCTTTCTCTCTCCCCCACCCCATAAACATTCATGATTTTAGGAATTGTATCAGAAACCACAGTATGAGGAAAGAGCATGTACTAATCTCCTTGTGCATCCCTAGTGGCTTCTTGTTTAACACCATCAGATTATAATTTTATCCAGAGCATCCCCAGAGCCACCTCACATATCTTTTCTCAAAATGGAGAGGGAGGGGGTGTTTCTGAGCAGTGCTTTAAGCTGTAACCTGAGAGCTTCTGAAAAGTACATAAGAACACAGGCAAGATACTTTCACTTATTCTTTCTTGGGAAGTGGGTTCCCACACTTGGGTACACATTATTTTCCCCTATTCTCCTTTTGGAAGCACATGTTCTGACTTGGGCATGTCTTTCTTCTGTGCACCTCCTTTATCATGGTTAATTCTATATAAAATATCATTGACAAAATCACCAGCTCTGACACATTAAGCTGGCTTGTCCTGAAACCCTTTTCAGCATCAAAGACATGAACCCCAGTTTAGCCTACCTGGAGGTCCCTAAAAGATTAGTGGAACTCTCCAATGTGCTGAGGGTGGCAGTGGAGAGCTGTCTCTGTCCCCTCTCTGCTGACTCACTCTCTAGTCAATTTTATTACTTTCATAAAGCCTTGCTTACACTATTGGAGAAGAGGCTCTCTGATGTTCCCATATAGCTTGCTCACACCCCCATTTGCCTGATGGAATCTGCTTTGAAATACAGACCTGTTATTATTTCGGTGTGGTAAAACCATTATAAAGACATGGCTGTCAAGAAAGAGCTAGTTATCATTCATCATGAATATCTAGAGAAGTGAAGCTGCACTTCTGAGACCTGGATGGGGGGAAATGTGGACAAGACTTTTATGTGCAGGGGCAAGGCAGGTTTAAAGTTAGCCAGTTTGGATATCGTTACTTTCTAAGGCATGGGTCATCCTCAGGTTTCTTTCATCTGACCCTTGGATGGTTAGTGTAGTAAATAGGGTCCTGGAATGCAAAAACCTGCTACACAAGGAGGTTAGGAACAAGCTGATTGGCCGATTTTTATTTACAAAACACGGTAGGCTCTGGCTGAGTGTTTATGGAAAGTATTGACTTACCCTGGGAAGAGTCAGCCCTTCCACAGTCAGCAAGACCCCAGATGTCAAAGCAGCAGAATATAGAAAATAAAAGTCATGGTTAATACAAACCCCTTTCTGCACTCCCCACTAGCTGTGGACAAAACCTCTTTGTCTTGATTTTTCTCAGCATGCAATTTAAAATATCCAAACAACAGTGCAACCCAATGCTATCCTGTGTACTAGAAGAAAACAACTAAAAACTATCCTTTTAGACCTTAAAAAAAAGTTAAAAGCGAAATATAGATCAGATAAAAGAGATCACGACTGTGAGCCCTGGGCAAATGACTGTGTCTTCAAGCTCAGGGTTATCATCCTAGAAGTACGGAACTAAGATTACCCAGTATATGAACTTACCTTGTTACTGGCACTTTTAGGGTGACACGGGCTCTGGCAGCCCTAACAAGGTAGGCTCCAAGTGTCAATTAGAGAGTCAAGTGATCATGCAAAGCAGAGAAAGGAGATTTATTGAGCAGGGCCATGTGGAAAAGAGGAACACAAAAAGCTGATACTACTGTTTATGAATGAAAATATAAAGTTTTAAAAAATTGACTTGCAGGCATAAATATTTACTTTTAATACAAAAGTGTAGAAGATAACAGTTCTCTTTCTGCATCTATAAATGAAAAGTTTTTCTTTTTATAACAAAAGTTCCTTGTTCTGTTATTGTTCTGTATATATAATGGTGTGTGTGTGTGTGTGTGTGTGTGTGTGTGTGTGTGTGTGTGTCTCCAATTTTTGTCTCTTCTTGGAACTTTTGTAAGTGTTATAATAATCTGTTATCATTTATGTGTACCTTAGGCATATTTTAAGTTGAAGACACATATAGAAAGAGTCAATTTAGTTTCTACAGCTGGAAAGCAGTTTGATTTACTTGTTCTGCATGAACCTTCTGTGAGAGAGAATGAGTGTAGGTTGGGAAGTGGGAAGCACTTCTAGCTTTTTCAGACTTTGATGACCTCAGAACAGCCTGAACCTGAAATTCTGAACTGACAGCATTCTGAATGCACTATTCTCTTCCTAAACTCCAGAACTGTTAAGTTTATCAAAGAAATTTAACCAAGGTGAGAAGAAAAACTCTTAACTCATAGAACAAAATACAAACACACTTAGAATTAAAATCCCTTTTTACTCCATGTCCAGCTGTGTAGTATGTTACAGAACGGAGCTTTTCTGAGTATTTCTATAAACAAGTATGTCTATAGACAAGAAAACAGAGGAATTTCTAGATAACAGTAGAGTTTGACTCCCTTATACTTTAAGTGCTCTTATCAAAGCCCTTGGGTAAAGCTGTAACTCAGGGTTATAGTACATTCTATCTGTTTTGTAAAAAATTACAACATTAAATTAAATTGACATTAAAACTGGTTTAATTATTTGTTGTTTTTATTTAATTTTAGAATAAAAACAATAGTAATTGTCCACATAAAACTTAGTTCATTTAAGCTTTTCTAGTTTTCATCCAGCTGATGTCTGTTATTTAAATTCTTCCAATTTCTCAACTGCACCATTTTGTAACCATCACACAGATTGTCAGGAATCTTCCAAGTGTTGGATTTGATGGCTAGAAATAAACAAGGCTTTAGTACAATCCACTGTCCAATTATTCTCCATGAAGCTAGTAGAAGGTATGACAAGCTATGTTTGATTTCACCATCATAAAACTCATTAAGGCCAGAGAGCAAAAATATTAGCAAGTTATGGTAAAGTATACATTCAGATTCCTTAGAGGTACATTTTGATGTGTGTGAACTGTGTTTATGGATATGCATGTATGTGCAAGTGTGCCTACATGTTCAGATGATCTTCCCGTATTTACTACATGAAAACATGACATATTTTTGGCATGGCTATCTTGTCTTTTCCAACTAGTAGTTGATTTATTAAGAGACCAATTATAATTTTCCAGGATATCTCCCAAATGTCACCTGTTGTGTGCTTTCTTCCTTGTTTACAGGTTTACAAATTAGAATGTATGGTTCTCTGTTTAAAATGAGGGCTCTGAGAGCAAATGAAACAACTTAAGGTTTAGTATATCAACGGACTAGCAAAAGCTATCCTAGATTTATTGGCCACTGTGGTGATTTGAATAGAATGGCTCCTGTAGGCTCATATATTTGTATGCTTAGTCCCCAGTTGGTGAACTGCTTTGAAGGGTTAGGAGGTGTGGCCTTCTTGGAATAGGTGTGACCTTGTCACTGGGGTTGGCCTTTGAGGTTTCAAAAGTCTTTGCTGTGCCAGGCCCAGTCTCTTCTTCTCTTTCTGCCTCCTGTCTGCAGATCTTTCAGCTACTTCCCCAGCACTCTGCCTGGTCACCTCCTGCCATGGTCCCTACCATGGTGATCATGTACTAACCTTCTGAAACTATAAGCAAGCCCCCAAATGCTTCCCTTGGTCATGGTGTCTCTTCACTAGCCAGTCAAAGTAAAATGTACACAATGACCAAAAGACCTTGTGCTTCTAAATAAATTCTTCCTTATCTTGGCAGCCATATGGTATTCAAAGTTGGGCTCCATTACCCACGGATTTTTTTTTTTTTCATTAGGTCAAAGATGAAGAAGCAACTATACTTAAAATTTGCTTCCCCTTGTATTTTGTAACTTTTTCTCTGGCTGACATGTCTTTGCTTATGTGTTAAGATTATCAGCTGAACACTAATTGTTAGTGAGTGGAAGACCAGGAAGAAAAGTATAGTCACAGTGGTCAATCAACATAGTTTATCTGGGACCAGAGGTGGATTTAAAGTAAGACTGAAGAATCTGGAGGAAATGAAGTGGCTATAACTCAGAGATAGGACAACAGACTTCTGCAGTGTCAGAAATCTCTTTAAAACATTCAACTGTCTTCTGAATAACTCCATCAACTGCTCATGGGCAGACTTTCCTTGTTTTGTAAATTTCAGCCAGAGGTCTTATCTTAGTTATTGTTCTATTGCTGGGAAGAGACACCACAGCCAAGGAAACTCTTTAAAAAAATAAAACACTAATTGGGGGCTTGTCTGTGGCTTTAGAAGGTTAGTCCATGATCATCACGATGATGGGATGCATGGCAGCAGGTAGTCAGACAAGGTGCTGGATCGGTAGCTGAGAGTTTTACATCCTACTCTGTAGGCAGGAGGCAAATATGAGGGAAGGAAGGAGGGAGGGAGAAAGGGAGGGAGAGGAGAGGAGAGAGACAGAGAGAAAGACAGAGCACCTGTTTTGAGGTTTTTGAAACTTAAAAGCTTATCCCTTGTGATATACCTCCTTCATAAGGTCCCATCTACTCCAATAAGACCACACCTCCTAATCTTTCCCAAACAGTTCTACTAACTAGAGACTAAGCATTCAAGCACAAAAGCCTATTGGGGCCTGTGAAGAAACACTATGATCACAGAAACTTCTAAAAGAAAATATTTTATTTTATAACCAAGTCCATTTAAATGAAAACAAACATTTATAGACAATATTTGGGAATTTGGGCATCGTTCTTTCCAAACTACTTCCTGCTGGTAAGGGGGCGCTGTCATGGGGGATTCTAAGAAGATGCAGAAATCCTGGCTGTAGTCTGCAAGGCTGCTTTGTCCAGCTGTTTTGAATGTAGGATCACCTGGTACTCTGTTTCAGGTGGTCTGGCTTGATCAAACCACATTAGTCTGGAAGAAATCCACAACATATCATTTTCTGTGGAAACAAAAATAGAAATCCTTTTCCTCAGTAACTTGTCCTTGAACTTGGAGTCAAAGCATTTTTTTTTTAATTTAATTGATTATTTTACATGTTGATCCCAGTTCCCTCTCCCTCCCTCCCTTCCTCCCTCCCTCCCTCCCTCCTTCTTTCCTTCCCTCCCTCCCTCACTCCGTCCCTCCCTCCCTCCCTCACTTTTACCCTCTCTGCCCTCTCACATGCACCCTAACCACCCTCCCCTCCCATCCCCCCACCCCAATTCCACATGTAGGGCAACACCATCCAGTTGGGGTCATGCAGATCTGACAGGTCCTGTGAAGTAGGGACTAGGGCTTCTCTCCTGTCTCTAGGTTAAGGCAGTTATCCCTCCATTGAGGATGTGTTCGCAAGGTCCTTTTGTGCACCAGGGATACATCCTGGCTCCACTGTCTGAGGTCCCTTAGACTGCTCAGTCCTTCTGGCTGAGACCCATATTCAGGGGGGCCTGAGTCAGTCTCATGCTGGCTTCCCAGCTATCAGTCTGGTGGCCCGTTAGCTCCTCCTGGTGCAGGTAAGCTGTCTCTATGTGATTCTGCAACCTGGTCTTGTCCTCACCATCTGCATCTGGGTTCTAGTTCGACTCAGTGTTTATGTATGGGTGTTTGCTTATGTTTCCAACATGTATTAGATGAGGGCTCCATGGATAAGTTAGTTGTTGATCTCACTATCCGGGAAGAGCATTTATGATAGCCTTTCCAAGGATGCTCAAATTGTGAGTTGGCAGCAGTCTTGTAGTTCTCTAGACCTTTCTTTGTGTTCAATTTTATCTTCAAACCAATGTTGGCTCCCTCTTTTATGTGCTGTCTCTCTCTCTCTCTCTCTCTCTCTCTCTCTCTCTCTCTCTCTCTCTCTCTCTCTCTCCTGTCTTCTATTCCGAACCGGACTCAATCTTCCTAGTCGCACGTGTTTTCCTTTCTTCTCCCTCGATTTCTCCTACTTCTCTCTCCATCCGCTGTCCCCCACCCCACTTCCCCTGTCCTCTGGGGGACTTGTCCCTTCCCGGTTCTGTGAGGGACTTTATATGAATCTGTTAACATACACCTTGTATCCTAGTTCCTCTGGTGGTGTGAATTATAGGCTGAGGATCCTTTGCTCTAGGTCTAAAATCCATATATGAGTGAGTACATACTGTGTTCCTCTTTTTGTGACTGGGTTACCTCATTCAGGATGGTTTCTTCAAGTGCCATCCACTTGCCTGCGAATTTCAAGATGCCATTATTTTTTTCTGCAGAGTAGTATTCCATTGTGTAGATCTTCATTATCCATTCTTCATTTGAGAGGCATCTTTCTTCAGTTCTGTACTTCAGTTTTTAATAGGGTTATTTGGTGTTTTGTTGATTAGTTTCTTGAGTTCTTTGTATACTTTGGAGATCAGCCCTTTGTTGGATATAGTATTGGTGAAAATCTTTTCCCAGTCTGTGGGCTGCCGTTTGGCCTTATCCACTGTGTCCTTTGCCTTACAGAGGCTTCTAAGTTTGAAGAGGTCCCATTTATTAATTGTTGCTCTCAGTGTCTGTGCCTCTGCAGTTATGGTCAGGAAATGGTCTCCTATACCAATTTGTTCAAGGATATCTCCTACTTTTTCTTCTAAGAAGTTCAATGTGGCTAGATTGATGTTGAGGTCTTTGATTCATTTGGACTTAAGTTTTGTGCATGGCGACAGACAAGGGTCTATCTGCAGTCTTCTACATACCCTCATCCAATTGTGCCAGCACCATTTTTGAAGATGCTGTCCTTGCCCCATTGTATAATTTTAGCTGTTTTGTCGAAAACCAGGTGTTCATAGGTGTGTGGGTTAATATCAGGATTTTCAATTTGATTCCATTGGTGTACCTGTCTATTTTTGTGCCAATACCAGGCTGTTTTCAGAACTATTGCTCTGTAGTAGAGCTTAAAGTCAGGAATGGTGATGCCTCCTGAAGTCCTTTTATTGTGTAGGGTTGTTTTGGCTATCCTGGATCTTTTGTTTTTCCATATAAAGTTGATTATTATCCTTTCAAGATCGGTGAAGAATTGTGGTGGGGATTGCATTGAATCTGTAGATTGCTTTTGGCAAGATTGCCATTTTTACTATGTTTATCCTACCCATCCAAGAGCATGGGAGATCTTTCCATTTTCTGGTATCTTCTTTAATTTCTTTCTTTAGAGCCACAAAGTTCTTATTATATAGGTCTTTTACTTGTTTGGTAAGCGTTACACCAAGATACTTTATGTTGCTTGTGGCTATTGTAAAGGGTGATGTTTCTCTGATTTCTTTCTCTGTCTCTTTGTCGTCTGAAAAAAGTAGGACTATTGATTTTTTTGAGTTTATCTTGTATCCTGCTAGTTTGCTGAAGGTGTTTATCAGCTGTAGGAGTTCCCTGATAGAGTTTATTGGGTCTCTTATGTAAACTATCATATCATCTGCAAATAGAGACAGTTTGACTTCTTCTTTTCCAATTTGGATCCCCTTGATCTCCTTTTGTTGTCATATAGCTTTAGCTAGAACTTCCAGTACGATATTGAAGACATATGGAGAGAGAGGGCAGCCTTGTCTTGTTCCTGATTTCAGAGGAATTGGCTTAAGTTTCTCTCCATTCAGTTTGATGTTGGCAGTTGGTTTGCTGTATATTGCTCTTATTATGTTTAGATATGTTCCTGTCATCTGTGATCTCTCCAAGACCTTTATCATGAAAGAGTGTTGAATTTTGTGGAAGGCTTTTTCAGCATCTAGGGAGATAATCATATGGTTTTTCTTCTTCTGTTTGTTTATATGGTGGATCACGTTGATAGATTTTAGTATGATGAACCATCCCTGCAATCCAGGGATGAAGCCTACTTGGTCATGGTGGATGATTTCTCTGATGTGTTCTTGAATTCGGTTTGCCAGTATTTTATTGAGTATTTTTGCATCGATGTTCATTAGGGATATTGGTCTGTAGTTTTCTGTCTTATTTGAGTCTTTGTGAAGCTTGGATACCAAGGTTATTGTGGTCTCATAAAAAGAGTTTGGCAATGAACCTTCTGTTTCTATTTTGTGGAACAGTTTGAGGAGTAGTGGTATTACTTCTTTCCTTGAATGTCTGGTAGAATTCTGCACTGAATCCATCTGGCCCTGAACTTTTTTTTGTTTGGAAGTCTTTCGATGACTGCTTCTATTTCACTGTGGGTTATAGGTCTATTTAAGTTGTTTGTCTGTTCTTGATTTATTTTTGGTAAGTGATAGTTATCAGAAATTTGTCCATTTCCTTTGAATTTTCAATTTTTGTGGAATACAGATTTTCAAAGTATGACCTGAAAATTGTCTGGATTTCCTCTGTGTCCGTTGTTATGTTCCTCTTTCCATTTCTGCTTTTGTTAATTTGTATGTTCTCTCTGCTTTTTCGTTAATTTCGATAAAGGTTTGTCTATCTTGTTGATTTTCTCAAAAAACCAACTCTTCGTTGCATTGATTTTGTATTGTTTTCCTGGTTTCTATTTTGTTGATTTCAACTCAAGTTGATTATTTCCTTGTGTCTACTCCTATGAGGTGAGTTCGCTTCTCTCTGTTCTAATGCTTTCACTTGCGCTGTTAATTCTCTTATGTGACTATCCTCTGTTTTCTTCATATGGGCACTTAGTGCAAGGAACTTCCTTCGTAACACTGCTTTCAATGTGTCCAATCAGTTCAGGTATGTTGTGTCCTCATTCTCATTGAATATTAGAAAGTCCTTAATTTCTTCTTTGACCCAGGTGTGGTACAATTGCACATTGTTCATTTTCCATGAGTTTGCAGGTTTTCTGCTATTTGTGTTGTTGTTAAATTCCAATTTTAAAGCATGGTGGTCTGATAAGGTATAGGGTACTATTCCTATTCTCTTGACATTTGTTATGCCCCCTAATAAGTGGTCTATTTTAGAGAAGGTTCCATGTGGAGCAGAGAAGAAGGTATATTCTTTTGTCTTTGGATGGAATGTTCCATAGATGTCTGTTAACCCCAGTTGAGACATAACTTCTGTTAGTTCTTTTGTTTCTTTGTTGAGTTTCTTGTTTGTGGTCCTGTCTAGTGTTGAGTGTGGTGTATTGAAGTCTCCCACTATAAGTGTGTGAGGTTTTATATGAACTTTGAATTTTAGTAGCGTTTCTTTTACGAATGTGGGTGACTTGTATTAGGGGCATAGATGTTCAGAACTGAGACTTTGTGTTGATGGATTTGTCCTGCAATGAATACGAAATGACCATCTTCATCTCTTTTGATTAATTTTGGTTTAAAGTCTAACTTGTTACATATTAGGATAGCCATGCCTGCTTGCTTCTTGGTTCCATTTGATTGGAAAATTTTTTCCCAACCCTTTACCTTGAGGAAATGTCTATCTTTGAAGCTTACATGTGTTTCTTGTATGCAACAGAAGGATGGATTCTGTCTTCGTATCCATTCTGTTAGCCTGTGTCTATTTATAGGTGAGTTGAGACCATTAATGTTGAGTGTGATTAAGGACCATTGATTGTTGATGCTTGTTTGTTTTGTTTGTTGTTGGCAGTGGTATTGTGAATACATTTGTTCTGCTTTACCCTTGGTTTTTGGTGTAGTTGGATTATCTGTTGCCTACATTTTTGTGGGCATAGTTACCTTCCTTGGGTTGGAGTTTTCCTTCCAATACTTTCTGTAGGTTGGGATTTGTAGATATATATTGGGAAAATCTGGTTTTGTCATTAAATATATATTTTTCTTCATCTATAGTGATTGAGAGTTTTGCTGGATATAGTAGCCTAGGCTGGCATCTGTGTTCTCTTAGTACTTTTAGAACATCTATCCAGGACCTTCTGGCCTTGAGTGTTTCCATGGAGAAATCAGGTGTAATTTTGACAGGTCTGCCTTTATTTGTTACCTGTCCTTTTTCCTTCGCTGCTCTTAATATTCTTTCTTTATTCTGTATGCTAGGTGTTTTGATTATTATATGTCAAGGTGTCTTTTTTCTTTGGTCCAGCCTATTTGGGGTTCGGTATGCTTCTTGTACTTTCATGGGCATGTCCTTCTTCAGATTTGAAAAGTTGTCCTCGATGATTTTGTTGAATATGTTTTCGGCACCTTTGAGCTGGGCTTCCTCACCTTCGTCTATGCTTATTATTCTTAGGTTTGGCCTTTTCATGGTGTCCCACATTTCCTGAATGTTTTGTGTTAAGGATTTGTTGGATTTATGATTTCCTTTGGGCGATGAATATATTTCTTCTAGTTTATCTTCTGCGCCTGAGATTCTCTCTTCCATCTCTTGAATTCTGTTGTTTATGCTTGTGTCCGTAGTTGCCAATTTTTTGTCCAGCTTTTCTATTTCCAGCATTCCTTCAGTTTGTGTTGCCTTTATTTTCTCTATTTCAGTTTTCAAGTCTTGAACTGTTTCCTTCACCTGCTTAACTGTTTTTTCTTGGCTTTCTGTACTTTCCTTAAGGAATTTGTTCATTTCTTCCACTTTTTTGTTTGCTTTTTTCCTCCATTTCTTTAAGGGATTTTCTCACATCTTCTTTGAGGGCCTCTATCATTTTTATGACGGTGATTTTTGAGTTGTACCCTTCTGCTTTCTCTGCTTTGTTTGTGTTCCATTTTAGTTGGTGTAGATTCCCTAGATTCTGGTGGTGTCATGCTTGTCTTTCTGTTATTAGGTGTTCTCTTGTATTGCCTTCTTCCCACAGCTTCTTCCAGTAGGTGTTGGTGGGGTCTCCCCCTCTCTCTATGGTACTTCCCCGGTGGGCTTATGTGGGTCTGAGATTCAATATCTGTAGCTCTGTGTGGTCCAAGCTCTATAGAAGGTCTCTCCATAGACAGGGACCCAGGGATGGGGTCAGGGCTGAGGATCCAGTAGAAGATTCCAGCAGGTACTCACAGTGGTCCTGCAGAGATAGGCGGATCTCTGGGAGGGGCCGGGAACTCCAGCAGAGGACTGGAGGTGGGGTTAGAGACCAAGCAGGTGGAAATTATGGGTGGTCCCGTGTGGATAGTCAGGTCTCCTTTGTTCAGAGTTGCTCTGAGAATTCCCCTAAGTAGGGTGGACTGTTGGCTCCACCCTCTGTCACAGTGCTCAAGCAGAGCAGCAGGACAGTGGGCAGGGTAAGGAACAGGGTAGGGGGGCAGGCTCGCGGTGGGGATGGGTTTTATCAGAGCTCCAAGGGTGCTCTCTATGGGGACAGGACCCAACAAAAACATTTAATTGAGCTGGTTTACAGTTTAAGAGGTTTAGTCTATTTTATCATTACGGTGGGAAACAGTGTGCAGGCAGACATGATTCTGGAGAAGGATCTGAGAGTTATTTTCACTCACAGGCAACAGGAAGTGAACCGTGTACCACACTGAGCATATTTTGAGCATAAGAGACCTCAAAGCCTACCTCCATAGTGACATACCTCCTCCAACAAGGCCACATCTATTCCAAAAAATTCACAGCTTTTAATATTGCCACTCCCTATGGGGGCCATTTACTTTCAAATCTCCATAGGATTGCTGGAAAGACTTTTACAGTATTGGGTTTTACTTTTTACTGTGCTTTTGTTCAGTGAGATAATGTGGAGGACATGCTTGCTCTCCCTCATATTTGAGTAAATCAGGGTTGAATGATCTACAGTAAATAGTTCAGATTTTGCAGTACACATAATTTTTACTGCAACCACTTAGTTACAATTATTGATAAAAGTGGTCATAGGATAGAAGAAGAATAATTGTGGGTACTTTATTTTTATTTAAAACATGGGCTTATTTTCATATAACCATGTGAAACAAACATTGTCCTATTGATTTTTTATACCACTTCAAAAGATTCTTTATCTCATGAACCTTATGGACTAGGCTAAATGTGCCATATGGGCTTGGCTTTGTCAACACATCCTCTCACTGAACATTTCTTTGTGAGTTTTGTCTTGAAAGAGGGCACTGTGTCAAAAACCTACAGAGAAATAAGAGGATCTTAAGAGGAAAATTTCTAGAACAATCTGATTATGTGAGAGGGATTGCCTGCTGAGAAATATTAACCCCCAGGACATTGTTGGTAAAAGCCAAGAAGTGGTCAGGAAATGAACTGGGAGATGAGTTAGATACTCATTTCTCCTTATAGACTGTTCTTATTTCATAGATTTTATTTTGCTTCACAATGGAATTCCCCATTGCCTGTCTACATATTTCAGAAGTAGACAGAAAAGGAGGGAGTTAGGAATGCTATTTTTGAGCCCTCCCATTCTTTGGTAAATGTGGATGTAACATTTATATCTTCCTGATAAGCCATTTATCTCTCTTAAGGAGTGAATTTCCTTTTTTTGTTTCAAAAATTCAGAGACACATAAGCTATATCAGAACAAGGGAGGAAAACCATCCAATTTCTGGAGTATGGGGAGAGAAGGAAATAGACATTGTTGCATAGCTACCGACACCAAGTTTTGTACACTTATGTGTGAATGCTTAGTACAGTGTTCCATATTGAGTATTATCAACATGTTGGCACTGAAGACACTATTTGTAAGGTAGTAGGTATAGCCACAATATCTTCTTTAATCTTTATAAAGCAACTATGTGCAGTAAAATTTATTTGTGGGAGAAAAATAAGAATAAGGCTTATATAATTAAGGCATTTTTCTCACGTTACATAATTAGTAAAGGGTGGAATTGGATTGTAGTGAGATAGTCCTTCTGTGGCACTGACCTGTGGAAGGAAGTCGGAGGGAGAGCCGAAAAAAGCCCTCTTGCTGGCATGACTCGGACAGGAGAGGATCGGGTTGAATTTCCTGGTGTTCATCTGTCTAGGTTGTAAGTTATTTCTCCCTGAATAAACATCTATTTGGCCTATTTGTTTATCCTGATCCTTATTTAACCGCGATATTGGATATTTAGTGGGTTCTGGGGAAACATTTGCTGGATTTTCCCATGAATCCACCTATTGGATTGGAAGCTCATTGGAAGTGCTTTCTTGCTTGAACCTGGCTCAGAGTACAGTCTGTCCAGGTGACCATTTTAGTACCAGGGTGACTCCTTGATGTGCTGCTGAGATCACACTTAATGAATCTAAGAAAAGAAATTCATTAGCAGCCAAGCAGGAGAAAGCTCCTGACCCAGAATAGATGATGCTGTTAAGGGATTAACAGTGCCAGACATGGAGTTATGATTAGCTAAATAATTGGTGACACTTAACACAGGGCTTTTGCCAAGGGGGGGAAATAATGCTATTTGTTGTTCATATAATTAGATTTTTTTCACCTCAAGTGAAAAGTAAATTGAGCAAAAAATGCAAGCAGACCTGTAGTGGCTGCTCAGATATGATTTGGGTCTTTAATTACAGGTCTCATCAGATATAGGACTTCAGACGCACCAGGCTATGCTGATTGGAATTCAGAAGTGTTAAAGCCTCTGAAATCACAGATTACTGGTCATCTGGGGTCCCCAGGAAATGTGAATCATTCATACTGACACTTCATGAGGATGTGCAATCAAATCCCACTTGAGGTGCCTTTAAATAATTCTACTGCTCTGCTCTGGAAACTTTTGTCAATCAGTGATCAGACTGCTGCTCCCTCCCCAATTGCTCTCTCCAGCTTGGCAGCTGATGAACCTCTGTGGTCAGAGATTTGCTAATGCATCGGCTCAAAGGCACACATTTCATGTTTCCTGTGCCCTCTCATTTCCTGCCTCTCAAGACATTACCTCTCCAAGGATCCATCTCAGTGGTCCTCATAATTATCTTCCTCTTGAGACAGCGACTGTGAGAGAGATTTCAGTGTGACTGGCCTCTCATTTTCCAAAATATGGCTTTCTATTGCCTTGCCTGAGCATTTGTAAAATCACATCTTTCCTCTGCTCTACCACACTGTGACCCAAACTAAAAGGAGGAGGAGATTAGGAGAGAGCAGTTTTGTACTTGGCGAATGAAGTAGAGAAAGAATGCTTCATACTTTTTTGCAGGGTTGGCTCAATAATGACAAGTCAGGTATAGAGTTTCCTGTAACTACTGAGTGGAAATCCATTATCTGATAGAACAGAGTAACCCTGCCTACCACCTTGTGTTGGTCTCTTAAACTAGAACCAAAGAGTTCCAGTGTGTTCTCACTGTTCTTAAGTTTATTTCAGCTTATGAATATGTGCTCATGTTCTAGTGTAAGCTGCCTCAAACATTTTAAGAAAGCAGGGACCTACAAAATATGCTTTTAAAATGGATAAATCTGTCAGACTAACTGATTAAGATTTAAAGACTTAAAACATATATAAGAAACATTTAAGAAATGTTCAGATTTTATATTCTTTTCTATGGTAATCACTGACTAGCTCTTAAATTTAAATTTAACCAATAACTCCATAATTTGGTTTCCATAGTCTTGGGTTTTATTCTAAGCATAGCCATTTGCAGAGGTGGGTATAGAGGGAAGTTTGGTCTCCCTGGTCTGTTTAGCAGGGAAAAACCTTACATTGGCTAGTGTCTGAGAGAGCCTTGAGGATCTGTAAGAGCTCATTAGAAAGGGACAGGAGAGGCTGCTGAAGGCTCTCTCAGAGGTGTCAAAAAGTGGAAAAGAACTTCTTTCTTTGGATAATATTGTTGTAGCTATCTGACTGTCAGTGTTGCTATGGGCTCCAAAGGAAGGTAGTTTATTCAAGGAGTTGGGCACATAGTGATGTAATTAGGTCTTTGAGGAGATTGGTTACACTGTGACATAATAGGCCTTAGGGGATTTTGGTCTTCTGGAAAGCATATTTCATCTCACATTTGAAACAATGTTTTTCTCTTGATTGCACGACCCTTATTTAGTTAAGTTGTTTTGGTGCTATGAATTGGAGAACATTTTTTCTAGTTTTGCCAAGGAAGAGTATAATTATTAAATTTTTAGTAAAATTGCAAGTAGCATCCACTTGCAAATGAAAAAATGCTTCAATTTGGGGCTGGAGAGATGGTGGTTTTGTGTGTAAAAGTGCTTACCATGAAACATGCCAACCTGAATTCAATCCTTGGATCCTCGTAAAGGAGGGAGAAGAGAACCAGGCTGTTCTGTGACCTTCATACGTGCTCTGTGATACATATAAACCCATACTCACACATATCATACACGCATACACATATAATGAAATTAAAAATAAACATCTTTTCAGTTTGAATAATGTGTATGCACCTGAGTAGTGAGCAAAAAGCATGGAATTGTAGGTCTTTGGCTACATGGGAAGAGATCTAAGTGTGTGTGTGTGTTAGCTGTGCTTATGGAGGGATAATTGAGATTCAGAGGATTTGGAGTCCGGTGTTTGTCAGGGGTGTTTGTGCAGAGCAGTACTGGTCTCAGGGCTGGTGAAGGCAACGGTGCAGGACCTAACTTCAGGGACTTGGCAGCAGGCTGACTGGCTGAGGGGGTGGGGCTGCCTGAGTCTTCCCTTCTCAGAGGTACATGCTTCCCTTTCGTGACAGAGAGTTTAGGCAAAGGTAACATAGAGAATGTGAAAACATTTTACATTTTTGTCAAATTGCAAAGGTTGAAGTACTCTAACAGAATTATTATAAACCTAACTGCATTTTGTGGGTCTAGATAGTCAGTTGTACTTTGGAAGTTTTCCTCTGACCCCTTGTTGTTGATAGGACACCTTCTCCCATCTTCAGATCCCATCCTTTCCCAGATCTTGGACCCATTCCCACACACCCTTTAAAACAGTTTCTCTGGAACACTGACATGAACTTGAGTGAATCCCATTATCCACTTGTGTTTTAAGGGTCGGCAGATGCAGCAAGCCTCTTCTCAGTGGACTGTGGTAGAGCTCTAATGGTTTCACATTTTAGTTGCAAAGGAGAATTAATTGGCCTAAGTGGAGTCCTTTAAGTCAGACATTTAAAAAATATCAAGAACCTTAAAACTTTGAGAATATGGATGCTGCTCCTGAACAGGAAGGGTTTAAGAAAAGCTGACTTTAAAAATTGAGTAGACCTATACTTATTTTGATTATCTACCACATTACTTTGTTCTTTACTCCTGAGTACAGCACATATCTACAGAGTGTTCACTGCATCTGGTACTCTGCTGGATCTTGGGGACAGAGAGTTGAATAGATGAACATTTTGACCTTAAGTACTACATAGTCAAGAGAGGAGGGCAGATAAGAAAGGCCAGACTTATTAGAGTATCATATAAGATGTCTCAGTAAGGGTGTGTGTAATGGAATGGTAGAGAAACCAAGAAAAAAAAAGGCATCTAGATAAATTTTAAAGATCTAGTATTGCCTCTAATAATGACTACATCTTGAGGTTTTCTTCTCCATTGCATTCATCAAAGATTCTCTGCAAACCTTGTATTTTAAGCTTGATAGAAAACTAACTCAGGTGAAAACTGAGGTTCTAGAATGTGGTCAGGACTTTCTGATATTGAAACAAGAGTTTTTATAATGCCACTCTGGTTAAGTGTGCACTTATAATATATAACTCATGAAATTTCCCTGCCCTTAAGACAAAGTCATAGAAGAAATAATGAATCTGCCTGGCATATAACTACATTTGCTCAGGAACTTGATTAACACTCAAAATGTATTCACATTCTCAGGAGATGGGGATGGGGAGAAAGGGATGGAGGGGGTGGAAGAGAGCAAGGGGGTGAGGATGAAAGAGAAAGAAAGAGGGAATAAATCAATGGGCTAGTCCATCAAGAAGACTTTCTCTAACTACACTACCTTAAGCAAATCTTACAGAATTCATCTTCAGTTTGGCTGACAGTGATAGTTTGGTTAAAACTAAACTGGACTCCAGTTAGCTCAAATGGAGACCCAGATCCTCTGAGAAGTTGGCTGCATTTCAAGGGGAATGGAGGGATGAGCACACTAGAGAGATTTATCAGGAAGAAGTCATAGTTACCTATTATTTCTATGCTATTTCTGTCTGGGAGTCTCAAATATGTGAATCTAAGAAATTAGAGGAATCCTTTGTAAGGTAACTAAAGATTTAGTATTTACCATTTAAAAAATATGTGCCTAGTTCAGAATATTTCTGAACGAAAGAGATTTCATAAAGTTTATTTCAGGTTTCACCTTGAAGATGACACCTTTGTAGATGGATAACTTAAGCTTCCTTGAGAGGCAATACACTGGTGATTGCCTTCATGATGTGACAGGAGTCTCCTTGGCAGCCTTATTGTGGGGATTCCTTTATATGAGAACAGGAGAAGGAAGTCATCCATTTCTATAATTAACATAGATTAGAGCACCTATCTATGTCAGGGTCTGTGCTGAAACTATTGTAGTATAAACTTGACTAACTCATGTTCCATGTTGAGATGATTATAGCCTAGGTAAACAGAAGTAGAAACAGGTTAAATATATTGCAGTGTCTTAAGCATCCTTGCAAGTGTGGGGGAAATAAGAATATAATGGAGTTCAGAAGAAGAAAGTACTAATTGTGTCTGAGATTGCAAAATTTGAAGGAGGTTAAGTGTGAGCGTTACGATGGTTTGGATGGATAGGGATTCTTTCACTTGGGAGCCACAAAATACTCAGCATTACATCTCAGATGGAAAGGTAGTCTGGCAACAGGGAGCCAAAGAATACCACAGGTCACAGTAAGCACAGCAGCTCACAGCCCTGCTCCAGGGAAAGGCTTTTCCAATATAACAGCTCTACTCCAGCAGGAGAGGGTTTCCCTAGTGTAGTTGTTACAATTAGGCTCTAGTCTCTCATCGTGTGGAGTGAAACAACTCCGCTTGGCTGGGGGATGGCTTCCCCAGCGAAAAGTCTTATAACCCTGCTGCTCTCTGCTCTACTCTGCCCAGGGCTGTCTCTGCACTGATCTCGCCCAAACCTCAAACAAGACATTTATTGAGAATCAAGGAGAGTGGCTGCTTCTGCCAGGGTGGAAGGAGGCAGCTGGACAGCCACAGCTGCACCAACCCAGACAGCCATAAGCTGAATAGGCACAGGGTGTATATAGATCTTCTTAGGGGCAGAGTTTTTCCAGGGAAATTTCCAGGGTAGGGATTGGTAAGATTTCAATCCTTGAGATCAGATTGGCTAGACCGTGTGCTCAGAGATTGGTTGGTTTTCTGCACAGGATCAGGGTCAGGTTTGGCTCCGGTTTCAGGGCCAAATGTGTTTCTTTTGGCTCTAATTTTAGGACCAGGGTGTACTTCTTTCACTGGCTCTGATTCCAGGGACAAAGTATGTTTCTTTGGCACTGGCTTCAAGGTCAGGGATCATTTCTTTGGGTCTGGTTGCAGGGCCAAAGTGTGTCTGTTTTGTTCTGCTAAAGGCATACTTCTTTGGCTGGCCTCTTTTCTCTACAGTAAGAGCGAGTGAAGGTTCAAGCAAGAGGAAGCATCAGGGACCAGGCATAGAATGCCTTAAGGTCCTGAGAAGGAACATTGCCATGCTCAAAGTGGTTGCTCCACCAGAGTTGATGGTAGAGGATAAGATGATGTCATCTCTGTAGCTTCATCTCACTCTAACAAGTGCAGCTGCTTCTTTAAATACCGTCAGTTCATTGATAGGGAAGTGCTCATTAGGGGCTGTCAGGAGGTAGCTTAATGTCAGTATGGTCCTCTAAGCCTGTCCTGTTTCTCTCTATAAATTGGGAAGACTTCATAGCTTTTTGTCACATTCAGTTACAAGTAATCAGAAACTCATTAGAAAGTCTAATATTCTGTGAGACAAAAAGCTAATTTCTTTGTTGAGGAAGGATGTCTTCACCACAGCTAAAACATGACCAGGGTATGGAGGGGATATGGGGTGGGCCAAGCCTCTGGGCCAGGTCCCTCATTTGCTTCATTCTGGATTCAGTACAACTCTTTCCAATTTTTCTCCCATTGTTTGCTTTTGCCTCTTTGGTTCACTATGCTGTTTGCTTTGAGAATGGGAACAGGGAGGGGAGGGGAGAGAAGAGCAGACATACTTTCATTCTGAAAGCGCTGTATTTCTTGTCCATTAATTCCCATTGGTAGCAGGTACCCAAATGTACTTCATTGTGCTTTGGTGAGATCTTTGGAGGTTGATGGACCTCAGTCAGCTCCTTGGTGTGTGTTTTGCATTCTCCAGCTGACATGCCTGAACTCAGCTTCTTTGTCAACTTCATAATCCACACATGGAAGCAGATTAGCCTGGAAGCCAATGCCAGAGTGGCTCCAAGGTCACTTGAAAGACTTCCTACCTAGGGGCCAGAAGTTCTCATTGTGTTCATGGCCACTTGCATTTGTGGACTTTGTAAGGATAAACTTATTGCAATACAACTGGTTAAGAGTTAAAAGTCCTTTCTCTCTTGATTTTTCCCTCCAAAATGCACTGTCTGATGTGAGCTGACCTAGGAAACTCAGTGAGAATTTTGGGAAACTTGTTGAAGAGCTGATGTGGGGATTTGTTAGTATTTGATGAGATAGATGTGTATCTCACTGACAACCTGTCACCCTTCCAAAAGTGAAGTGGCTTTCAAAGACATTCTCACTATTCATTGAGGTGGAGGAGCACAGGGGTGGAGATTTTATTGACATGAAGTGTCCCCATGGCATTCTATCTCAGAAGCCTTTGGGGCGATGGAGAAAAAACAAGGTCTGAAACTCTTGAGGCTCAGGGGAAATACTGCAGATCAGGTTGAAACTGTTCTGCTTTTTAAATCTGGCAGTAATCCTAAAAATTTACATATCATTGAGAAATAAATCTTGAAGCAGAAGCTACCTAACAGTTAAAAAATAAAAATTAACATATGGAGAGATGGTCCAGTGGTTAAGAGCATTGGCTGCTCTTCCAGAGCATCTGGGTTCAATTCTCAGCACCTACATGGAAGTTCACAACCATTTGAGACTCCAGTTTCAGGGGGAACCAATGCTGTTGTCTTCTGGCCTCTGCAGGTACCAATGTAAACAGACATTCATTCAGGCAAAATAGCCTATACACATAAAAAATAAAATAAAACTTAATTATGCCTGAAGAAAGACTAAATGATTCTTCAGTTTTTTTCTGGCACCATTTTCATATGAAGCTGTATTAAAAATAGGCTACGAAACCACTGCTGGTGGTGACACAAGGCTGTAATCCCAGCAGGTGGGAGGCAGGAGAAGGCAGGAACATCTGTAGCATGAGGATAGCCTGGGTTACACAGTGAATTTAAGGTCAGCTGGAGTGACAGAGAACTTGATTCAAAATCCAAGAACTAGAGACATAGATCATCAGTAGGGTGCTTGCATAGGACTTGTATTTAATCCCCAAATTCTCACAAACCAAACCAAACCAAAAACATGGCCAGGAAAGACTATTTTAGAGATATGTCACATGGCCAATTAAAATATTATATGATTTTTCTGTATTTCTGCTACCTGTAACATTTGTTAACTTCTTAAAAATTCAAAATTTTAATTAGTTTCTCATTCTCAAAAGATCATTCTTTTGTGATGTGAAAGAACCAAAAACTTCTAAAAATCTAAAAAAATACATTTGTGTGTGTATGTGTGCATATATACATATATTTTGCACACATACACAATACATACACACATATGTATATGTCAGAGGACAACTTGTAAGAGTTGGTTCTCTCGTATCTTGTAGGTCTGAGGGATGGAATTCAGGTTGGCAGGTTGGCGGCAAAGGGTCTATATCTGCTGGACCATCCCTCCAGCACACAAAATTCTAAATGTGTGAAAGAAGGCTCCTCATATTGTCTATATGTCAAGTACCACAAAACCTAGCTCTGCCCATTTCAATGAGCTCTTCCTCTTGGGCATCTTCTTGGTATTGTGTTTCAAGGTGGCTCAGATCCATGATGTCTGTGATGCTTTGCACTCAGCCACCCAAAACACTTACATTCCTGCCATAAAAACTCGGAAAAAACCGATTTACTTCAACAGCTGGCCTGTCTTTCCATAGACAAGCCGGTGAGTGCCTAAGTCAACCTCCATCCAAGGGTGGGAAGAAAGCAGTGTGTCTTTGGCAGTAACTTACCCTATCCCTCCTCACCCCACCACAATAGTGCAGTGATGCTCCTGCATTTCTCTTGGGCACAGGGAATGTTTTGAACTTACCTTCACAAGTGAAAAATTAAATCAATCCCCATAAATCTGACCTGCCTGTGTTATCCAAATTTTTTCTGAACCAAATCTCAGTTGATTGACATCCCCACAAGCAGAGAGCTATTAGAGCTGTTAGCTACAGTAGGGCTAATGGTTGCAAAGAGCTGGTTTTATTTGTTGGCCAGTGTTAGGCAGTGTGTGTTGTGGTGTGTGTGTCTGTGTGTGTGTGTGTGTGTGTGTGTGTGTGTGTGTGTGTGTGTGTGTGCGTATGTAGGGCAGGCTTCATAAGTCAAGTTCCCACATCACACCTCCTCTTCAAGCCTAGAAAGTGAAAGAAATAAGATGGAGGAGAATCAAAAGTCTTAGTAAGGTGAATATTTATGGATTCTCATGGAAGGTGACACTTTATGTATCCAAGAATTCTGTGTTCCTTTTCCTATGTGACTGTGTTTGAACAGCTTTGGGAATTTTAATAGAAATTCTAAACTGTTATGGTTCTTGTAAGTAAAAAAAATTACTATGGAATTATTTACTTACAAGATAGTAATTAAATTAGTGGGTATCTAAAGGCCACTATGATGACCAAGTCAGATTAGAACTACCAAGTTCAGTTCTGCCTGGCCTACCAATTTGTTCCCTTCCTTCCATTCTTCCTTCCTTCCTTCCTTCCTTCCTTCCTTCCTTCCTTCCTTCTTTCTTCCTTCTTTCCTCCTGCCATCCCTCCCTCCTTTCCTCCCTCTCTTCCTTTCTTTCTTTCCAAACATGTACTTTTCATTCCTTCTTTCCTCCCTGTATACCCACTATCCCCACCCCTCCCCACATCCCCACATACATTTTTTTTTTTCTGGAGACACATTCTCATGTAACTTTACCTGACCATTAGTAGTCCTGGACTCCTGATCTCCTATCTCCTGACTGCTGGGATTGCAGATGTGGCATGAATTGTGATGATGTAGAATTCACCAATTTGAAGTAAATCAAACAGCTCTGGATCTGCAGATGGTGCTTTGGTCACAGTTCAGGAAAGGGACACAAATAAGAATGTGGAGAAATGGAGGCAAGGACACATTACCTGATGGCATCATGGCAATGATCCTTCTCCTCAGGAACTCTACATCCCACCCCGTATATGTCTGGTCACCCATACTGCATACATGACTTGTAGCAGGGTTTACCTGGAACTGGTTCTTCCTCTTGACTTTCCAGTTTTTACCAGCAGTCCAGCTAACCATTAAGAACAAAAAAGGGAGGGGAGTTCCAGGCAGATGTGTTGAAAGAAAGCAGTGAGGATGGAAAGAAAGTGTGCTAGCTAGAGCTCTGGGATGTAGGTAGCTGGTGAAGGGGTACACTAGGCGAAGTTGGGGGAAACAGTTTGTGAACTCTATGAGCATTCATTGCTTCCCCAAAGAGTCAGTGCTGAAACTGAGGTAGCTCATCTGTACTTTTCAGCATCTACATTTTCCTTTATAATTCCTTTAAGCTTTTTCTGAACATCCTAAAATCTAATTTTGTAGCTTCACATGAATTTCAGGACTCTTCTTTTATCTCTTTGGGTAATTGATCTTCAGTGCACATTTCTTTGCCCTCTGAATCACTTCCTCTCCTCTTTGTCTCAGACTCTGACCTTCCCACCCCCTGAGCTTTTTCTCCTTATGAGAGAATTCAATGGCAGAGGAATTAAGTTGCTTTCTCTCGTCCTTTAGGAAAATACTATGCCTGGAAGGAGGAAATTGGAATTTAATGACTGATTTTTATTTTCTGCTGTTAGGAATATCCCTGTGTTGCAATTTTTATTCTCCTGGTTAAAGTTCAGAACAAGCTACCAATAAAGGTGACTTAAGGCTGAAAGATCCTGAAGGAGAGGTGAGGGTTCAACACACTAGTCTTTTCAAAATGCTTCACTGAGCTTTATTTCTATCTACCATTGTGAAGGAAATGGGATTCTAGCTCTTACATTTGAGGAACATGAGCTAGAGACATGAATGTAGAGAGAGAGGTGTCAAACCAGTGACAAACACAGGATCCTTTATTCTTGGTTCTTCTGTCTTTGCCTCTCAAGTGCCAGGATTGCAGGTATGGTTCATTGTGCAACCTATGGTTCAGCTGGAACTCAGGGCTTTACTCTGGTTATGCAAGCATTCTACCAACCAAGCTACATCCTGGGCACTGGAAGTCACTTTTATATGTGTTGTTTCTCCCTGATGAGATAGATGAAATCAGAGCAAGTGGAAAAAATGGAGTGAAGTAGGTCAGAGCCAAGTTACTGCTCAACCTGCCTCACAGTGCAGGAAGACCCTGGGTGGTATGGAATAAAAAATACCAATTTTGGGCCAATGGAGCCTGCTTGGGAAAATGCCAGGAAACATCAATCCCTGGAAAGTAGCCTTCATGTACAAGGTCAGAAAAATTTAGAGATGACTTCAGAAATTTGTGGGAACCCTGAAAAGTCTGTCTCTGTGTCTGTCTGTCTGTCTGTCTGTCTGTCTGTCTGTCTGTCTGTCTGTCTCTCTCTCTCTCTCTCTCTCTCTCTGTTACAGATGTTTTGCCATGTATTGAAGTGAATTGTTTTATTTCACGGATATATATTCCAATATTGTGATTGTATAAGATGCCTCTCTCCCCTACCTGCTGAGTCATTAGATAGGAAACACAACATTATGTGTGTTGCTGAAGACAAGAGTAACAACATGAAATTTTGGTCTTCACTTTTCCTATCTGTCTGCTGGGCCACATGAACAGCCAAAGACAGGGCATAGCATAGCATCATTTGGCTATTTTTTGAGACCAATATTTTGGGATGTAACAAAAAATAAATAGTGGCTTTATTATGGCCTTGTATTTGAATTATTCAAGCTACTTACTTCCCAACAGACTTGTCTAAGGAATAGTTTCACAATGAAAGAACATCTCACTCAGGGAAATATGTGAGTCTTTACCCTGCTGTACATTTGTAAATATTGCATATGGTTTGAGAAAATTTAACAAATTATTTTTGTTGCATTACTTATAAATATCTGAAATCAAAAGCTTTATGAAGCTGCATTTTAGTTATTATGCAAAGAAATGATTTATTTTATGTACTGAATGGTGATAAAAATGACCACAATGCATTTTTAATATTTATGAAGAGTTTTTTTATGGAAAATAAATATCTCACCAATTTTATATCATTTTGATAATAATCTTGGTTGGCATATATTATAGTGGCTTGGCTCAGATACAACAACAGATGCCTACAAAATTTTTGATTTACTTATTTGGGCAATGAAAGCAAATATGCACATATAGATCTCTCTAAACATAGAAGTGGTTTAAGACAATTATCCAAATGAATGCTAACTAACAAGACTGGAGGTTTCAAATGAACCAGTTTTCATCTCTTGGCTGGGATGAATTCATTCTTGATGTATCTGATTTACTTTAGGGAACATTTTTTGCATACCATCTCAGCCCATTCCATTGCCACAACTGTATACTATAGAGGAGTAATTCATGTGAGGGTAAAATATTTATTTAGCTTTTGGTCCTGTAAGTCTAAGAATGATGTTGGCTACAGGTCAGTTTCTAGGGAGGACTTCCTGCTGTGTCATGACATGAAGTAGGTATCAAAATTATGAGATCTGGTAGGTTAGTTAGAGAGATCTACCTTTTATAAGAAAGGTACCCTTTTGATAGCCCATTAAGCCACAAACAGATTAGAACATACATGAGGGCTTTCATGATCCAATCAGCTCTCAAAAGTCTTGCTCTGTCCATTTTGCATGGTTTAGTTTGGGTGCATTCAGTAAGTGGGAAAGTTCATAGGCACAGCTTTGTGTATATACTGGAACTATGTAAGAAGGGACTATAAACATCTGAATTTCATTCCCAGGACAGGTTCATTGAAAGCATAAAATTGGAGCATAGACCTGAGGTAGAAATGCTACTGTAATATTAATGAAATAGTGCTATAGTCTAAAACTTTTGGGAAGAAAATGCAAGTATCAGAAGGGCAGGGCTGTTGTGAACTGAGGGATGAGTAGGAACTACAGAAGACACCGAGAGATACAATTTCAAGAATGAACTGATAAGTGAAAGACAGCTCTGGTATTTCAAATACATTGTACCCATGACTATAATGAACAAGATAGAAAAACTAGAGGTAGAGGGAGAAGCATTTAAGGAATATGGTAAGCTATGGTGTTGTGGGACTCTATTCCTGGCTCCCTAGATATGGAACTGAAGACAGGTAGAAGTTCAGAGACTACCAAAATCTAATTTGGTGAACCAGTGCATTTTATTGAGGTTACTTACAGGAATACAGGTGAGGGGTTATAGGAGCAGAAAAGACATCACCAAAAGCCCACCAAAGTATTAGTCGCAGTTCCCAACTGGAAACTTGGATCACACTGCACAGCCTGCAAGCAGATCAACATGTTGTTCTAAGCCTCAAGGTAGCTACGTAAGGAGTCTTTTTCTGTCCTTCTGGCTTGCTCCGAAATAATGACATGAAGCCTTTTTGTTAATTATGAAAGCTTAGGCTTTTTTTTTCTAACTAGCTTTTATAACTTAACTCATTCATATTAATCTATGTTCTATCATGTGGCATTACTTCTCTCCCATCTTGTACCTCCTGTTCCCTCTCCCTGTCTCTTGACTTGTTCTGTGTGCCTAGATTCCTCCCCCTTTTTCTGTCTGTTTACCTGGAAGTCCTGCCTATACCTCCTGCCTAGCTATTGGTCATTCAGCTCTTTATTCAAGCAATCACAGCAATATAACTCACATAGTATACAAATGTCCCATAACATGTTTGGCTGGTTTCTGCCTTGTTCGTGCTGCTTGGCTGATCTCTGCTGTTTCCAGAGTGCTCCAGTTCTTCTGAGAAACTCAGCTTACTGACAGTCACTCTCAACCATCTTTCCTGACTAGAGACTCTTGGGGAGGGTGGAGTTGAGTGAACCTGGTCAGTTTCAGAGACTTCCTAGAGCTGTTTTTATTTGTTCACTTCCTGTCTTAAGGAGCTTCCCTTCAAGATAAAGTATTTCACCTCTACTTAGAGCAACTTGTTATTCACCTCCCTGCAAACCTGCTGAATACCCTGTTGTTTCACTTGTCTTTCACATCCTATGTCATAAGTAGTTTCCATCTGAGATGGAAGGTTCTAACACTGAGAAAAACTGCTTCCCAGCATTTGGGAACATCCATGCACCGTGTGCTAATAAGTGAGGTGTTTTACCTGTTTAGTCTGTTGTGGAAAAAAGGTTAGAAATTAGTCTATGTATTTTAGGATCACTTGGAGGTATTTATGGTGTGGTGTAAATGCCCTGGATATTAAGTGCTAGGGTTAAGTATATAGGCTTTCTTGTTGTCTACCCTTTCCAGGCCCTGGTAGGTAGGTCCCTTCATTATCTTAAGTATCTTAGTTTCCTCTTCTTTAGAGTCAGCAGGTTGGTGAGCATGCCAGTGAAAGTTTATGTGTATTTTATAACATTGAGTATAATTACAAGGAGAGAGGTAACAGCAAATTTGTGCAAGGAGTGGGATTGCCAAGGAGATAGAAACCATTTTTTTGGAATGCATACTCAGAGGAGCTTAACTGACACAGGAAATGGGGAAGGCGTGAGTTTAGCCATCTGTGATGACATAGCCAATATCACTCAAGTCAAGGGTTGCCAGAGCATGTGGTCATTAGTAATGCCAAAGCAACCAGAGAAGGCCAAGTGCTGTAGAAAAGAGCTCATCAAAGTGGATGAATTCTGCTCATCTTGAATTCTGCTCATAGCTGATCCTTAGAGAAGTGGTCTAAAAGAAACAGAAATCACAGGGATAAAAGGGGAGGGGATGAGCTCTGTTTCTGGTAATATGTGTTTATCACTTGGTATTGGCAAAAAGTCACCCCCCCATGCCTACATGAAGATCTCTTTCTTAGTATCTTGCCTTCATCCTAATAATCTCATTACTCAGAAGACAGCAGGGGGAGCAACAAAGCAAAGTAACATTTTAGTACAATACCATTTATTTCGTATTTATTGACATATTGGTACTTACATAATCACTCCATTTACTTCTCCAAGGAAATATCCAGGCTATTGGGTCCGAGGGAATTCAAGAGCTAAGGGTTCAGTGCACTGTAATTGAGAGTTGCTTGTTCTCATTGTCCCCCTCATGCTGTTTTACATTTTGAGAACCCTTCATACTCTCTGCATCATTCATGGATTTCTTGGGTCCTACTCTCCTTCATTCATATTCTTTATGCCATTCAATAATGATGTGAATACCGTGCCCTCAGAGTTTGTGTGTGGTAGTGGTGCTGAGGTCACCTGTTTATTTCTAGGCAGTGTGCCTCTACATTCTTTCTGATTCTTATAGAATGGCCTTTACCTATTTAACCAATCTCTAGTGGGCCCAAGAGCAAGACATCACCTTCTTTCTCAGGTACATTGCACACTGAGGAAAAGAAGTGATAGTTTGCAAAGTTGCCGAAAAGAAGACTAAATAGTTTTTATTGGGCTTGCTTATAGTACAATTTTAATAGCATGTGTCATGAATAAACTTCAAACAGACCACATATTTGTGTTCTATTTATTATGTTTTATGGAGATCTTTGTTTTGAGAACCATGAGAGCCCAAGCTTTGCCTTCAAGTTAGGAGAAATGTGAATTTCTGTTGAAGAAATTCTCTTCCATGAATAAATGCAAATGGGAAAATTGTTTTGGTGATAGTGAAAGACCCACTGTTAGACATTTCCTTGTGATAATAAGTTAACATTCTAATAAGATTTATCAAAATCCTATACATGTTTATAAACTTGCTGGGACAACTTAAAGCATTTCCATTTTTAGGACAAGGAAACTTCAAAGGAAACTGGCTAATTTCAAATGCAGCTATTGTCTGTCTATTCCCATGCATTTTTGATAATTTGAAAGATGCTTAAATGCTAAGGTTGGATGAGCCTCCATGAGAGTTTTCTGTGGTAGATTGCTGCTGCTCATTAAGTTTTAGCCCTTAAGATTTTCAGAGGAATTCATAGAAGAGACAGAAGCTAAAGTGCCTTGTGAAAAGTAAGAGATGACCTAAGTGTTTAAATTTCAGCTCCACCAAGAATTGATCATGCACGTAACCCTGGGTGAGTCACTTCTCTTCCTCTTGACACACTCAACTTCTTTAACTATTGGCTAGGTTATATCTACATGCTTGTCTAGTTCTGATTCTCTAAGTATTCTTTCTAGCTGCTAAAGATGAAGGCCAATCCTAGCACCAAACAAAAGAACACATGATTTTATGCATCCCAGTCTCTCTGAAAGGGTTCAAGGCATGAGATTCAGGCCCTGTCACCTTGATACTTCTGTGTATGAGCTGACTGACTGGTGCTTCTGTCAGCCCTAGGCTATTCTTCACAGACAGCTCCTCCAGGCAAAATCCGCTCACCTCAATGGTTTTGAACACGCTCCTGAATTTGGAATCAGCCCTTTGAAGCACTAGTTTTCATTAAATGAATGAAATTTAAGTGGCTTGAATACTACTTTTTCTTTATATCCACTGATCCAAAAAGATAACTCCATAAGGTTATTTCAATTCATGCATACTTGTTAATTGTTCCTTCTATGTTTATATAGTACATTTCACTGTGTCAAAAGAGCATGGATAAGAGGATTGTATTTGTCAAGAATCTCTAGAGAAATAGGTACAACAGAATTTATATAGGTATACAAGAGAGAGTTATGGGAATTGGCACACATGGTATATTAGTTACTTTTCTCTTTGTGGTGATAAAATACCTGACAAAAGCAACCTAAGGACCATTCTGGTTTCCTTTCTGTGGCTGGGATTAAGCGTTCTGACCAAAAGCAACTCAAGTGAGAAAGCATTTATTTGGCTTATATTCCCAGTTCAGTCCATCATCTAGAGAAGTCAGGGCAGTGACTCAAGCAGGAGCATAAAGCAGAAACAACAGAGGAACACCGAACACCATTTGTTGGCTTACTGTAGCTCATGATCAGCTGATTTTCTTGTACAGCCTAGGAGTCCCTGTCAAGGGGAAGGGAAAGATACTACCCATATGGGACTGGGACATCTTATATCAATTAACAGCCAAGATCATCCTTGACAGTCATGTTCAAATACAACCCTGAGTATGGCAATGGTGAACTCTGTAATAGTCTTCCTGCAGGGAAAGATGCAAGGAAAATTGATAATATGATCTAGTCCAATCTGAGGGAAGCTAAAATGAGCAAGTTCTGGAGACTGATGGTTTTTGAAAGAGGACTCTGAAACTAGAAGCAGGACTCTGAACTCAGTATTCATGGGCATCCATGCCTGGAAAATTGGCTTCTGTACTTGTACTATATTCTATATTTTAATTGTTTTTGTTAAGCTTTAATTTCTCTCAGAGTTTATTTGCTCTGTCTTGATTCAGAATTTTTTCATTAATGAATTTTATTTAAATTAGAAACAATCTTATTTTACATATCAATCCCAGTTCCCTCTCCCTCCCATCCTCCATGGCCCCAGCCAACCCCCCTTCCATCTCCCATCCACTCCCCAGGGTGAGGGATCATCAAAATCTGTCAAATCATTTGGGTCAGGGCCTAGGCCTTCCCCTGTGTCTCTAGGCTAAGGGAATATCCCTCCATGGGAAATGGGCTCCTGAACTCCATTCATGCACTAAAGATATATAGAGGCCCCATAAGACTGCCCAGTCCTCCTAGCTGACACCCACTCAAAACAGTGTGGAGACACTGGTTGATCCAGAATTTTTAAAGAAATCCAGTGTCTCCATACTATTTTCAGTTCTGGTACTCATGGTCATTCATTACCTATATTTTAGGGTCATTTATTACCTGGAGTTTATAATTCCTCAGAGGTGTGTATATTTAGAGGCAGCAAGGGGAATTTAAGTATATCAATATTTTGTGCATCTGAATAATTATTTTTAAGAAGGAGGCACAGTATCCTCAAACATTTCCATATTTCAAAAAATTAAGATTGATTGCTATAGAGGAATATAAATCTGAGAGTAAAATTCTGGGCTATGAGATTCACGCTGGTAGAACTTTTCTATTCACCATAAACTATAGAACATCTGTCTTGAGTTTTACTAAGAATGGTGATGACTTATGACTAACACCACTCAAGGCCCAGACTTCCTGTAATGGGAACTGACATCCAAATCCATCAATTCTAGGCAGCAACAGGCTCTTAAATGTGTCACTGGGCTCATCTCCAGATTGTTCATGTTGGGCAGATTTGGTTAGTGGCAGTGATAAAAATCTAAGAAAAGCAATCTCATGAGAGAGTCCTTATGAACCTGCAAAAGTACAACACAGGAAATGAAAAGTTGAATGAAGGTTTTCCCTTCAATGGCAGCTGAGGGTCAAGCCTTTTCTGTATGCCTTAGACTCTCATATGAAAAGAAAGTTGTTAACTCTCCTTCCTTATAGCATGGTAGTTCAAACACTATATTTTTTTGTTAGACTAAATCTGTCTTTCCTGTCTTTCTGTTTTAGGTCATGCCTCTCTTCTAGGCTAGAGAAGTATAATTGCAGACACTAGTAAAAAATGAAGGGCAGTACTTCTTACTGTGTGTCTACAGTAAGATGTCTAATGTCACTTGAAAGTGTTTGGAGGTTAGGGAGAGAAAAGAACCATGTGCAAGTAGCAGAGGTGGCTATAGGGTACCCTCATACTGTGTATCCTTCAAGTAAGTCTAGGCCTAGTTGATTCTCTAAAGTATTTATAAGGGCAAGGAAGAAATTGGAACCAAAATCAAGCTGACACACTCCTAGGTACTACAAATAGTCTCCTTGAGAGTTGTAAAGGGATATAGCTCTCATGCCTAATCGATGAAATTGCTAGTGGGCATTCACATCTGGTTAGACCCAGTGTGGAGCTATGCTAAGTCTTGTTAAAAATAGCACACAGGAAATACACTGCTGTGATGCGTGTTAAATTCAGACAACTTAATTGGGATTGTACTCAATTTTCCCCCCTAGCCAAATTCATATAGATTCAGAATTGTAAAAAAGCAAACTTATGCTATTATAAAAGTCATGCAAGAAAGAAAATCATGGCAACATAAGCAGATGTTGAATAACTCCCAGTGCTTACCCAGGGTAAGGAGGTATTTGAATATGACCAGCTAGAGTAGACAGACTTTACTGAACCCGTAACTATAGTAGAGACACCTATTTGTAGAATGATAAGTCATCTCCATAGTGTTTTTCTAAGGCACTTTAACTTACTAAGTCTAAAAAATGCTAATCCGAAATCTGTGTGAAATACAAACTTAACCCTTAGGAGCTGGAGAGATGGAGCACTTAAGAGTACTGGCTGATCTTCCAGAGTACCCAGTTTCATTTCCCAGCACCCACATGGTGGCTCACAACCATCTATAAGTTCAATTCCAAGGGATATGAAACCCTCTTCTAGCCTCTTCAGGCACACAGTGTTCATGGTATACATTCAAGTATGACACCTATACATATAAAATAGAAACAAAGGCAGAAGTTAAAATAAAACCATAATTCTCTTTAATAAAGAAAAAAACTTCAGTTACTTTATAACAATTGGAAGAAAATAATTCCTAACATTTATACAAAGCCATAGACATGCAAGGAAGTAGGAAATTAATATATAATCAGAAACATAAGATATTTAATAAGAACAAACATTGAGATTGCAGGGATTAAGATGATTAGAAGTCAGAGCCATTACTAAGGTGAATTTCTAAATTTGAGCATTGTAACATCTATAATGAAAAATTCCCTGTGCTTGTATATTAAGTAGATAAATAAATACCAGAAAAAAATGAGATCTGTGAATCTAAAATACATCAAGAACTATTCATACCAGTGGGAAAATATCAACCAACTTAAAGTAGTTCCTTTTTGTTTAACATCATGTACCCAGAAACTGAATAAACCCACATTCAGGTGTAGCAGGATCAAATGCCCATATTAAAGTCTGTGGCTTTGAGCTCCCTGCGTTTTCATCTAAAAGCTAATCTAATCTGTCACAAGTACTTAGCACTGTAATGGCAGTATTCAGAAATGACAAGGGAGACAAGATTATATGCACCCACAACTATATCCATATATGATGCTTATTTGGGTAGGGTCGTATGTGATGTAGGACTAAAGGCTGTCAGGAGCCCTGACATTGGTTACTATCTGAGGACTGTTTTTAAAGGCTAGTGAATTATGAACTTTTACAGTTTTACATGTATAATGACCACTTATTGTGGTTAATTAAGCTAGTGTGAAGGATTTGACCATCATTTTAATCTCAAAGGATTATCTAAAAAAATAAGTTGAATGTGAAATGAAGCTAATTAAATTGTTCCTGGTATTATCTGGGCCATTAATTCATTCTTCCAGTTACCCCAATTGGATATCTGTGGAGTGAAGGGAATTATTTATTGATAAATCTGGTAAACTATCAGTTTTAACCCCCTTGGATTAAATTAATAATTCCTATTAATTTGTGTTTTGACTGTTCTACTAAATTACATAGAATAACAGAAAATTGGCTTCAAAATGGGTTTGTAGGTTTGTAATCTACTTTATTGCTTCATTATTTCTATTTATTTTGGTTGTATTTTCACACACACCATGTGTGCTTTTTTCCCCTCCATGACAAATACTAATTGTTTTGAGCTATTCTGATAAGCAATAATTGTTAAAAGTAATTTATTTGTCTTTTTTATAGAGAGACACCTAATCACAATACTTTCTAGTGTCTAGTACTACTCACTTTGGTCAAAGTTCATAAACAGTAACATGTGTGAGTCCTGATGTTTTCTTTTTCTACTTTTTAAAAAAAAAATAGATTTTTTTTCCCTCACACAATATTGTGGTTTAACCTCATACACCTCCTAGGTCCTCCTCCCTCCCTTTGCATCCAGATCCATTCTCATTCTGTCTCTCATTAGAAAAGAACAGGCTTCTAATAGATAATTGTAAAATAAAATATAATAGGCCAAAACAAAAACAATAACATTGAAGTTGGAGAAGATAAACAAACAAAAGACAAAGATCCCAATTGAGGAAGAGTCAGATACCCACTCATTTGAACACTCAGGGGTTCCCTACAAACACTAAACCTGAAGCTATAATGTATCTACAGAAGACCTAATGCAGAAATGTGCAGGTCCTATAGATGGTGCCTCAGTCTCTGAGTTCATATGAGCTTTGCTCATGTTTATTTAGAGGATCTTATTTTCTTGGTGTCCTCCATTCCCTTTGGCTCTTACATTTCCCCTACCTTTTCTTCCACAAAGTGTCCTGAGGTCTGAGGGGAGGGTTTTGATGGAGACATTCCATTTAGATTGAGTATTCCAAAGTCCTCACCCTGTCTCTTTGTGTAATGTCTGGCTGTAGCTCTCTACATCAGCTACAGGAGGAAGCTTCTCCAATGATGGATGAACATGGCATTGATCTATGACTATAGCAGAATATAATTAGGAGTCATTTTATCATCACATTATTTATTTATCTTTTTTTTGCTGTCTGTTAAGAGTAGGTTTTTCCTGCCGGTCTTGTCCCACCACTGTGCTGGCCCCAAATAACACACAGAGAAGCTCTATTTGATATAAAGCTGTTGGCCAGTTACTTGTTTCTTATCGGCTAGCTCTGTCTTAAATATTAACCCATTTCTATTAATCTAAGTATTTCCAAGTGGTCTTATCTTACTGCAGAGAGGGGCTGGTGTTCTTCTCTCCATCCTCCATCTTGGATCTCCTCTCTACCACCTCCTGTCTCCTCCTAGTCTCCTAGTCCCAGCTATCTTGGTTTCCTATTGGCCAACAGTGCTTTATTCATTAACCAATATGAGAAACATATTTACAGAATAACATCACCCATCATTTCCTCTTTTCTGTCTAAAATAAAAAGAAGGGTTTTAACTTTAACATAGCAAAATATATAACAAAACATTTATCAAATAAGAACCATAGTTAACAATATTTAGTCTATTAACATTTAGTAATACTTAAAGAAAATATTCTATCATCTATCTTATCTTCGTGAATCTAAAGTATTATATGTAACTTATCTTTAATCCTAAGTAAGGAAAACTATAACCATAACTCTCTGTCTTCAACTCCTTCAAAGACCACAGAAGGATAATATATAAACTCTAGAAATGACAGAGACATTTCACTGCCTGGTGGTCAATCATCCAAAGTTCTTCTGTAATGTTCCATCTTCAGCCTATAGGCCATAGTGTGTCTGGCAGACTCCTCAGCAAAGCAGGGAACTTTAAATTGCCCACCTATATTGGCAGTTTGTCAGTCACTTTTCTCTGTGTCCTACAGATTGTCTGGCAGACTCTTCCATTAAACAGGAACCCTGTAGCAATGTTCATCTTGAATCAGCAGTTACTTTCCTGTGGGTCCTGCATGTATATTTTATACAGCATAAAGTCAAACAGTCCAGACAAGAGCAGTATCTTGTCCAAATGGCTAGTCTTGCATATTGTAAGCAAACTCCATAACAAATTTCTTTAATGTCCATCTTCCTTTTTGATGCAATTGGTGTTTTCAGGAACAGTTGTGCCTCACTGTCAAGAAAAAACATAAACAATTTTAAATGCCATATTTTGTAGGTCTTTGAAAGGTTTGAAGAATGCCTGATCATCTCAAATACATCTCTATATATCTATAAATCCTAACTTAACTATTAGTTTTGACTATTATAGATAACTATCTATAATCTGCATTAAATTATACATTACATTTCTAAATGAGCTATATAAACACAATACCTAAACAAGAGAAGAATTATACATATCACAAAATTGACCTTAAATTTGTATTAATAAATGAAAATCCATTCCAAAACAAAGTATTCATTTCTATACCATAATCCCCTTTTTAACCTTTAAAGATATTGGTTGTGATCATTAATCATTTATAACCAACCCCATTTAAATGAAAACAAACATTTATAGAAAATATTTGGGAATTTGTTTATCATTCTTTCCGAACTGCTTCCTGCTGGTAGGGGGCGCTGTCATGGGAATCCTAAGAAGGCACAGAAATCTTGGCTGTAGCCTGCAAGGCTGCCTTGTCCAAGCTATTTTGAATGTTATATCACCTGGAACACTGTTTCAGGGGGTCTGGCTTGATCAAACCACATTAGTTTGGAAGGAATCCACAGCTTTTCATTTTCTGTAGAAACAAAAATAGAAGTTCTATTTCCCAGTAATTTGTCCTTAGACTTAAATTTTGAAGTCAATGCATTTTTAAAATATATAAATTGGATTAATCCAGCAGCATTTTTTTTAACAGTTGTTGCTATTTCCTCAGCAAACAATTTAAAGATAACAGAACAGTGTATAGTATCCAAAGTTTCTCTGTGTAACTTTTATCTGTCCTGGAATTTACTCTGTATACTGGGTTTACTTTGAAATCACAGAGATCCGTTTGCCTCTGCCTCCTGAGTGCTGGAATTAAAGGTGTGTGCCATCATACCCAGCTACTGTCTTTTTAAAACCATTTTATTCTTTTTCTCTCCTGAGCCTACATATATTTTAAAACACACTGTAAACCTTTAGCAGTTTTTCTTAATGTGAATCTGTCTTTACTGTAAATCTTTATCTTTTTGTGGCCATGAGTCTTTCATCTGGTAAATAACAACATTGCTAAAATAAAAGCCACAGCTGTATTAGCTGCAGTGTATTGAAGATGGTGGCAGGTACTTTTACCGCCAGAACTGAGAGCTGTGCTCACTGCCTTGGTCTACGCTGCCATCCAGGAGCATGTTGCCAGCTTGGAAATGTGATCATTGCCATTGCCAGCTCTCATAAACACCATTCAGTTGTTAGCAGAGCTCTTTAAAAGCCTTGCAGTCTTTTGCCTCTTATGCTGAGTCAGGAAACCTCCCTTAAAGGAGCCAGGAAATCTCCCTTAAAGGAGCCACACAAGTCTCTGCTTGTCTGTAACAAAACAGAGTACAACCAAAAAAATGCTGCTATCAAGAAGTCTTACTTGTCTCTGTTCTTCTTCGTCGTCTTCTTCTTCTTCTTTTTTAATCCTTTTTAAGCTTTTGTTAAGTTTTAAGTGGAAGTTCTTTGGTCTGCATTGGACTCCATATATGGGACTCCATATATTGGACTCCATATGTTAAGAGTAAGGTTTTTCCTGCCAATCTTGTCCCACCACCTCACCAGCCCCAAATAAGACACAGAGAAGCTCTATTTGATATAAAGCTGTTAGCCAGTTACTTGTTTCTTATCGGCTAGCTCTGTCTTAAATATTAACCCATTTCTATTAATCTAAGTACTTCCAAGTGGTCTTATCTTACTGCAGAGAGGGGGCTGGTGTTCTTCTCTCCATCCTCCATCTTGGATCTCCTCTCTACCACCTCCTGTCTCCTCCTAGTCTCCTAGTCCCAGCTATCTTGGTTTCCTATTGGCCAACAGTGCTTTATTCAGTAACCAATACGAGAAACATATTTACAGAATGACATCTCCCATCAGCTGTCTACTCTCTGTTTCTTGGTCACAAAAACAGTGCTAAATAGAGATTCCCTGTGGTGGAGTGGGCCTTAAGTCAAATTAGTTATTGGTTGGTCACTCCTACAAGCCACCATTCCCTAGCATATTTTGCAGACAGGGTATCATTGTAAATGTTTGTGGCTGGGTTGGTGCTTATGTTTCTCTTTTGGTATTGTACAAGTGTAGCCTTCCTGCACCAAAGACTCTAGAATGTAAGGATGAAAGCTTTATGTAGGCACAATAGCTTGACTTCTCCATGTGTTTGAGTCATACTATTAAATGTTTAAAAGGACCTGAATTCTTCAGATTATTAGAGCTCAGCATCTACTGTCACCTCTTCTTTCCTCGCATTGTCTGTTCAGGTTTATGCCGAGGGGATGATCTTTCTATCTTGCTCATGATATATTTTGAGCTAGAGGCCTATGTCCTTGTTTTTTTAGAACTGTCATGTTCATCTCCCATAGTTCTGGTTACAATAAGCCTCTGGTTACAATAAGCAATAAAAGAAAGAATGTAATTATTAACATGTATCAAGTGTACAAAAACCTTTCTCAGTAATTTCCATGTATCATCTCATCGATCCTTGGGTACACTATTTTGAGAAAACAGGCCTTAGGAAGTTTAATTCTCAATCTAACCATATTTCTTCTGTTATACTCTTGTCCCTAAAATAATTTGTATCCAAAGAAGTAGGTATAGGAATAAGATGGAATAAGTTTGTGAGAGTCTTAGAAAAAACTATTTAAATGGGAAAGGAATGTTAACAATGTTAGGAACTATGAGTTACAATTTTACAACATAAAAGACAAGATGAAAATAACTAAGCCATGCATAATTCAGAGAGAACTGGGCATGGTTCTCAAATTAAAATGTGAATGAGAGTCAATTGTGGCTTTTCATCAAATGCCAATTTCTGGTCTTGGCTCCAAACATCCTGAATCAGAAACTATTTAGATGGGTCACCAACAATGAATGACATAACATATTTACAAGTTATAAAAATAGCAAACAACAAAACAAAACAAACTAACAACCACAACAACAAAAAACACAGAGTAAAATAAAGGCCTGATGAATCAAAATGGTGAAACTAAATTTACAGTGTATTCATTAGATAGCAGCCTAAGTATTAGCTTCTCTGATGCCCTCCTGGGCTCTGTCAAGTAATGGGTGAGACCAAGAGGTAAAGGCCACATGTGAACTCACCTCCAGATCTCTGCTGCCCTCTCATGACTGAGTGTGGCACTGCTTTGAAGGGCTGTGTGCTCAAGAATTTTAAAGACCAGGATTGAAGGGAAAAAAACAAGAATGACCTTTGTTTTTTTGTTGGAGGAAGAAGCAAATGAAAGTAAGAAGCCTAATGTTTGGGGACTGTGGCGTAGTTGTTACCTGGAATAAAATGCAAGCCAGTTCACTTAAATATTGGAGCTTTCTTTTGGTCCTATACTAAAATGCACTACTGATTGTAGATTGTACAACTAAAATGATTTGAGAAGTGAGGTAGAATTAACCACTCCAAAAACAATTCAACTTTCTTCAACATGATGGAACTATTAGGAGGAATTTCTGAACAAAATTGTTGAACCTTAGGATGTGGGGAAAATATTATAGGAAGCAAAAGTAAAGATGGGAATATGCAGTCTCAATTGTCTAAAAGAAAATAAATAAAAGAGTTGAAGAGCGAACTACTAACACCAATAGGAAACACAGAAAAGATTTTAATATGGAGTCTTCATATAATGCTGTTTTAGACCTACTTAAATGGAAGCAGCAATCATAAATACCAGAGTTGGGACCAAATTAGGTCAACTATAAACTCACTTCCTCCCGTTACAGGACTGCTAAATGAGTGGTTCCAGGGGACATTAGATCTAGGACAGCTCATATACAACACTGCATTTGATTTAAAGCCCTTAAAACTACAGAGCACCACAGTCCTATTCATGGTTTATTGAATTCTCTGATTTTTCCTGTCTTCTGTTAACACAGGAGCTGGAATATTGGGAGAAGTAAAGACACATGACAGTGAGAATGTGAGCTAAGTAGTCAAAAGTCATAGAACTAGTACTTGTGACATCTTCATCAGTCACATCTGTATGGTTCTTCTGAGATTAGATTGGGCTTTATCCCCAGCTCTCCCTTTATATTGTTCTTATATATGAGACAGAGTCTCACCAATTTGTCTAGGGTAGCTGTAAACTTACTCGGTAGCCAGGTTAGCCTGGAACTTTCAGTCTGCACTCCTAGGAGTTATTATTTTGCAGTCATTTTTCACTGTTAATGTTCCACGTATTAACTGTGTCTATTGTAAAGTAGGTTAATAGATACATGCTTACATTTGAACATTTTTATTATTGGGGAAGGGGTATGTGTGCCTACTATAGCATGTGTATGGAAGTCCAGAGGTTATCTTTTGTGTCATTTCTCTTCTTCCCACTTTCATATGTGTTCCAGGAACCAGGATCAGGTTGTTGGGCATGGCAGGCACCTTCACCCTCTGAGCCATCATGCTGACTTTATATATCATCCTTTTAAACAATAATAATTTCATAGTGATATAAAAGGAAAAATATCATTTGATCCTCAATGTCTAGCTCTTTTCAAGAAATATTGATTTTAACAGTTGATTTTTAAGGAAAATGTATATTTTGCATGTATGCTGAATTATCATCCATATACTGTCTCCTAGTTCCATCTTGACTGACATGCCTGGGAGATACACACATACCCACATGAATTCTTATTGAAATTTATAAAATAGTCTAGTATTGTAGTCACACTAAATTCTTGTGTACTTAAGCCCATTAAGTACTTGAAATGTGCATGCAAATTACACTTAGTACATTTTTTTGTTTAAATCTAAGGAGGACTACTATGAGCATTCTTCAGTAGGTTCTTTCACATTTTCCAAAGTTTCTGTTGGTGATTTAGGAGATGGTGCAGTGTTTAAAGCATTTGCCACAAAAGTATGAAGCCTTCAGCTCAGATCCCAGTAAGTACCAGACATCCTAGAGTATCTATAACCCCAGGAGCCCCCCCCCCAGGATATAGCATGGAGACACATGTCATACTTATGCGGCAAATAATAGCAAACAACAGCTCTCCTCAAAAAAGTAGAAGTTAAGAACTTACATCTAAAATTATGCTCTGACTTCCACACATGTACTGTGGTTCATATACATCTGCGCTCCCACAAAAACATAACGGCACACAATATAGAGTAATGTTTCTATTAGGTAGAGAATTTCACTTTTTACTTATCATAACCCAGTGTGAAAATGGTTTAATGTGTGTATGTCTCCACCCTCACAAGTGTGACTCACACCCCTCTTATCTATTTTCTTGATTATTTTTGTGGGGCAAATTTCATACCAGGCTCTTCGTTGAGAACATGATAGCAATACCTGACCTGTTACTTTCTGTACAGATTTCATAATGTGCTCATCTGAAAGTCCTTGTCAAGATATTCACCAGACTTGCACTGTATTTATAGTGTAAACAAGGGAATTGGTTTATAACAATAGCAGGTTTCTTGACTAAGGCATAATGTACTTTCCTATTTATTTGCAATTCTACTGCATGTTTAACTTTTGTATTTCTCTCTATAAACTACGTGTCATCATTTATGAGATTTATCTTAAAATTACACCCCCCCATACAGTCAGGGTCACACTATTAGCTCAAGGTGTTCTCAAACTGCTAATCCTTCTGACACTGTTTCTGGAGGATGGGCTTGTTTCTGGAGGACGTGTGTGCTTGTGTGTGTGTGTGTGTGTGTGTGTGTGTGTGTGTGTGTGTTTGACATATGGGTGACCAGAAATGAACATGTCATGGAATACATGTAGAGACCAGATGAAAACTTTTGGGAGTCAGTTTCTTCCTGTCCTGCATTCTTGGAATCAAACTAGTTAGGTCATTGACTTTTGGTGGCAGGTGTTTTTACCTGTTAGATCCCCTCACTAGCTAGAGATGCTGAACTAAATGAAATGGAGCCAGGCTAAAGAGCCATTGACACATGAATGGATAAAGAAATCATGACATACATGGAGACAGGAACTTCATTCATTCATAAAGAAAAACATAGTCATGACATATGCAGGAAAATTGATGGTGTTTCGAAATTACATATTAAGTAAAGCAAGTAAGTAAGACTTAAAAGGACAAATACCATGTACTCACTCATACATGGATTTTAGACATAGAGTAAAGATCACCAGCCTATAATTCACATTGCCAGAGAAACTAGGATACAAGGAGGATCCTAAGAGATTCATACAGGGTCCCTCACAGATAGGAAAGGGACAAGATCTTTTGAGCATATTGGGGGTGCAGTGAGTGGAGAGGGAGCTAGGAGAAAGAGAAGGGGAGGAGAGGAAAGCACGTGGGACTAGGAAGATTCAGTCAGGGGAAGAATAGACTAGAGGAGAGAGGGAAAGGGAGAGGGAGGGAGGGACGGAGGGAGAGAGAGAGAGAGAGAGAATAAAAGAGAGAGCCATTATAGGTTTGAAGAGAAAACTGACTCTAGAGAAATGTCCAGACCTATAAGACTGACCCCAACTAACAATTTGAGCAACAGTGGAAAGGCTACCATAAATGCCGTTCCTGATATTGAGATTGATGACTAACTTACCCACCATCATAGGGCCTCATCTAGTAGCTGATGGAAACAGAAGCAGATACCCATAGCTAAATACTGAGCTGAACTGGAATCCAGATGTAGAGAGGGAGGACAAGACCAGGCTGCAGAAAACCACAGAGACAGCTCACCTGAACAAGAAGGAGCTAATGGGCCCCCAGACTGATAGCTGGGAATCCAGCATTGAACCGACTGAGGCCCCATGAACATGGGTCTCAGTTAGAAGGCCTGGGCAGTCTAAGGGACCTCTGACAGTGAAACCAGGATGTATCCCTGGTGCACAAAAGGACTTTGGGAGCATATTCCCCATGGAGGGATACTTCCTCAGACTAGAGGCAGGAGGGATGGCCTAGTCCCCACTCAAAATTACTTGGCAGATTTAGATGACCCCTCCTAGAAGGCATTACCCTCCCTGTGGAGTGGGTGGGGAATGGGATGGGAGGGTGGTCAGGGCATGGGAGGGTGAGAAAGAGTGAGGAAAGGAGGGAGGTAGGGAGGGAGAGGGAACTGGGATTGATATGTAAAATAAGAAAAAAATAAAGTAAAATAATTAAAAAAATAAAAGAAAAGAAAAATACCATGTTTATTCACACAGACAAATAATTGATTTTTAGTTATTTACATGCACATAGATAGTAATTACAAAAAATTTTTTGTATGTGTAAGTATTGTGTTTAATATGCATTGGCATATTTACCAGCAAATACTCAGGAGTCAGATATCTGGGTGAAAACTTGATAGATTAGCAAAGTCATAAGCAATCTTCCTTTTTTTGGCCAGAGGCCATCTCTACACTCATCCCAAACCAAAAATGACTGTGAATCTCTAAGCCCTCCCTACTTCTTTCTGTGGGACTTTCTATCAGTATTCCTGACTGTTCTGTATTCTCCATGTCAACTGGTCACTGGTTTTGCCTTCTGATCTGAGGCTGATTTCATTCTTGGTGTTTCACAGTGAGATTATATAACCTACAACATATAAGTATATGTGCCATAGGACATATACGAATGTCAGAGGACAATTTTGTAGAGTCAGTTCTATTCTTTTAATTTTATGTGAGTTCTGAGGGTCAAATTCAGAATTTTAGGCTTGTGCAGCAAGCACTTTTATTCTCTGAGCCACCTTGCTGATCTCCAGTTTCCATTTTTGATATGGTTGCCAATTTAGGGTATACTGTTGAACTAGTATATCTCAGACAGCATTAACACCAGTCAATACAACTTGAAAGGTGGATCATCAATAATTCTTGTCATTGCATAACTTTTGATCATCAGTGGGAGAGAATGAACACTGCTGACCTAATTAGATTTTCTTTATTTATCAGATTTGCTGCAATATCAAAGCATTAGTCCCATTTGGCCAAGTACTTCCCTTGTTGAGTAAAATGGCTATTCTCTGTAAAGAACCTGTTAAAAGTTACCTGAACATGTAATGTTCTCAGTTCAAGGATTTTATGTTTTCTTGGTGTGACATGCCAGTTATCTAGAGTGATTCTACCAGCAGATGAGAGTTACTCAGATTCTTTGACATTTCAATCAAATATACCAGGATCATTATTTAACTAAATATGAATGATACCATTTGTTTCCAGTGAATTAATGTACTCACATTATTATTAAATGAAATAAGAATCAGCAACAGTTTTATACCCTTTGACTTTGTACATGCATAAAAGTATTGACTGAAAGAAAAGATGGAAATGGACACAGATGAAGTATTGTTATAGCATTGCTACTTAACACTTATGATCATAAAAGTAATTTCTATGGACCATTTTTAGCGGATTAATTCAATCAATCTCATTAAATGAAAGAATTAGAAGCCTATTAATTTATAAAAGAATTGTTTTGCAAAAAATCCAGTCATTAATTACTCATTTTCTCACAGTAATGCTATTATTTAAACCTTCCCTTTGTCTGGCATTCTGGAAGCTGTGCAAACTGTGACCATGAAACAGTGAAGTCAGAGATAGACAAAAGACAGAACTTTACCAAATATTTTGAGCTCTGCTTCCTCTGTAAAATTGAGATAATAGTGTACTTTTATGATCATTAAGAGTACAATAAATTATGCATCTATTGCAGTATTGTTAAGAATCTTCATGAAATAGTTACTGCAAGAATCTTATTAAAGAAAATGACCTTTTCTTAGGGTGAGGTGAGTAGGGACTTAAGATTTTCAAGGACAATGACCAAATAGAAAATGGTTTCACCAGCAAGATTTTTTGGCATATGTCATGATTTGAAATGTAATGTCTAAGGTATTAGGATATTAAATGTGTGGGCCCAGGCTGCCCTGGGATGCTCTAATTTCTACCAGGAGAACTGTGACTAGAAAACTTACCCTTGGTAAGTTTTGGTTTGAAGGTGGGTTCCTCTGGTGTCATCATCCCATCCTTCTGGATGTCTGTCTGTTTTTGGATTACTGTACTTGTTACAGATATTGTTTAAGGGTGATCCTCATGAACACCACTTAACTTTATCACCTACTATGTAACTGCTCTTATTCCAAAGAACATTTCTAGGCACTGGAGGCTAGCACTTGACAGTTTCAAGAGGGATACAGTTCAACCCTTAATACCAAGATATCCACGACTGAGAGACTCCTGCACCTAGATGATTTTTCCCAGAGAGAAAAGGACACCTGTCGACTAGGAATTAGAAACATTTGTTGAAGTACTCTGTTTACCCCTTTCTAGTTTAACACTTCCAGAAAGCCTTTATATGTTCAAAATATTGTAATACTCAACAGTCTACAGGTAAGAGTGAAGTATAAATTGTGGTGTACAAATGATAATTAAAACCATTGTTATTGATGTATTTATTTTGTGTTCCATCTTTCCAGTCACTAAATAAAGTGAAAAGCATTGAAGTGACTAAATGACAAGTAAAGGTGGAAGCTATCATCTGTATAATTAGTTTTTGAATTAGTAATGAATAATTTCATTGAAAGCATTAACATGCTTTAATAACTACCTATCATAAGCATATTAAATACATTCCATGCTTTACATGGAATGATTTTTCTTATTAGAATATAGAATATTGACAAACAAAGCAACTTCAAAATTATTTGCAGTTCTGTGTAAGAAAAATACTGAATATTTACAGAGCAAGCATCGACTACATTGAAATGAACAAGAAATATTTCATTCTTCCGTCAAGAGTGTTTTATGTTCAGACTGCAGGGTCAGTGGGCTCTGGCTGCTCTGTTTTAAACTTCTACAGTTGGCTTAATGAATTTTCACAGCCCTTTATTCTGCATGCCTGGTAAAATGTATTTGGGGCAGACAAATTGCTATTATGACCACTGCAGACACCAAAAAATGACAAAGGAGAAAGCCATTCACTGCAGTGTAGAGGACAACTAGCTTCCAAGGATAAGTACTCATGTGGGGTCATTAGCACACATTCAACTTCCTGAACCTCAAATACACAGAGATACTTAAGAATTTGGCAGAACTGGTACAAAATTAACTTCTCATCCTTTAGCAAGCACCAAACAACCAGAGAAAGTACACACAACCCTCTGTAAGTCCTTGAGTCTGTAAGTCTCAGTCTGACTTGTCCTTTAAATGGCCCAGGCGATTTGTTTGGCTATGAAGTTGTGGAAGTGCAGACTGTAGTAATTAGCTGGCCTTCAGTAAATATGGAATGAGTGAACACTCTGCTGGCTACTTATAAAACTGAAGAAAAACAGCCAGAAACCCTGAAAGGGTTTGTGGTTTAGCTAGCAGGTGCAACAAACAAACAGGAGGTAGAGTTAAAACAGTGATGACTGTAGTTGCCCTGGTTTCCATAGAGCTCAGAAAAGGGTAATTATCCTTGCCTGAGAGATGGATGACAAAGAGAATTAAAGGTATGAGCATGGCTGTTAGGGTAGGTTTTCCTGCTGGCCTGGACCCACCACGGCGCCAGCCCCAAATAACACACAGAGACTCTGTGTTAGATATAAATGCTGTTGGCCAGTTACTTGTTTCTTATCAGCTAGCTCTGTCTTAAGTACTAACCCATTTTCATTAATCTAAGTATTTCCACGTTGTCTCATCTTACCGGAGAGTGGGCCTGGACTTTTGTTCTCTCCAGTTTCTACATGCTGACTCCTCCCTACAACTTCCTCGACTCCTCGTTGTCTCCTAATCCCATCTTGCTTTCCTATTGTCCAACAGTGCTTTATTCATTAACCAGTATGAGAAACATATTTACAGAATGACATCTCCCATCACATGTCAGGGTCTATCTTCCTCATTATGAAAAGAAGGAAAAACTGATAGCTTAATCTAAAGCTAATCACTTCTAAACATGGCATCCAATAAGATTCCACCCCCCTAAAGCCTTACAATGTGAAATAAGTGTGAACACATAAGCCCTTAGGGAACATATTCAAATCACACACACCCCTCTTTGTCAACCACTGGTTCTTTTCACCCAGCTGTGGAATAGAAATTTAAACCTTGTTTGTTCCAGGAAGCTTGCCCAGCCTGGCCTAGATTCTCAGTTTTCCATGCAACCCACTCCCAGCCTCAAGTTGGACACTCTGGCTCAGTCTCTTTTCTAACTGAGGTGTTAATAGTCCTCATCTTTTCTGACAGCTCCATGGAGCAAAGATTCCATAGACTCTGTTCATTTCACTTTACCCTCTGTGCCTTTTGTTTTGTAAGGAGCTTTGTTAATACTTGGTGAATGATTAAATCAATTAAAAAGAGTAGTAGCAGGAGGAGGAGGAGAAGAAGAAGGGGGAGGAGAGGGAGGAGGAGGAGAGGAAGAAAAATAAGAGGGTTGATGAATACTAATTTTAAACTACCAAGAAGAAAGGTTAGGTCTTAACTTCATCTTAAATTAGACCAGTTCTTACTCATCCTTGAATTTGTTTGTTTGCCTTAGACAAGAGGGATAAGCCATGTGTGGGGGATACTAATGTTCTGATGGGTAGGACACCTTCAATTTTTTTTTTTTTTTTTTTTTTTTTTTTTTTTTTTTTGCTGTTACTCTTTCATTGACTCAGACTTCTACCTGAGAATTTTTTTCTAAGCAAAAAGTCAGGTAAATTTATAGTTACTCCATACCTTGAAAGCACATAAGACATGAAGTTTAAGGCAGTTAGTTTTTTAAATGTGAGAAAAATTAACAATTGTAGCAAACACTAATGGCCTGGATAATATAACCCCAAGTTGTTTAGACTACCTATCTGTACTCTGAATGAACTAAAGCCTCATGTGACTCACATGGTTGTGGAGAACTTTCGACAGTGGGCGTGGCCAGTGCTAGGATGATCCTTTCTTCACTAGTCTTTCAGCTGCTGGGAACACCACTTAGGCAACAGCATTGCTTGGTGACCAAATCATGCTTTCATTTTATTTTTTTATTATTTAATATATATTTAAGGTATTTTACATATCAATCTCAGTTCCCTCCCCCTCCCATCCTCTCATGCCCTCCACTGACTCCCCCCATCCTTTCCCCCATCCATTCCCCAGGGAATGTGAAACCTTCCATGAGGAATCATCAAAACCTGTCAAGTCATGTGTGTCTAGGCTAAGGGACTATCCCTCCATGGGGAATGGGCTCCTGAAGTCCATTCATTCACTAGGGACACATCCTAGTTCTACTGCCAGAGGTCCCATAGACTGCCCAGGCCTCCTAACTGAGACCCATGTTCAGGAGGTCTGGATCAGTTCTATGCTGGTTTCCCATATGCTGGTTCTGGGATCCATGAACTCCCCCTTGTTCAGGTCAGCTCTTTCTGTAGGTTTCTCCAGTCTGGTTTTGCCTTCTTTGCTCATTACTTCTCCCTCTCTGCAACTGGATTCCAGGAGTTCAGCTTCTGCTTCCATCAGCTACTGGATGAGGGCTCTAGGATGGCATATAAGGTAGTCATCAATTTCATCATCAGGGAAGGGCATTTAAGGTAGCCTTTCCACTATTGCTTAGATTGTTATTTGGGATCATCCTTGTAGGTCTCTGGACTTTTTTCTAGCGGCAGGTTTCTCTTTAAACATATAATGGCTCCCTCTACTATGGTATCTGTTTTCTTGCTCTTCTCTATTCTTCCCCGACTCAATCTTCCTGCTCCTCATGTTTTCCTCTTCCCCTCTCCTTCACCCCTTCTTTTTCTCCTAACTCCCTCTCTGTTTCCCCCTTCTCCCAATTGGCTCAGGAGATCTTGTCCCCTTCTTCTCCTGTGGGGGAAAATGTATGTTTCTCTTAGGATCCTCCTTGTTTCCTATCTTCTCTGACATTGTGGATTATAGGCTGTTGATCCTTTGCTCTATGTCTAAAATCCATATATACGTGAGAACATACTATGTTCCTCTTTTTGTGATTGGGTTACCTCACTCAGGGTAGTTTCTTCTCTTTCAACCAGTTGGCCTGAAAATTTCAAGATCTCCCCCCCCCCCCCCCCCACTGACTAGTACCCATTCTTCAGTTGAGGGGGATCTAGGTTGCTTCAAGGTTCTGACTATTACTGATTATAATGCTGCTATGAACATAGTTGAACAGAAGTGTTTGTTGTATGAATGTGCATCTTTTGGGTATGTGCCTAAGAGTGGAATTAATTGCTGGATCTTGTGATAGACTGTCATGGATTCACTTTTGGAGAACTCCTGTCATATTTACACCATGCTAGTCAAGGCAGGGCAGCATTTGGTGGTTCTTGCTGCTGGGAAATTTTTTTGGACTGAACTGATTTTGCCCAGACACACTTGAAGTTACAGCAGGGAGACATCTGGTTAAAAAAGAACTCAAGAAACCAGAGTATCTTTACTTATCTTTTCCTCATTTACTCAGAATGCTACTTGTATATTAATAAACAGTTCCCCCCTCAAAGATGTTTCTTTCCTTTCTATTAATTTTGAAAACTAGGAGCTGATTAATTTGCAGTTTTATAATATTTTTTGTTATTTATTCCTCTTCCTTTTCCTCCAAGTTATTTATTCCTCTTCCTTTTCATTCTAACACATGTTAAACTATAGAAACAACCCAACACCCACAATCTAACTAAGCAAGTCCATATGCTAATTGTTCTTTTTTTAATTATCTATTGTGTGTGTGTGTGTGTGTGTGTGTGTGTATCCGTGTGTATATGCATGTGTGCTCTGGCAGATGAGTGCATGCAAATGCAATTGAATGCATGCATATGTGAATTTGTGTGCTGATGCACACAAGGTTCACATTGGTGTCTTCTCTGAATGCTTTTCATCATTCTTTTGAGACAGAAATCTCTTGCTGAATCTTTTCACCAACTGGTTAAGCTGTCTCGTTAATGAGCTTTCAGAGATTCACCTGACTCTGCTGATCCAGTGCTAGGGTTATAAATGCATATACACATAGTACTGTAATGTATGGATATATATGACTGCTAGGAAGTTGAACTCAGGTGCTCGTGTTTATACAACAAACAATTTACTGATGGAACCATTTCTCCATCTAACTCCTTTATTTTTCTATAAAATATAAAATTAATATTAAAAGTAATATCCTGTGGGAGCAACCACTATCATGAATTTTAAATGTAAAACTGATTATCAGGACATTCAAACACATTTTGTATAATTATTAGGGTCAACTTGTGTTTATGTATCAGGGTTTTATTGGTGCTTATTCCAGTAAAGAGGGTTCTCGGTCATAATCCATGCACATTTTCAAGATCATAATATGGAGAATTGCTTTTCAATGAGCATCCATCAATTTATATCTCTATAGCTGTGCCTGAAAATTTCTGCTTCCTATATAATTCCTAGTAGTTCAAATTATCAGAATTACTTGGTTATTGTAAATCTGATGGACGAAAATTGGTGTTCAGTAATTTCAATATTTCTAATATCTGGTAGGAATGAAAAACTTTCTGTTTGCTTATTTTCCATTTAGATTTCACCTTTAATTTGGCTTTTAACTTTCCCCATTTTTATTAGATCTTTGAGATTTCTGTACAATGTATATGAATACATTCACCTCCCAACTCTTCCCAGATCCATACCCCTTTATACCCACACAACTTTATGTCCTCTTTTTTTTTTTTAAAAAAAACACATCAAGTATAATTTGTTCTGTCCACACACTTTGGGATGTGTGGCCTTTCACTGAAGTGTGGTAAACCTACCAGGGCCCATACACTCAAACAAAATTTATTCCCAACCTCCCAGGAGTTATCATTTGTTAGTAGCTCTTTTGCTAGGGTGAGACTTTATATTTACCCCTTCTTCATGCTTCATTTTTGTCAGACTTGAGCTTGTGTATGTCTTGAATGTGCTATCAAACTGCTATGTGTTCATAGCAAAACTGCCCATATGTGTTCAGGAAACAGTTTCCTTGTGGTCAACCACCACCTCTGGTACTTGAATCTTTCTACCCCTCTTCTGCCATTAACCCCAAGCCTTCAGAAGTAGAGGGTGTGATAAAGATGTCCCCTTTGGAGCTGTGCATTTTCCAGTCTTGTGTTTTCTGCTGTTCAGGTATGTCCACTGGTGCAATAATTCTACAAATGCCATTCGAGTAGCCAACCACTTTCTAGTTGGATTTAAAGCCAATTCCGTAAAAGTTGAAACACATTTCTGCACCATTATCAGGGTTAAGAAACTTTGGCTAGACACAGGTCCTAGGGGAGATTCTGCTATTATTTTACTGCTAAATAGGGCTACTGTTTATTAAACTAATTCCTAAGGATTTATGATTATATCAATTGATTAGTACATCTCTCAACACTCATCACAAAAGCTTCTTATCATAGGAGATGATGATTAACACAGAAAACTGTACTTGATCGAGGTTAAGATTTGACTTTTATATCCTGGCCTTTAAAATAATGTGACCTTTTCAAGAAACTGAGACTAGGTAGAAAATAGGCGTTGTTATTGATGTGTTTAAAAAAATATATACTTGTTAAAAAACAAAAGAGAACACAAAGTTAGGTAGGCATCAATGAGGGGATGAAGCTTGGAGAAGTAGGGGTGTTGAATATATTCATTCATATACATTGCATAGAATTAACAAAGACCTAAAAAATGAGTAAAACTAAAGAAATGTAGCAATAAAATAATTCCTAATGACATATAGCTATACCATAGACACAAAGTCCTAGAGTAATGAGACTCTATCTGCAATTGACACCTGCTAGGAAGGACTATTGGCCAACACAAAACAGACTTTATGTTTTTTTTTTTTTTTTCATTTTATTTTGCTTTGATATGCTGTCTTATAGGATTTTTTTTTCTGATAGAGAGAGAACCTGAAGTTGGGTGGGTAGAATCTGAAAGGAGTTTGGGTAAGGGAAAATGGAATAAAAGTTTGTAAGAACATTTTGTAAGTAAAAGAAGAAATGTGGCCTTTAAATTTACTTTAAGGATTTTTAAACATACTGATAATACATCTGTTTTATTTAAACATTTTGTAGTTATGGTTTCCTGGTTTGCCGATGCCTTTTAATTTTTGTACTGCTTTTCTTGGAAGAAAAGTTTTAATTTTTTCAAATAATTTTTAAAATTTAAATTTGAAACAAGCTTGTTTTACATGTCAATCCAAGTTCCCTCACCCACCTGTCCTCCTCTGTTACTCACACTGACTCCCATCCCATCCCTTTTCTGCTCCCCAGGGAGGATGAGTCCTTCCATGGGAAGAGTCTTCACAGTCTGTCACATCATTTGGAGCAGGGCCCAGGCCCTCTCCCATGTGTCTAGGCTGAAAGGGTATCCTTCTATGTGGAATGGGTTCCTAAAGTCCATTCCACATAAGGTATACTGATCCACTACTAGAGGCCCCATAAACTCCCAGTACTCCCAACTAACACCACATTCAGGGAGTCTGGGTCTGTCCTATGCTGGTTTCCCAGCTATCAGACTGGAGTTCATGAACTCCTATCAGACTGCAGTTCATGAGCTCCCTCTTGTTCAGTTGAGCAGTTTCTGTGGGTTTCTCCAGCCTGGTCTTGACCTCTTTGCTTATCACTCCTCCTTGTCTGCAACTGGATACCAGGCATTTGGCTCAGTGTTTAGCTGTGGATGTCTGGTTCTGCTTCCATCAGCTAGTAGATGAAGGCTCTAGGATGATATCTAAGGTAGTCATCAATCTCATTATAGGGGAAGGGCATTTAAGGTAGCCTTTTTACTATTGCTTAGATTGTTAGTTGGGGTCATCTTTCTAGGTCTCTGGACATTTTCCTAGTGCCAGATTTCTTTTTAAAACTATAATGGCTCCCTCTATTATGGTACCTGTTTTCTTGCTCCCCTCTGTACTTTCCCTGACTGAGCCTTCCTACTCCCTCATGCCCACCTCTCCCCTCCTTTTCCTCCAAACTTCCTCTCCTCTCCCCCATGCTCCCAATTTGCTTGGGAGATCTTGTCCCTTCCCCTTTCTCCAGGGGACTATATATGCTTTTCTTAGTGTACTCCTTGTTTCCTAGTTTTTCTGGTGATGTGGATTGTAGGCTAATAATCCTTTTTTCTATGTGTAAAAACCATTATGAATGACTACATACTGTGTTTGTCCTTTTTGTGACTGGGTTACCTCCCTCAGGATGGTTTCTTCTAGTTCTATCCATTTGCCTGAGAATTTCAAGATTCTGTTGATTTTTTTTTCCTTTGAGAAATACTCCATGGTGAAAATGTACCACATTTTCTCCATCCATTCTTCAGTTGAGGGGCATTTAGGTTGCTTGAAGATTCTGGGTATTACAAATAATGCTTCTATGCACATAGTTGAGCAGATGTCCTTGTTGTATGAATGTGCATCTTTTGGGTGTATGCCTAACAGTGGGAATTACTGGATCTTGAGGTAGACTGATTCCCATTTTCCTGAGGAACCACCATACTGATTTCCAAAGTGGCTGTACAAGTTTGTACTCCCACCAGCATTGGAGGACTGTTTCATTTCTCCACGTCCTCTCCAGTATAGACAGTCTTTGGTGTATTTGATTTTAGCCATTCTGATAGGAGTAAGATGGTATCTCAGAGTTGTTTTGATTTGCATATCCCTAATGGATAAGGATGTTGAGTACTTTCTTAAGTGTCTTTCAGCCATTTTAGATTCCCCTATTGAGAATTCTTTATTTAGTTCTGTACCCCACATTTTAATTGGAATATTTGATGTTTTTGTAACTAGCTTCTTGAGTTCTTAGTATATTTTGGAAATCAGAACCCTGTCAGATATGGGGTTGGTGAATAACTTTTCCCATTCTGTGGGCTGCCATTTTATCTTGTTGACTGTGTACTTTGCCTTACAGCAGCTTTTGAATTTCAGGAGGTCCCATTTATTAATTGTTGATTTCAGTGTCTGTTGTACTGGTGTTGTGTTCAGGAAGTGGTCTCCTGTATGAATTCGTTCAAGGGTACATCCCAATTTCTCTTCTAAGAGGTTCAGTGTGGCTGGATTTATGTTGAGGTCTTTGATCCATTTGGACTTAAGTTTTGTTCATGGCTTTAAATTTGGATTGATTTGCAGTCTTCTACAGGTCAACATCCAGTTATGCCAGCAGCCCTTTTTGTTGAAGATGCTTCTTTTTTCCATTGTATAATTTTAGCTTCTTTGTCAAAAATCAGGTGTTTGTAGGTATGTGGGTTAATATCAGGGTTTTCAATTCAATTTCATTGGTTTACCTGTCTGTTTTTGCACTAATACCAAGTTGTTTTCAGGACTATATTTCTATAATAGAGCGTGAAGTCAGGGATGGTGATGCCTCTGAAGTTTTTTTATTATACAGGGTTGTTTTTTGGTATCCTGGGTCTTTTGTTTTTCCATATAAAGTTGAGTATTGTCCTTTGAAGTTCTGTGAAGAATTATGCTGGGATTTTGATGGAGATTGCACTGAATCTGTAGATTACTTTTGGAAAGATTGCCATTTTTACTATGTTTATCCTACCTATCCAAGATCATGGGAGATCTTTCCATTTTCTGGTTTCTTCTTTAATTTCTTTCTTTAAAGACTCAAAGTTCTTGCTATATAGGTCTTTCACGTGTTTGGTTATCATTACATCAAGATATTTTGTTGTTTGTGGCTATTATAAAAGGTAAAAGGTGATGTTTCTCGGATTTCTTTCTCAGCCCCTTGATCGTCTGTATATAGTAGGACTACTGCTTTTTTGAGTTAATCTTGTATGAATTGCATTGAATTTCTCTACGTTTAGTCTGATGTTAGCTGTTTGTTTGCTGTATATTGCTTTTATTATGTTTAGGTATGTTTCTATTATTCCTGATCTCTTCAAGACCTTAATCATGAAGGGGTTTTGGATTTTGTAAAAGGCTTTTTATTATCTAGTGAAATGATCATGTGGTTTTTCTTTTTCAGTTTGTTTATATGGTAGATTACTTTGAAGGTTTTTTTTTTTATGTTGAACCATCCCTGCATCCTTGGGATGAAGCCTACTTGGTCATGGTGGATTTCTCTGATGTGTTCTTAGATTTGATTTTCCAGTAATTTATTGAGTATTTTTGCATCAATGTTGATGAGGGATATTGGTCTGTAGTTCTCTTGCTTATTTGTGTCTTTGTGTGGCTTAGGTACTAAGGTAATTTTAGCATCATAAAAAGAGTTTGGTAATGACCCTTCTGCTTCTATTGTGTATAACACTTTGGGGAGTATTGTTATTAACTGTTCTTTGATTTTTTCTGGTAGAATTCTGCACTGAAATCTGGCCCTGGGCTTTTGTTGTTGTTGTTGTTGGAAGACTTTTGATGACTACTTCTATTTCATTAGGGGTATAGGTCTATTTAAATTGTTTGTCTATTCTTTATTTAATTTTGGTAAGTGATTTCTATTCAGAGAATTTTTCATTTGCATTAAATTTTTGAATTTTGTAGAGTACAGGTTTTCAAAGTATGAAAGACTGAAGTCTCTGGATTTCTTCAGTGTCTGTTGTTATGTCCCCCTTTTCATTTATGATCTTATTAATTTGCATGTTCTTGCTTTGCCTTTTGATTAATTTGGATAAAGTTACATCTATCTTGTTGATGTGTGTTTTCTTTATTGTCTCTATTTCAGTTTTCAGGTCATGGACTGTTTTAATCATTTCCTTCATTTGTTTGATTTTTCTTGGCTTTTCTTGCTTTCTTTAACAGATTTGCTGATTTCTTGCATTTTTTTTCGTTTTTTTTTTCTTCCATTTCTTTAAAGGATTGCTTCATTTCCTCTTTTAGGGTCTCTATCATCTTCATGAAGTTGTTTTTAGGGTCATTCTTTTCTGCTTCATCTGTTTGGGATGTTCAAGTCTTGCTGGTGTGGAGTCCTTAGGCTCTGGGGGCATCATATTTATCTTTCTGTTGTTAGCTGTATGTTTATACTGTTGTTGACACCTTCCTTCTTCCAGTGCATACCAGTGGGGTCTCTTCCTCTCCTGGTGGGTATATGACCAAGGTTCTCTTCATGTTAGTGCAAACAGGTCCAATACTCTGATGGCTCTCTTCTTCAAGTGGGTGAAGGTGGGACTAGGGCACTGGCAGACTCTGCATGGGCTGGTCTGCTGGGATAGGTTATCCTGAGCACAATCCCTAGTCCTCAGGAGGCACCAAGAAGGGCACCCGGAGGTGGGCTCCTTTTTGAATGGAGGCGGGCTCCTTTTTGAATGGAGGCTGGACTAGGATGCTGGCAGACTCTGGACAGGCTGGTCAGCCTGGACAGGCTTTCTTATGTACATGCAGGCCCCAAACCTCAGGAGGTTCTGAGCAGTGCCCTGGAAGGCAGTCTGGAAACAGGCCCAAGCTTATCTCTTACTGTGGTTGGAGGTGGAACCAAGACACAACCAGGACACTGGCAGACTCTGGAAAGATCAGTCTGCCAGGACGGGCTCTCCATTCCTCAGGAGGCTCTGAGCAGGGCATTAGAAGGTGGGTTCCCTCCATGGGCAGAGGCAGGACCAGGAAGCTGGCATTCTCTGGACAGGGTCGTCTGCCTAGATAGGCTCTTCTGCGCGTGCCAAAAAGTTTTAATTTTAATGTAGTCAAATGCAGGAGTTTTTCCTTTGAGTGTTTATGGGGTTTTGTGTCTTTTCTAATGAATTCCTCTTTGATATAATTCTTTATATAAATCAAGTTCCCTCTAACTTGAATTTTTCATAGCTAGTTACTTATGGCTATTTCAGTTTTAGATATATTATTGAAAATGTGCTTATGTTATGACCCAGAACCTCTATTTACATGAATGAATTCATGAAAATTCTTATGTGCATTGTTGTATATGAGCATGTTTCTGACACTGTATGGGACTATCCAAAGGCTCAGGTAATGAAAGAAGAAATAGACAAGTTGAACTTCATGAAAATTGAGAACACTGTTATGTGAAAAGTTGTGATGGAGTTAAAATATAACATATATGATAGAAATTACTTAAATACCATGTTACAATCCAGAAGACGCACAGAGAGACAATGTACCTCAAAATATTTAAGCACACATTTCTCCAAAAAGACAAATGATGGATAAGTTCAGAAAAAGATGCTCAACATGAATTATACTTAAAGAGACATTATTACACAAATACACAGTATGATATCCTCTCCCACTATAGGGTGGCGATCGAAAAGCAAGAAAAAAAAAAAACCAGAAATAACAAGCTTTGGCAAGAATGTCTAAAAATTGAGACCTTCGTGAACTAGTATAGTAATATAAAATGCTACAGCTACTATGAAGACAATATTGTGATTCCTTAACAATGACAATACTACATGAATTATCAATACCAAAATGACTGAAAATCAGGTCCTGAAGAGATTACTATGTGTCTTTGATAGTAGCCACATTATTTATAACAGGTAAAATGAAAGCATTTGTGAATATGCACATACAACACACACACTACAGACATACATACACAAAATATGCATATATGTAATTTATAATGAATATTCTCTTGAAAGGAAAATTCTAACATATATCATTACAAAGATGACCCTTGAAATAACTCATATACAAAAGGACAGGACACATACTGTATGATGTGTCTTCCTTCTTGGGGAATTCCTTCTTAAAAATTTCCACTTTTGTCATTGTCTAATTCATACAGACAACCAGGTAAATAAATTACTTAGGGGCATGGGAGAATGGAGCATTGTCATTGAATGAGTACAATTGCAATTTCTCAAGATGAAGAGTTGAGTGTGGAGATGGTGATCATTGCACTACAGTGCTGCATCAGTCACATTTCTGGTTGCTGTGATAAAATACTCAAAAGAAGGAAGAAAGTTTGATACTGGCCCATGGCTTGAGAGAACAAAGTCTATCATTGTGTGGAGACATGACAGCAAGCAACTCATATGACTTGTGTGCAATTACACATCTGGGACTCCTGACTTCACATCTCAGGAAATGGGTTGGGTGGGAAGTATGCCTGAGTAGGAAGCAGGGCAAGAATTATCAATGGTAACCTTCTGGTGACTCAATTCTTCCAGAAAAAAAAAAACCCTATCTAGGAAGGTTCCACAAGTCTTCTGGACAGTACCATCAACTGGGTCAAAATAATAAGCACATGATCCTGTTGGGGAATATTTCACATTCGTACCATAAGATTGTTTAATGTACTCAGGGGCACCAAACTGTAGCCCTGAAAATGGTTAACATGGTAAACTTTGTGTTTTATGTATTTCCCCATAACAAAATGTTATAGTGAAGAGATGTAATGATTACAGAAAGTGATGATGGTTGTTGCTTTAGGAAAGTGGTGAGAAGGCTAACAGTGAGGAACCAAACAGAATTTTAAAGTTTTTTAAAAACTCTATTTAAAAATAAGATGGTGAACTCACATTCTTTTAGATAACACAGAATATTAAAATCTTGATGCCACATTCTTGGATAGATGCTATTTGAAAGTTATTCTCCTAAGCAGAAAAGAGAGATAAAGCTCCTCATACCAAAACAGTGAGTTCAGGTTGTGTACTACCTCTTTTGTTCAGGCAGAAGGAAATAAGACAAAGCCAGGGAGCAACTGTTCTTCCTTGTGTCCACGTGTGCTATGTGAGTTTTGAGACAGGGTCTTGCTCTGTAACCCAGTTATAACTTAGGGGTTTTTATGGGTCTGCTCCAGTTTCTGCTTTTATAAGTCCGTATATATAATTGCTTTATATTTTTCAGTAGTGTGCAAAGGTATTGGAATCATTCCCTGAAAAATGTAATACTCTAGGCCTAGGGCCTAAGCAATTAAAAAACATTATTTAATGTAGAAATATAGCAAATGGGGGAAATTTTGATAGGGTAGAGGTATTTCTTTTTTCTTTTTCTTTTACTTTTTTGGTTTTTCAAGACAGAGTTTCTTTGTATTGCTTTGGAGCCTGTCCTGGAACTCACTCTGTAGACCAGGATGGCTTTGAACTCACAGAGATTCACCTGCTTCTGCCTCCCTAGTGCTTGGATTAAAGTCATGTATCACCAATGCCAGCCTCATATTGAATAATTTTAAAAAACCTTTTTGCTTATTCTTTGTGTATTTCACATAATATATTCCAATCCCATTCATTTCCCTTTGTATCTGCCTTCTACCCTTGCAACATCATCCTCCCCAATAAAATAAAATAAAATAAAAGTTAAAGGAAATAAATCTTGTCTGGGAAGCTGTAGTGTGAAACAGTGAGTCATGCAGTATATACCCTTTAGTCCATATTCTTGACTTGCAAGTGGTCATTGCAATGAGTCATTGCTGTGGTTCAAGGTCCCTGGTTTCTGCTGCACTATCAATATAGGGCCCTCACCAGGACTCTTCTTGGATGGCAGTTCCTTGTCCTGTGTCATGGAGATCCTGTAATGTTGGATCTGCATGACTAGACTCTTCATGTGCTTTGGCATATCATAGATGGGGTGGGTGCTGGGGTGGGGTGCTCATAGTCCTTGTGGGCCTGGGTGGTAGCTGGATTGGTCAGCCCACCAGCTCTCCCTCCTTCTTACCATCAGGGTAGCTCTCCAGCACTTCCCTAGCTAGCTCACTAATGCTATAGGCAGCAAGATGCAGGACCAGTTCTCCTGCTATCACAGACTCAGGGCTGGGTCACCCACACCCATAACACCAGGACCAGTTCTACTATTTTGCCTAGGTAAGGCATATGCTCTGCTCTCCTGAGTGCTGCAGCTGGTGAGGGGCAGGGCCAGCTCTCTTGCTCTCATTCCCTCTTAGCCAGCTCTCTTGCCTGCCTCAGGTGGTGAGGAGTTAGGAGTGAGGAAGGGACAGCTCTCTCTTGACCACACTACCACATGGCAGATGAGGGGGTGGGCGGGCCAGATCTCTCTTGCTCAGATTCTCAGGGCATGCTCACCTGTCCCCACAAAAACAGGGTCAGCTTTACTGTGTTGCCCAGGTGAAGTAAAGGACTAGCTCCCTTGAGTGCTGCTGGTGGCAAGGGGTGGGGCCACTCTGTGATACCCTATGCTCAAGGCCTTCAGTGGTAACAGGAGCCACAGACATCAACACAAACCATGACTGTGACAGAAACATGGGCACAGATACAGTCCTTGGAAGCAGCCCAAACTGGGATATCACCATGGCCCCAGGTGGCAAGCAGGCCGCCTTCCACCCCCCTCAGTCTGTTCCTTACCACCTTTTTGTGTTTTTGTTTTTGTTTTTGGCTTATAGTTTTCTTTCCTTGTTCTGTCTGACTCATTTAGTAATAAGGTTGTATAGCTTCATAGAATGTACTTGGAAGAATCCTTTTCTCTCCTATTATTTGGAGTGACCCAAGGAGAACTGTTGCTACTCTTTCTTTACATATATGTTAGAATCTATTCTTATAGAAGCCTTTAAATCTTAATTAAGTCTTGTTACTTGTCATTGGCATACTCAAGTTTTCTACATAAGTCAATCTTGTATATTTTTATATATTTATATAACTTACCAAGTGTTTGTCTCGATTTTGTTACATTATGGCTAGAATAGGTAATAATTTAAAGTTTAAAACACTTGTTGAGACTTGTTTTGCTACATGCCATATTAGTTTTGTTGGAGAATACAGTATGTGCTGATAAACAAAACAAAACAAAACAACAACAACAAAAAAAATGAGTGTCTGGAAACTTGTGTATGTTCTCTGTGTGTCTATTGAGTCTCTTGGTCTGAGGTGTAATCTCTCCCTCCCTCCCTTCCATGCCACTCGACCACCCTCCCATCCCCTTACCCCCACTCCACAGGGAGGGTGATGCCTTTCAGGAGGGGTCAAGTCATTTAGAGACTAGGCCCTCCCTCCTGCCTCTAGGTTAAGGGAGTATCTCTCCCTGGGTAATGTGCTCCCAAAGTCTTTTTGTGTACCAGGGATACATCCCAGTTCCACTGTCAGAGGTCCTTTAGAATGCCCAGGCTTTCTAACTGAGACCCATGTTCAGGTGATCTGAGTCGGTCCAATGCTGCTTTCCCAGCCATCGGTCTGGGGGTCCATTCGCTCCTCCTTGTTCAGGTCAGCTGTCTCTATATGTTTCTGTAGCCTGGTCTTGTCCTCCCTCTCTGCATCTGGATTCCAGTTCAGCTTAGTATTTAGCTGTGGCTGTTTGCTTCTATTTTCATCAGCTACTAGATGAGGGCTCTATGATGGTGGATAAGTTAGTCATCAAACTCCATGTCTCTTAATTGAAGAAATTCATCTATGTTATTCAATGTAATGGATGTTAAGTAAAGTTCCATTGAAGCTGCTATGCAGCTTGTTTTCCACTGTTGTTGAAGTTCTTTATTTCCTTGTACAGTCTAGTCTTCCTTTGTGCATCAGTAATTTAGTCTCTTTGGTTTGATTGACTTGATTCTCTCTCTCTCTCTCTCTCTCTCTCTCTCTCTCTCTCGTATAATAAGGATTGCAGCTCTTTTGTACCCTGAAAAGATCATGTATTAAAGGTTTTGTTTCTAACAAAGTAATTGATACTCATTGTTGGGGCTTTAGGGAAGTAATTAAATTATGATGATTGTAACCTCATTGGTGGGCTAATACATTGATAGATTGACATGTTATTGGTATTATTATTGGGAGATGTTGAAACACTAAGAGATGGTAGAAGTTGCAGAATGCCTGTCTTTGAAGGATGTATCTTGTCCCTTTTACCTTCTTGTCTGTCTCTTCTCTACTTCCTGCCTACCATGAAGTGAATAGCTTTGCTCTTCCATGACCTACTGCCATGTGAATCAGAGACAATAAGGCCAATATTATTTTTGTTTTGAGTTATCATACCATAGACACAAATGATATGCACCATTTTTACAACCTTATTTGTGTGTGTGTGTGTGTGTGTGTAGTCTTGCCAGTGAGTTTTGTATCTTCTCATGCTTTCATCTTAGTTATCAACATTTCTTTGAGTATGAAGAGGTTACTTTAGCATTTCTCACAGGACAGATATGTCTGTCTGGTGTATTTATATTTTCTCAGATTTTTATTTGTGACTTTGTCTCTCATTCATTAACAAAAAGACAGTTTTGCTTGGTTCAGTATTCCTGGTTTGGTTTTTCTTCAGTATTGTGAAATCCACATGCCACTCTGTTGGCCTGTTAGAGTTCTTCTGAGAAGACCACTGTAAGGTGCATCACACACTCCATGATACTAGCTTACTTTCTCTTTCTCACAACCCCGAGAATCTTTATCTTCCATCTTTGAGAGCATTCTTCTAAAGTATCTTGGAGTAGACTGAGATAACCTTATTATACTAAGGGTTTGTATTCTATAGATTTATTAAGTTTTTACTTTCATTAATAAACTTTGCACTAAGTGAAAAATGCATGAGGTGATAGATGTAGAAATTCCCAAGATCTATATTGAAATGTCACATTGTACTCCAACAGTGTGTACAATTACAACATTAGTTGAAATTAAATCTCAGACTCTGGATGTAGCTCAGTTTCTGGCATGGTAGCCTAGCCTTCCTGGAGCCCTGGGTTGCAATATGCAGCATCACCCAAATAGGGCATTGCCATGCATGTCTGTAATTCCAGCACTTAGGAGGTAAGGGCAGAAAGATCAGAAGTTTAAAATCTATCTTGGTTATGTAGAAATTTTGAGGTCTATGCTACATGAGAGATGAGAGTCAGTCTCAGAAAAATGTTTAAAAATATACATGAGTAAGTGGAAATCCACATGCCTGACTGTGACCTTGTGGCGCAGAGTGGTCAGGCTCTGTTGTGGTAAGCAAATATATGGTGGGGCATGGGAGAGAAGGAGAGGGAGAGAGAGAGAGAATGAATGGCTGATGACATGTGGAGAGGCATAGATCTGAAGAGGTAAAGGCAGTGGGGAGTGGAATGGTGGCCTCCTTGGCACCCAGTGACATGGTGATGTCTGGGCCTGGGATGCTGCTGAGGACCATGTTTTCTCCCATGGATCTGCTGCAGCCATGCTCTGTATTGGTGTTCATGCTTCTTTTATCACTGAAGGCAGAGAGGATGGAACTGCACAGAGTTGGCCCCGCCTCTCATTGGTGCCAGCACTAGGGAAACTGCCTTTGCCCCTTATCAGCTACAGCACTGGAAAATGTGGATCTGGCAGCATGACAGAGCTGACCCTGTTGTTAGGAGTGTAGCTGATCTGGCCCCGAGGGTGTGGGAGTGGAAGAATTGGTCTTACCTGCCTAGTCTGCCACCTGGTGGTGTGAGTAAGGGGAAAAGTCCCTACCCCCCTCGCTCCTCACCACCTACAACAGGCAGGAGAGCTGACCCAATCCCTCACCAACTACAGTCCTCAGGATAGCAGGCCCTGCACCTTGCCTGTTTGTACAGTGGAGCTGATCCTGTTGACAGATGTGCGGCTGAGCTGTCCCCGAGATTGTGAGCCTGGGAGATTTGACCTCACCCTTCATCTGCCAGCAGTGTCATGGGCAATGAAGAGAAGGCCATTCCTCAACACCTGTGGCAGATGGAAGAGCTGTTTCTGAGGTTGTGGGAGTGAGGGAGCGTCTCACAGGCTTTAGCACTTAACAGAATGGCAACTACACCTTGCCTAGGAAACACAGCAGAGCTGGTCCTGGTGATATAAGTGTGGGAGAGATGGCCACAAGGGTGTGAGAGCACAGCTGGCACTGCCCGTTGCTGCTTACTGCATTGGGTGAGCAAGCAGGTGGTTTTGGAAAGCTCACCCTGGTGGTGACGACAAGGGAGAGCTGGCTGGTTGACCAACCCTGCAACTACCCAGGTCCAGAATCAGAGTTATGAGTTGGCCCACCACTCATTTATGTTCTGCTGGAGTGCATGAAGGGTCAAATCCTGTAGACTCAAAGTTGCAGGATCCCTATGACACAGAACAATAGGATATCCAAGAGGAGTCTAGTGAGATCTCAGTATTGATAATGTAGCAGAAACCAGAGGCCTTGAACCACACCAATGACTCTTTGCAATGAACCCTTACAAGTAAAGATATGTGGCTAAAGTGTGATAGACTACAGCATCTATGATGAGACTTTTCTTTATCTTCTCTTTTAAAATTTATGTTTTTTTTTTTTAGGTGGGGGGTACAAGGGCAGAGGGCACATATGAAGAGACAGGGAGATGAGTGGGCTCAAGATGCCTGATGTCAAATGCATGAAAAATCAATAGAAAGTTAAATTAGGAGAACATATACAAGCACATTAAACATGACCTTTGTACTCCTTTGACATTCTCAAGTCCTCCTCGAACTCTACACAGCCCAGATAGTACTCTATTGTCATTCTCTGAAAGTGCTTGCTTGCACTCTTGACTTGCTTTTTATTTTATCTCCTCCAACTGTGCTTTCAAGCAGTCTTTCTTCAGACTCATCTGTTTGATCCTCCCTGCCATCAATACTATTAATTAGTACATTTTTCAGGTTAAGTATTTCCAGATTTCTTCCATGTCTTTGAAAAAATTCTCTGTTAGAATATGGATACATTTCTGTTTCCTATAAGCTCGAGGTTGCCTTAAAAAGCTGTCTCAGATTCCCTATCTAAAAATTCTTCCCTGTTGGCTACTATGGTCAATTTATGCCATCATGGTCTGAACATTAAGGAAGCAATCAATGTTTTCCTGGAAACTCCTTGGGCTTGTTGACATGCAACATTGTTAAAAGTATTTGAAGGGTTTGTGTTTGTATTTTTATATCCTTTGTGTGTGTGTGTGTGTGTGTGTGTGTGTGTGTGTAAAATGTAAAAGAGGGTCTGTGAATGTTAAAGTTTAATAGGTAATGCCAAATTATCTTATGAAATAGTTGTGCCAATTTATAGCCTCATTACCAGAATCTCCATTAACTATATATTTATGCTGATGCTCTTAAATTTCTTAAAATTTGTCAACCCCATGGAAATATAACACTATTTCTTTTTGGTCTTAATTTACATTCTTCTAATTACTAATGAAGTTGAGCACCATTTTATAGTTTTATTGCTAAATATTGTTTACTGTTCTGTGAAATGCTTGTTATTTTTGCCTATTTTCACAAGTTTTTGAAGAATTTCTTTATATATTTATATATTCTGGACACCAGCTATTTATTAAAAATGCATTGTAAAGTTTTCTCACAATTAGAGCTTGTATGGTTATTTCCCAAAGGGTTCTTTTGATGAGTAAAAGCCTACAGTTTTAATGTAGTCTGATTTATCAATTCTTCTGCAGCTAGCGCTTTTAGGCACTTATTGAGATATTGTTTCCCCACAGTTTCATCATGATGATATTTCCTGTTTTCTTCCAAAACATCTAAGCAATTCTTCTTTCAGTTTCCTGCAAAGAGCCCAGGATAACAGCAGCTGTAGGCACTGGATAGCAGGAAGAAGCTGGGCATATGGAATGGTTCTACTTGGGCTGCCTTCTCTGAAGTGGTATGCTCAGAGAAAAAGGGTTTCTCTCATCTTCTTCAGTCCAGCTCAATTTCAATATTGATATACTGCATCTATAATCAACAAATTGGGGATGTTCTTTTCACAGAGCATAAGGCACATAGTAAAACAGGATCATTTATTTGTTCTGATGGTAACCTCTAGCTATGTGACACTTGTTTACTAAGATAAGTTGGATGTTTCTCACTGGTCCAGTGGTGGGCAGACCAGGGCAGATGAGGCCTAACCATTCCTTTCAGTATCTCTCCAGTGGACTGGGTGTTCAGAAGCCACCTTTACTGAAGCAGGGCAGGAGCTGATTATTGATTTGTGGGTCATGCGCTTCTTTAGCTCTCCTCAGGAAATGAGGATCTGTCACTTCAGCCATTGTAGGCAGAGAACTAGCATTGCCCTTAACTACTACTGACCCATAGGTATAGGATATGATGCTACCTACCATGTGCAAGGGCCAGAAGACCATGTGTAGCATCTGAACAAAATAGGACACGAATGAAGGCTGGTGTGTGTGTGTGTGTGTGTGTGTGTGTGTGTGTGTGTGTGTGTGTTGCACAGATGGGGATATGAGGGTGGGGGCTGTTTAGGGTACATCTTCCCACATCAATTAACCCAATTTAGAACCTCCTTACTGCCCCTATGCCCTCTGCTTGAGTGAACCTGCCACACCACGCCAGATCATCTGGAGCCTGCCCTCACCTCAATCTTGCCCCCCACTCCGTACCCTCTGCTTGTGAGAGCTTGGACTATCCAAAGTTATTGACATTGAAGCCCTGGCCCAACTACACACACCAGGAGAGGAGAGTAGAGAGAGAGAGACTCCCACCTGCAACCACTGGAAGACGGGATAGGAAGATGGCAGTACAAGAACACATTCAACAATAGAAAGACCAATATGACACCAATAGAATCTGGGGACTTTAAACTAACAAGATCTGAACACAACAACACATTTGCAGCAGAAGAGAATGACCTTAAAAAACAACTTCATGAAAATGACAGAGGCCCCCAAAGAGGGTATAAGAAAATACCTTAAAGAAATGGAAGAAAAACCAACCAACCAACCAAACAAACAAAAAAAAAAATGCAAGAAGTCAACAAATCTCTCAAAGAAAACAAGGAAAGCCAAGAAAAAAAAAAAAAAAAAAACAATCAAACAGATGAAAGAAACAAAATAGACCTGAAAACTAAAATAGAGAAAATAAAGAAAACACAAATTGAGGAAATGCTGGAAATAGAAAAGCTGGGTTAATAATCAGGAACTACAAATGCAAGCATAATGAACAGAATAGAAGAGATGAAGAGAGAATTTTAGATGCTGAAAATTAACTAGAGGAAATGGATTTATAGATCAAAGAAAATCTTAAATCCATCAGATCCTTAACACAAAATATCCAGAAGATGTGGGGCACTGTGAAAATACCAAAACTAAGAATAATAGGTATAGAGAAGGTGAAAAAGCCCAGGTTAAAGGTGCAGAAAATATAATCAACAAAATTGTAGTAGAAAACTTCCCCAACCTGAAGAAGGACACACCTTTGAAAGTAAAGTAGAAGTGTACCAAACACCAAATAGACTGGGCAAAATAATCTCTCACCACAGAATAATCAAAACACTAAACATACATAATAAAGGAAGAATATTAAGCACAGAAAAGGAAAAAGGTCAGGAAACATATAAAGGCAGACCTATAAGAATTATACTTGACTTCTCCATGGAAACTCTGAAAACCTGGATAGATGTTCTACAAACACTAAGAAACCACAAATGCCAGCCAAGATTACTATACCCAGCAAACTCTCTATAACTATAGATGGAGAAAACAAGATATTCCATGACAAAACCAGATTTTCACAATGCATATCCAGAAATCCAGCCCCAGAGAAAGTTCTGGAAGGAAACCTCCAACCCAAGGTAGTTAACTTCACCCACAAAAACATAGGCAATAGATAATCCAACTTTAACAGAAACCAAAAGAAAAAGCAGGGTAAAACTACTCACAGTACTACCACCACCAACAAATCCAAAACAAACAAGAATTAACAATCAGTGGTCCTTAATTTCCATCAATATTAATGGTCTTAACTTGCCTACAAAAAGACACAGGTTAAAAAAAAAAATGGATACGAAGACAGAAAAATGCATACAAGAAACAAACCTGAACTTCAAAGACAGACACTTGTGAAAAGATTTTCCAATCAAATGGACCCAAGAAACGAAAAGAAAATGCACTTAAATTCACATTGGGTCAGTTATGTGTATCCTAGTATTTTTTTTTTTTTTAATTTTTATTTTCCTCAGCCAATGGCTTTCTAACCATACAACTGAAGTCTAGAGGGTATTTTGAGTCAGCCAAAAGACAAAAATAAAGATACATATATTTAAAAAAAAAAAAAAAAAGAAAGAAAGAAAGAAACAAGTGAATGTAGTTACTGTAATACCTAATAACTTAAGAGTTCTAAAATCAATCAAGAGTCAAAGAAGGTCATTTCATATTCATCACAGGAAAAAAACAATCAGGAGGCAGGCTCAATTCTGAACATCTATGCCCCAAATACATAGGCACTGGCATTCATACAAAAAAAATAAAAAAAATAAAATTATTAAAGCTCAAATCACACATAAAACCTCACACACTAAGAGTGGGAGACTTCAACACCCCACTCTCACCACTAGACAGGACCACCAGACAGAAACTAGACAAAGAAACAAAGGAACTAACTGAAGTTATGATCCAATTGGGTTTATCAGACATCTGTAGAACATTCCACCCAAACAAAAATAACATACCTTTTTCTCAGCACCACATGGAACCTTCTCTAAAATTGTCCACATACTCCACAACATAGCAAACTTCAACAGATACAAAAAAAATTGTAAAAAATAGCCCCCTGTATCTTATCAGACTACCGTGTTTTAAAGTTAGAATTCAACAATTACATAAATTTTAGAAACCCTACAATCTCATGGAAATTAAAAAATGAGCAATTGCACCACTCCTGGTTCAGGGAAGATATAAAGAAATTAGTGACTTCCTAGAATCCAACAAGAATGAAGACACAACATACCAAAACTTATGGGACACTTTGAAAGCAGTACTAAGAGGAAAAAAACAATGGAATCTTGAAATTCTCAGGCCAATGGGTGGAACTAGAAGAAACCAACCTGAAGTACAAATTATGTACTCACTCATATAAGACTTTTAGACATAGAGCAAAGGATTACTAGCCTACAATTCACACCATCAGAAATGGTAGGAAACAAGGAGGACCTTAAGAGAGACATACATGGTCCTCTGGAGAAGGGGAAAGAGACAAGGTCTTCTGAGCAAAGAGGGAACATGGAAAGAGAGGAGAGGTAGTTAGAAGAAAGAGAAAGGGAGAAGAGGAGGGGAGAGGTGGGCATGAGGGAACAGGAAGATTGAGACAGGGAAAGAATAGAGGAGAACAAGAAAAGAGATACCATAATAGAGGGAGCCATTATAGATTTAAGGAGGAATCTGGCACTAGGGAAATGCCCAGAGATCTACAAGGATGAACCCAACTAATAATCTAAGCAATAGTAGGGAGGCTACCTTTAATGCCCTTCCACGATAATGAGATTGATGACTACCTTATATGTCATCCTAGAGCCTTCATCTTGTAGTTGATGGAAGCAGAAGCAGACACCCACAGATAAACACTAACCAAACTCTTGAAATCCAGTTACAGAGAGGGAGGAGTGATGAGCAAAGGGATCAAGACTATGCTGGAGAAACCCACAGAATCATCTAACTTGAACAAGGGAGAGCTCATGCACCCGCCAATCTGATAGCAGGGAAACCAGTATAGGACTGACCTAGACCCCCTGAATGTGGGTGTTATTTAGGAGGACTTGGCAGTCTATGGGGCCTCTAGTAATGGGTAATGGATCAGCATTTATCCCTAGTATATGAATGGACTTGGGAGAGATATTTCTCAGCCGAGACACATGGGGAGGGCCTAGGCCCTTCCCCAAATGATATGACAGACTATGAAGACAGGGAGGGCCTCACCCTCCCTGGGGAGCAGAAAGGGGATGGGCTGGGGTTTGATGGGGGTGATATGGAAGGATGGGAGGATGAAGGAACTGGGATTGACATGTAGAACAAGCTTGTTTCAAATTTAAATAAAAAGTTGTGCAACAAAAACATCTGTTCAACTATGTTCATAGTAGCATTATTTGCAATGGCTAGAACCTGGAAGCAACCTAGATGTCCCTCAGTTGAAGAATGGATGAAGAAAATGTGGTACATTTACATAATGGAGTACTACTAAGTGGAAAAAAAACAATGGAATTTTGACATTCTCTGGCCAGTGGGTGAAACTAGAAGAAACCATCCGCCACCTAGTTATAAAAAGATGAACATAGTATGTATTCACTCATACATGGATTTCAGACATAGAGCAAAGGATCACCAGCCTACAATCCACACTGCCAGAAAAGCTAGGAAACATGGAAGACTCTAAGAGAGACATAAATGATCCCCTGGAGAAGGGGAAAGGGACAAGATCTCCTGATGAAATTGGGGACAGAGTAGGAGTGGGGATGGACTTGGAAGAAAGAGAGGGGTTGAAGGGGAGCAGGGAGGAGAAAATGCAGGAGCAGGAAGATTGAGTTGGGGGAAGAATGGAGAACAAGAAAGGAGACACCTTATTAGAGGGAACCATTATAGGTTTAAAGAGAAATCTGGCACCAGGGAAATGTTCAGATACCTACAAGAATGACCCCAGCTAACAATCTAAGCAATAGTGGAGAGGCTACCTTAAATGGCCTTCTCCTATAATGAGATTGATGACTACCTTAAATGCCATCCTAGAGCCCTGTTGTTGGAAGCAGAAGCAGACACCCACAGCTAAACACTGAGATGAACCCCTGGGGTGCAGTAGCAGAGAGGGAGAAGTGATGAGCAAAGTGGTCAAGAACTGGCTGGAGAAACCCACAGTCTGCTGACCTGAACAAGGGGAAGCTCATGGACCCCAGACTGATAGTTGGGAAACCAGCATAAGACTCTGAATTTGGGTCTCAGTTAGAAGGCCTGGGCTCTCTGACAATGGATCTCTGACAATGCATCCAGGATGTATTCCTAGTACATGAACAGACTTTGAAAGCCTTTTCACCATGGAGGGATACTCCCTTAGCCTAGAGACACGGGGAAGTGCCTAGGACTTACCCTACATGACTTGAGGAACTTTGATGATCCCTCATGGAGGGCTTTACCTTCCCTGGGGAATGGATGGGGGATGGAGTGGGGGAAATGGAGGGAGAGGAAACTTGGATTAATATGTGAAATAAGAAAAAAATTAAATAAAAAAGAAACCCCCTTATTGACCAGATGTGTGTAGAAATAGTTCCATTGTGATTTTAAATCTAAACACCAAATGATTTATAAACACCTTCCTTTGAAGACTGAAAGAAACAAAAATAAAAACAAAAAACCTGGAAAGTATTCTTGCTATCATTTTTCTCACCAATTAGCTTGAAACAAGTTGGAATAGTTAAATAAAATGTAATTAAAAGTAGAAACATCAAAAGTAAAAATGTATTTAATTTTCTAATATGCATCCAATTTCTACTTCCTACAAAGCTGAAGATAAGTTGCTTGCAGAAAAGCATTGAAGCAGGTTACTGATAAACCTGAATTAATATGTTGTCCTTTAAGGGACAAAGGGAAAGTAAAACATTTATGTCTGAACTGTGCTGGTGTGGTAGTACACATGGGTAGTCTGAGCACTGGGAGGTTGGGGTAGGCAGACTGAGAGACAATTCAGGGCCACTCTTTGCTATATAGCAAGAACCCTCTATCAGAAAACAAAACAACGAAGCAAGAACATACCTTTATCATATTAATGTTTAGAAACTTAGATATAAATCCAATGAAAGACACCATTTCAGGTCATAGAATAAGACATCATCAAATGAAGAAGGCCCAACTAAAAACAAAACTCGAATTAGAAATGTGTCAGTTTTATCATTACAGTTTCAATAAAATTCCAGTCAAATCTCATTTTTTATGTAAAACTTAACAATCTTCATTCTAAAACTTACTCAAAATGAGAAAGGCTAATCTTAAAAATAATGCCTGTCCTGTAAAGTGAGTATCATGAAATATAGTATTACTTCATGTGAGGAAATAGTTCATTACTCAGAGTCATTATGGTATTTTTAAGAGAATATTGTGGTTAGTCATTATGGTATTTTTAAGAGAATATTGTGGTTAGCTTTTGTTTTACTCTCCATTTTTTGCAATTACAACCCCCTGAAAATGTGTGTCTGAGTTAAGGACAGAATCAACTTATGATTCTGTTTTACATAAGACATAATAATCCCACTTATTTTTTCAAAAATCAAGTTTTAGTGCATGTGTGTGTTTATTTCAGTTTTTAGATAACATCCTTTTGTGCCATTTACTCATTTCTGTAGTTTTATACTAGTTCTAGGCTTTCTTATCAGACACATTGGACTACAGGTGACAATTCTTTTAAAATGCACTAACAAAGATTATGTTAGCAACTTTAAATATCACAAAATTCTGATTAGTGCAAACTTATAGGGCAAATAATGCACACATACACACATACACACTTGATTGTTTTTATAAATCAAATTAGCGCACCATGGTATAAATAATTAAAGCTAGAGAATAGAGGAAAATTCAGTAATTTCATATATTTCATAGTTGTAAAGCAACTAATGGCACTCCATTTATTTAAAGCACATGAAAATTGAATTCGGGAGCTTTTAAGTGATTGCAATTTGCACAATTAGTAAGCAGCAACCTGCCACCACATGGTGCCTCTGTCACTCCAGCCTCTACTGGAATTCCAGAGAATGATTTTCCTTAGAGTGTGCAAGAATGAGCGTGAACAGGGAGTAATGAGGTTGTGGGGCAGCTTGAAGGTCTTAAGTCCAAGTTTCCAGATAGAGGAAAATTCCATTTAGAATTTTGGAATAGCAGTGTCCAGTATTGATTGGTCTTGTGTAGTACTATTTATAATGGGAAAAGTCATGGTAAATTAGTTTGAATGGCATGACATCTACCCTGCACCTGATCACACAGCATATACATGGAGTCTATGAGCATATCTGTAAACTTGACAGCAGTAACTATATTTCTATGCTTGTAAATGTGATCAAAGGGTTTCTTTCATTGTAGGGTCCTTTGTTGTATCTAGACTTTTATTTCAATTCAAGCTACACTTATCTATGAGCACCAGGAAATCATCCCAGATCAAAAGGCATTTTCTAAGCTATTTTCATGACTCGTTCTTGTAGTTCTTTCGGGTCTTCTTCAGGACCAGGACATACCTGGCACTAAAGCTATGTAACAAGTTCAGACTTCATAGAACTAAATAGAATTGTATTCTCAGGCAAAGGTTGGCTTGTTAGCTAGTGGCCATTTCTTTTAAACATTAAGGTGAACTGGAAATAAAAGAAAGGAAATAGGTTTTCCAAATGAAAGGAAGGTGGAGAGAAAAGTAAGGAAAATAGAGGGTTCAAGATTACAGGAGTGATGATGGGAAGGAAGGGAATATATATTGCACTAGAAAAATTTTCCCTGGTTCAAAATGGAGAAAAAGGAAGGAGGGAGGAAGACAGAATAAACAACACAGGATTTCAGTCTAATGTATAAACTGATTGCAGACTTTGCCAGCTATGAACTCTTGGGTAACTTGCTGAGTTTTACTAACCCCAGTTTCTATTTGCAAAATGTAATTGCAAATATAATGACACCCTGCTTGCAGTATTGTTAGGAGGAACAATAAGCTTAATGTTTGCTTAGCTCATGGTGTATCTGTCTGCTTTCCATCTCTGAATACATCACACAGATTGTGGTCCTAAACAAGTATATGTATGCTGAAAAGGAAAAAGTATTTAAGGTGGGTTTTGGTTCTGCAGGGCAGGTACAAAGTCAAAAGGCCATGTCTGGCAATAGATAGACTTCTTGTTGACAGTAGAAAGACATCACAAATTAAGAGGGGGAGCTTGTGCATGCATATGTGTCTTCCCCCACCCCAGTTTCTAAAGGTACTAGGAAATTTTATCATGAATGCTCTAATCTAATCTCATATAATCACTGTCTTTTCCTATTCGAATGATCTCATAAAATCACAGTACTTTTCCAATGGCAGGCACCACAGTTGAATTATGTCTCCACTGACTTAACATTACACATAAGGGCCTGGGGTGGGATCAGGGGCACTGAAATCATCTAAATAGTAGCAACACTAAATGAATAGACATCTGTCTTAGCTGGGTGGTGGTGGTGCATGCCTTTAATTATGCAGGATTAATGAGGAGGGAGATCTCTGTGAGTTTAAGGCCATCGTAGTCTACAGAGAGAGAGAGAGAGAGAGAGAGAGAGAGAGAGAGAGAGAGAGAGAGAGAGAGAGAGTTACTTCTAGGACAGCCAGCGCTATAGAGAGAAACCCTGTCTTGAAAAACAAACAACAAAAACAGAAAATAAAGACTGATACTGAAATTATTAACAATTCTTTCTCTTTTTCTGTCTTACACAAAAATTTTGAAATCCAATGTTGTATTTCTGACATATTTAATCCATAATAACTCAGTCAGAAATTAAGCTAATATCATTTAAGAAAATTGACAACTTTTTTTTTGTGAAATTAGTGTCCTCATTCAGTATACTAAATATAGTCAAATATTTGGCAAAATTGCAATATGTTTATTTGTTTAGAGTTGAATTAATGAGTATATTTACTCTTTTTTTTGCTTATCTAGACTTAAATTATCAGGTGTATTTGTCAATTAAAACAGTTCTTGAATATATATATATATATATATATATATATATATATATATATATCTTTGATTGTGAATGACAGCATTTTAGGCCATATACAAGTCTCCTTAACTCTAAGAACAATCTAGGCAACATTTATCTTAAGACAGAATCTTCAGTCTGCAGATAATCAAATTCTGTTGAATTTGCAAAATGATCTCCTTAGCCTCCTTCAGGATCTTAAGATGTAAGTAAGTGATTATGAGGACTCTTCAATCCTAATGGAATGGGAATTTTCCTCAGAATTAAACATCTTCCCTCTTGCATACTTTATAAAGTCCTTTGCAATATCAATAGGGACTGTATAGAAATAAGAAGTGAAACTTAACTGGAAGTTTTATAATTCTCATTGTTTAATATTTTAATTTTATATTTGAGATCACCATGGAATTCCAAAATTTTTCCCTTCCATTTCCTCCCCTCCAAAGCCTCTCATATACTTCTCCCTGCCCTCCTTCAAATTCATGTTATCTTTATTTTTTTTTACTAGTTGTTATTGCATGTATATGTATGTGTAGGTATATGGTGCATGTGTATATGAGATATATGTATATACATTCATAATATAACCCATTCAGTCCATATAATGCTATTTTGTGTTTTTTAAGGCTATTTGGAACTGGAAACTAATTAGTGTGCTCTTCCCTGGGAGAACTACCTTTTCTGCTTTCTTCCTTTGGCTATAGTTCTTGTAGAGTTGAGGTCTTCTGGCCTTTGGCACATCCACTGGTCTTGTCCTTGTTAAATTTACTTTAGGCAGTCTTGTGAAATTTTAAGGTTGTAGCTTCTGCTATTACTAAAAGATACCACCTCATAGTTTAAAGAAAAGTAGATGGAGGGTCTTTGTTTTCATTTTGACTTAAACCAGAATTAAAACAATACCCCAAGAAAGATCTCAAACTAATATAGGCATCAGTTATCTCATTGTTGAAATTAGCAGTTTTCTTATTTCTTTCTATCTGTAATACCACATTCACATGTTTGGTCAGTTTCAAATTTCTTTTGCTTATATAAATGCCTACCTACTCAGAACACTATTATAATTTTGATTTGTAGCTCCAGAATTTATAGGAAGCTGTTGCATGTCTGATCATTGCATCATGCTTTATGAGTCATATAAGTTGGGAAAATTAGGCTAATTTATGTTTATGGATCAAGAATATTCTCTCAGTAATTTTGAAATTAGAATCAGATAGTCACCATTAAGTACCTAATATTGGTAAAGTCAGTGTCTGAACTGGAAGCAAGTATCTAGCAAAGAAACCTTCCTACGCTCTTCAAATGGAGCACATTAGGCAAAAATTAAAAAGCTGTGTAAATTAAGATATACATATTGATCAACACTTTGTGCACTGTCAATTGGCAGCAATTCATTCTCAGGCCAGCAATTAGTGTTTGACTGTCTGAGAAGCAACACGTCTGATAGTGAGAGTTTTCAGATCAGGGATGAGGTGTGAGATTTCAGTCCAAGAAGTTTCAATGATGTTTTAAAAACATTGTATGCTATCCAGTTTCCATTTGTATACCGAGTGGGATGGCATACTTCCTGCATGTCAGGGTGAAGAGTCCCTCTGTTTCATGTTGTGGAAGTGATGACTTACCAACCTTTGTCATTTGGTAGAAGATGATAGCATCTTTCATCTTTTATATACAAAAGGCGTTTGGATACCTTAAAAATTCAGATGTGTTTACTTAGTATTGGCCAAAAAGGGCTGGAGATGTAGGTCAGAAGTGTATATTTGTGTGGCATACCCAAAGTCCTATCTTCTATCCGCTCTATGTCAAAGATATAAGGATAAAGTTCTATAAAAATATTGTTCAAAGGGATTTTTGTTGTTTTTCTCAAGGCTGAGTAAGTGTATCAAAATAATGTGGGAGGAACAGCAGCCACAGAAGGAACTGAGCAGAGCATGACTAGCTTTTAGTAAACATTTTGTGCTGTACTGATAGGACCATGGTGTGGCCTGCTGTTCACTTTCCAGTCCTCAGCAGGATTCAGGAGGTCCTCCATTTTTATGTAAATTACTTCTTGTGGTTCTGTTCACAAGTGCATCTTGTGGTCCTATACTGGCTGAGACTCATTGAAAGAAAATTATTTTTCCTTTGCAAGTGGTTGCCATTGGAGACCTACCCTTCTTCTTTCCCTTGTAGTCTTTATTCCCCAGAATCAAATATTATTTTTTGTATTTCTGGTTCCAGGATAGATGAAATTTACATTGATACAAAATACCTTCATCTTATAACTATTTGTCTTCTTATATTTTTTGAGATTGTAACTATTCTTTACATCTATTGCATTGCAATCCTATTCTGTATTAGTTATCAATGTGTCCATCTCCCAAGTACTTGATAAATTTGTGTCATCTGGCTCTCTTATATTTCTTTGGGTAGGGTAGTCTGGTCAGTTCTGAGCTCTGAGAAAAAGTGATGTGTGTACTTTCTAGAGTGAATGTCAGATTACATGTGGGAAGTTCCACAAATTATTCTTTTCTCCACTGAGCTGACTACTGGATAGGCAAGATGAGGAATTTACTACAGTAGGTCTCCAGGTAATGAAAAATTCCTCTTTTGTTTCCATGATGAATATGTAGTATGAGAGAGATGTAATTATATTTTGAAGTGCTGAGATTGAGAAGATAATTACTACAGTAAGTTCTAGACTTTCTTGACTAAACTCCATATGATGGTCCATTTCATGAAGCTAGATATCATTGATTTTATAATTAATTTGTTAATTTGCTTTTTATTGAAAATAACTGTTTATACATTATATTCTGATTGTGATTTTTCATCCTTCCTCTCCTCCCAGATATTCCCCCTATACTCATCCATCCAACTTCATACCTTTTTTTCTCTTTATTTAGAAAACAAACAGTCCAATAAAAAATCAAGAATAAAATAAAGCAAAGAAACAAAACAAACAAAAACAAAGCAAAGTAAAAGCATGCCAGAGAAACACATACTCATAAATATTCCCCTGACATATACATGCACAAACTTCATAAAAACACAAAATAGGTAACTATAGCAGATTAGTAAATAAAAAGACAAGTAAGGTAAAAATGCCCAAAACATGCTTTAGGAGACAAAACATCTCAAAAAATATCACTGAGTTCATTTTGTGTTGGCCATCTACTGCTGGGCCTCACTTGAATGAGGTTTGTGTACTCAGTGAGACTCTATTGGAGAAAACAGTTTTTTACTTTGTGAGTGGTTGTCAGTTAGATATAGCTTCTGGTTTAGGGTTGTGGCCACTTCTCTCAGCACTGGGACTTCATCATCCTTTGAATTGTGCAGGCCCTATGTATGTTGCCATAGTCTCTGTGAGTTCATATGTCCATCAGTCCTATTGTGTTTAGAAGGCCTTGTTCCTTTCATGTTTTCCATCCATGATGACTCTAATAATCTTTCTCCCTCCTCTTCTGTTTTCTTCCTTGAACCCCAAGGGAAGTGATTTGATAGGGACATCCCATTTAAGAATGAGTGTTCCAATGTCTCTCACTCTCTTCACACTGTTCAGTTGTGGATCTCTGTGTTAGTTCCCATCCCCTGTAGTAGGAAGCTTCTCTGATTTTGATTGAGATGGACACTGATTTATGGATATGCCATTAGGAGTCATTATATTACTGTGTTCCTTTAGTAGAACAATGGTGTTTGGTTTTCTGTTAGGTTCATGGCCTGTCTAGTCTCAGGTTCTTGGCCACCTAAGCAGTGTTGAACATGGAGTGGGCTTTAAATTCAATCAGATATGGTTGGTTACTCCCATAACTTTGATGGTACTATTGCACCAGTGTATCATGGAGATGGGCCACCATTGTAGATCAAAGGTGTTATTTTGTGGCAGGGCTAGGGTTTAGATTTCTCCTCTTGAAGCATATAGAGTATCTTCCAGTACCATAAATACTAGTCCATAGATAGGAAAGCCACAGGTGGGCATCAGCTAGACTTCTATGAGTTCAGCAAGATTATGTAGGTATTGTATTCATCAACAGAGCCTTACCATGAATTTGTGGAGATCAACCAATTGCCTTAGCAAGAGTCATTTTGGGATTTTCATGAGGGCTCTTTGACAGTAACTCAATTAGATGTAACCCATTCTTAGCACTGGAGGTTTCACTTTGTGTCAAGAGAGGTCTAGTTGGTTGTTATAGAATATTGTTTTAATTATGCAAAATGCATTACATTTGCTTATGCTACAGAATATTATTTTAACTGTGTAAAGGTATATTATTTTCTTTATTCTGCATTTGTTTAATTATGTATAGATGTGTTGTATCTTATTCACCTTGCCTGCCTAAGAAACCGGATTGGTCTCATAAAAAGCTGAATGGCCAATAACTAGGAAGAGAAAGCATAGATTGGAAGGGAGAATAAACAGGAGTAGGAATCTCGGCTCAAAAAAGAAGAATGAGGAAGAAAGTACTAGAGAAGAAAGAGGAAGAGAATGAGGGAGAATAAGAGCAAAGTCCAGGGCAAGAAGCTAGGAAGATGCCAGGCAGCCAGACATAGAGAAGCAGTGAAAATAAATTATACAGAAGAAAGATAATAAGCCTTGAGGCAAAAAGTAGATGAAAAGAAACAGGTTAAGTCAAAAGAGCTAGTCAGAAATGTACCTAAACTGGGCTGAGCATTCAAAATTAATAACAAGTCTCCTGTTATGATTTGGGAGCTGGTTGGTCCTCAAAAAAACAAAAACAAAAATAAAAAACAAACAAACAAACAAAAACAAAACAAACAAACAAACAAAAAAACCAAAAAACCCTGATACATTTTGGCATTTCAATATTCTAATGTGAGTCCTAAATTTCATATAAAAGTCAGGGGGGGGGACTCCTATTCAAATTGCCAAGACTAGGTGGGAGAGCCCTCCAAAATTCCTGCTTCATTAAAGAGTCAGACAGGTATTCTAGGCCTGTAGGCTGAAGACTGGATTCTCCAATGTTGCAGAGAAACCTTGGGTGACTGTCCAGGCAACCAGCTGTCTATGTCATTTCTATAGTTTTGGAAGTGGCTTATACTACACTTTTCATTTACTCAGGTAATATTATATCCTTCTGTGGCCTTTGATGGAGCTGAACACTAGATAGTTATAGTTACAGTTTTCCTTAGTTATGATAGAGGGTAAATTAGGTAGAGTTTTGGACTCATCAAAATAGAATAGTATAATATATTCCTTACTTGATAACTGTTCTTGTTGTGTGTGGCTTTACCACGTTAAAAATAAAAACTTTCTTTTTATTTAGACAAAAAGGGGAAATGTAGAATACTATTTTAGCTATGTGAAAATGTATTACATTTGTAAGTGTGCATATATTTGTGTATGTGTGTAGCATTTTGTACGTATTATATAGACAATGTTGAAAAGAATTTCAAGATTATAGAACCCAGGAATTACCTCTTATTAAGCTGTGTGACTCATTACGTTTATTTGCAAGATACTTAACCACTTTATTATATATATATATATGTATGTATGTATGTATGTATATATTTACACATTGTAAATGGTATTTTGTTACATAAGGGTATTCTATACAAACATATGTTAAAGATATTTCCCCTTATATCTCCTTCCCTTCAACTTTTCTTCACTGCCCCTCCAACTAGTCCTCTTTGTTACCCTAGAAAGTTTTTTCTAATTTCCTGTCATAAAAACATACATGATTTTATATATATATATCAGGAATATACATATTAAGAAACATGTTTGTATTTCAGAGACTGGCTTATTTCATTTGATTGTTTCCACTTGCATTACTTTTAGAGTGAAAGAAATATCTTTATATTTTGTGGATGAAATATTTCATTGTGTATATATGCAAATCCTTTATACTTTCATCTGCTTTTTAGTATGTAGTAGGCTGGCTAAGCTTAGTATTCGGCATAATGCTGCAGCAAACATCAAAGAAAGTGCAATTTCCTGTGTGCTGACTTGGAGTCTTTTGGGTAAACAATCAGGAGTAGTCTGACTAAGTTTATGGTAGGTCTTTTTTCACCTCCTTGAGATATACTGATTTCCATTGTAGCTGGTTTTGTTTGTATTACCACCAGCACTGAAATTCTTGCTAGAATTTGTAGTGATTTTTTTATTTTTAATTTTTCCATATCCAAATTTTGTGCTTTTTAAGTATTAAAGAATAATTACATCGTTTTCCCTCCTATCCTTCCTGTATCCCCATTTTCCCTCTCAAATGATGGTCTCTCTCTCTTTTTTTTTTAGTTATTATTGATACTTGTATATATCTATAAATATATAAACACAACTTGCTGAACCTATTTAGCATTCCTTTTCACGTGTGTGTGTGTGTGTGTGTGTGTATAATTTCAGGGTTAAGCACTTGATATTAGATAACTAGTTAGGGGGCTCATCCTTGGAGAAGATTAATTCTCTTGCTGTTAGCAATTCTTTATCTAGAGCTGGGGTCTCTAATGAGATTTCTGCCTCCATGTTAGCATCTTCATTAATAGTGTCATTATTCAGGTCCTATTTAGGCAGCCATATTGTTGAAGTATCAAGGGTATAGCTTTCCTGTCATTTCTATGAGACACATAGAAACTCATAGCAGATGCTTACAATCCTTTGCCTTCTCTTCCTTCTTGGGTACCCAAAATAAGGTGCTCTCTGTGTTTCAACCAGTTTTACATGTATTATTACTTATTTACTTTTATTGAGCTATACATTTTTTCCTCACTTGCCTTTCCTTCTCCCCTCTCCCCTTCCACCTTCCACTTGCCCCTGAAGCTCTCAATTTACTCTCTTAGGATCCTCTTTGTTATTTAAGTTTTCTGTGGTTGTCCTTTGCTCACTTATGAGTGAGTACATATTATATTTTTCATTCTGTGTCTGGTTTACCTCACTCAGGGTGGTTTTTTTCTAGTTTCATCCATTTGCCTGCAAATTTTAAGATGTCATTGATTTTACTGTTGGGTATTACTTCACTGTGTAAATGTGCCACATTTTCCTTATCCATTCTTCAGTTGAGGGGCATCTAGGTTGTTTTCAGGTTCTGGATATTACAAATAAAGTTGCTATGAACATAGTTGAGTAAGTGTCTTTGTGGTGTGAATGTGCATTCATTGAGTATATTCCCAATAGTGGCATTGCTGGGTCTTGTGGTAGATTGATTCCCAAATTTCTGAGAAATTGCCAAACTGATTTCTAAAGCAACTATACAAGTTTGCACTCCCATCAGCAATGGAGAAATGTTCCCCTTACTCCACATCCTCTCCAGCATAAGCTGCCATTAGAATTTTTGATATTGGTCATTCTGACAGATGTAAGATGGTATCTCAGAGTTGTTTTGATTTGCATTTCTCTGATGACTAAAGATGTTGAGCATTTCCTTAAGTGTCTTTCAGTCATTTGACATTTCTCTGTTTAGAGTTCTCTGTTTACATCTGTACTCCATTTTTTTTAATTGGATTATTTGGTTTTTTAATGTCTAGCTTCTTTAATTCTTTGTATATTTTGGACATTGGTCCTTTGTCATATGTGGGGTTGGTAAATATTTTTTCCTATTATCTAGGCTGCCTTTTTGTCTTGTTGAGTATGTCCTTTGCCTTACAGAAGCTTTTCAATTTCAGGAGGTGTCATTTATTGATTGTTGCTCCCAGTGTCTGTGCTACTGGAATTATATAGGAAGTGGTCTCTTGTGTCAATGTGCTCAAGGCTAGTTTTCACTTTCTCTCCTATGAAGTTCAGGGTGGTTGGTTTTATGTTGAGGTCTTTAATCCATTTGGACTTGAGCTTTGTGCATGGTGATAGATATGGATCTATTTACATTCTTCTACATGTTGCTATTCAGATATGCCAGCACAATTTATTGAAGATGCTTTCTTTTTTTTCATTTTATAATTTTAGCTTCTTTTTCAAAAATCAGGTGTTCATAGGTGTGTGGATTGATTTCAGGGTCTTCAATTCAATTCCACTGGTCTACCTGTCTGTTTTTATTTCAGTGCCAAGCTGTTTTCATTGTTATAGCACTATAGTAGAGTTTGAAGTCAGCTAGGGTGATACTTCTAGGATTGTTTTGGCTATCCTGGATGAGTTTGCTTCTTTTTGTTCTAAAGCTTTCAGTCATTTTGTTAATTCACTAGGGTGGGTTTTCTCAAGTTTTTTTTTTTATGTAGGCATTAATGCTATGAACTTTATTGTTATCACTGCTTTCATTGTGTCCCATAAGTTTGGGTATGGTGTGCTGTCACTTTCATTGAATTTTAGGAAAGTTTTAATTTCTTTCTTTATTTCTTCCTTGACCCAGAGGTGATTCAGTTAAGCATTGTTCAATTTCCATTAGTTTATGGTCTTTCTACAATTAGAATTGTTGTTGAATTCTAATTTTGCTCCATGGTGGTCTGATAAGATATAGGAGGTCATTTCAATTTATTTGTATCTGTTGAGGTTTGCTTAGTTACCCAGTATGTGATCAATTTTAGAGAAGGTTCCACGGGGTGCTGAAAAGAAGGTACATTCTTTTGTATTTGGGTGCAATGTTCTATAGATGTCTGTTAGGCCTATTTAAATCAGCATCTGTTTTCCCAATCCTTTACTTTGTGGTAATGTCTGTCTTTGTAGTTGAGGTATGTTTTTTGTACACAGCAGAAGGATGGATTCTGTTTTTGTCTCCTATCTGTTAGCTTGTGTTTTTTTTATAGGCATATTGAGTCCATTGATATTAAGGAATATTAAAGACCGGTGATTGCTACTTTCTGTTATTTTTGTTTTTATTTTTGGTCGTGGTATTATGTGTCATTTCTCTTCTTAGGTATTTGCTGGTGTGGGATTATATTGCCTTTGTTTTTGTGGATGTAGCTAAATTTCATGGGTTGGAGTTTTCCTTCTAATACTTTCTGTAGGTCTGAATGTGTGGATAGGTATTGTTTAAATCTGGTTTTGTCATGGAATATCTTTGTTTCTCCATCTCTGGTGATTGAAAGCGTTGCTGTATAATCTGTGCTAGCATCCAAGGTCTCTTAGTGTCTATATAACACTTGACCAGGACTTTCTGGCTTTCATTGTTTCCATTGAGAAGTCTGCCTTTACATGTTTCTTGGCCTTTTTCCTTTTCCTTTGCAGCTCTTAATATTTTTTCTTTATTCTATGTGGTGAGGGATCTTTTTTTTTGTGTGTGTGTGTGTGTGTGTATGTTTCTTTTTCCAGCCTATTTGGTGCTCTATAAGCTTCTTGTACTTTTGTAGGCATGTCCTTCTTTAGGTAGGGAAGATTTCTTTGTTTTTTAATTTAATTTTTTTATTTAACTTATTATTTTACATGTTGAAACCAGTTCCCTCTCCCTCTTTTCCTCTCTTCCTCCCTTCCACCCTCCCTTTAACCCTCTCTGCCCCCTCACATGCACTCCGACCACCATCCCCTCCCATCCCCCCACCCCAGTTCTACATGTAGGGCAATACTATCCAGGTGGGGTCGTGTAGATATGTCATGTCATTTGAAGTAGGGACTAGGACTTCTCTCCTGTCTGTTGGTTAAGGCAGTATCCCTCCATGGGGGGATGTGTTCACAAGGTCCTTTTGTGCACCAGGTATACATCCTTGTTCCACTGTCTGAGGTCCCTTAGACTGCTCAGTCCTTCTGGCTGGAAGTTTTCTTCTATGATTTTGTTGAATATATTTTCTGTGCCTTTGAATTGAACTTCTTCTCCTTCTTTTTTCCCTATTGTTTTATTCTATTGGTCTTTTCATAGTATCCCAGATTTCCTGGATATTTTGTGTTAAGAATTTGTTGGATTTAACATTTTCTATGACTGATGAGTCTATTTCCTCTATCATATCTTCAACACCTGAGGCTCTCTTCTATCTCTTATATTCTGTTGTTTATATTTGCATCTGTAGTTCCTGATCATTTACCCAGATTTTCTACTTCTGGAGCTCCCTGTTTATGCTTTCTTTATTGCTTCTAAGTTTTAAAATCTTGAACTGTTTCCTTCACCATTTGATTGATTTTTCTTGGTTTCTTTAAGGGATATGCTGATCTCTTCCAATTTTTTGTTTGTAATTTCCTCTATTTTTTTAAAAAAATTTCTTGTTCTATTTAGACCCAATAATAAGCACAAATGTTGAACTGAACCCTAAGGGATACTTTATCATCTCGTTGTTGTGGTTCTTAAGTATCATGGCTGATAGGACTATTGATTGTGTGTATCCCTTGGAAGCTCCAGTAGCATCTCCAGTAAAGTGAGAGCTGGTCCTCAGGGTGGAGGCCTACAGCTCAGATCTCACTAGAATCCTGAATTCTCTGTCTGAAGTGCATGGTGTCTTCAGTAGCAGGAATTTTCTTCAACTTCTGGGAGGCAATGAATGGGCAAAAGTCATAGCTTATATTGTTTTGGGAGTTTCTTGGACTCCCCTTACCAACAGCTTATAAGGTTGCTTATATCTGATAGTGGGGTTTTAGCCAGATAGTCTTTATTTCTTGGTCTGGGGGGATCATTATCTACTCAAGTGCCACAACGTCACTGGGTTTGTATTGAATTCATATGTTTGATAGAAGAGTCATTTTCACACTATCAGTTCTCCCAATCTGTGAGCATGTAGGGGTGTCTTTCCATTTTCTACTGTCTTTCTCAGCTTCTTCAGAGATTTAACATTTCATTGTAGAAGTCTTTCACTGCCTTAGCTGAATTCTCTCTCTCTCTCTCCCCTTTTTCTCCCACCTCTCCCTTTTTTCTCTCTCATTCCATGTCTATTGAGGCTATTATGAATAGGTGTGTGTCCATGATTTATTTCCCAATATGATTGCTTGTTGGTGTGTTGAGAAAGGCAATTGCTTTTTACCAGTTGATTTTGTATCAATCAACTTTGCTGAAGTTGTTGGTCATTTCTACATGTTTCCCCATTATCCAACACATCTACCTCCCACTTTCATGTATATATTTTTACCCCAATTAGGGTTGCTTGCATGTTCCAGAGTGTGCCATTGCTTACTAGAATGTGGGAAATATGTATTGAATTTAAAAAACAAAACAAAACAAAAACCTTCTATAGTAGCTGTTTACAAACAGCTTTTCATCTAGAGATGGGGCCTCATGTACCATTCTCCCATTCCTGATATAAGGTTAGAAGGTAGAGTCTTGGTCATATGCAAGTAACTATAGCTGCTGTAAATTTCTGGTTTCACCATTCTTGTTGTATCCAGAAGACAGCATTTTAAAACTTTGCTCCCCATCCTTTGTCTCTTATTTTCTTTGTACCCCTTCTTCAGTCACATCCCCTGGACCTTATTGTGAGTGGGAATGTTGTGATATAAATCTCTCATTTACAACTGGGTACTCAATAGTCATTTATTCAGAGTACCTTGACTAATTATGAGTCTCTATATTATCCACTCAAGTATTACTTGTAGAAATCATAACCATCAATGTGATGGTATTAAGAGTTGGAGATCTTTGAAAGGTTATTTTGTCTGATGTTATGTATAATATTCAATAGGTATTCTTTATAAAATTAAGAACATTTCTATCTAATCCTAATGTGCCAAGATTATTTTTTGCAAATAGTTCAAAATGAACTATATTTTAATTTTTTTGTTTTTCTCTCTTTTTAAGTATAAATTAGAAACAGTCTTGTTTTACAAATCAATTCCAGTTCCCTCTCTGTCACACCCTCCCATGCCCCCCTACCCATCCCCTATCCCATCCTTTTTCTGCTTCCCAGGAAGAGTGAGGCCTTCCATGGGGGATGGTAAATGTGTCACATCATTTGGAGCAGGGCTTCCCCTGTACCTAGAGGAGTGACCATCTGAGTTGGGCCCATGAACACCTAGAGGGCCATCTTCTTCTTTTGAATGTACTGTTGATCATATGGTTTTAGTCTGATGACTACATTGATTTTTGAGTGTTGCACCTACCTACCTTGTTGTACATCTGATTGTCCTTTATTGGATTTTCTATACTAATCTTTTGTAAAGATCATTGTTTCAATCAATGCTCAGTAATATATATGCATACACACACACATTCTAATATTTTTAGTTTTAGCATTAGGTTTATAGCATAAGAGGCATTTTCCCGCACACAGCTCTTGAAATGATATCAGTGTGCTTCGTTACTTGAATGTTTGGTAGCGTTGACCAGCAAACTTGGGGTGTTAATAATTTACTTCTTTTGAAAATTTAAGCCCTATATTTTATTGTCTTTTCCACTTGTGCTTCAGTAGATTGTGTCTCTAAAGAACTGGCTCATATTACCTATTGAATTATGCTTATAGACATGGGATTTTTAGAAGTTATTTATTATTTTTGGATGTCTATAGAATTTGTGTTGTTGGTCTTCTCTTGAGGGGAGTCTTTGATTATTTGGTGGAAGCCATAGGTGCTTTTAGAATAAAACAATTAAATCACAAATATAAAAGCAAAAATTATGTCTATCCATGGTACTTCTTTTTCTGTTATATATCCTGGTTTCCTATTAAAGAAGTCAAGATTTTGACATACTCTTGTTTTATTATCTTTTCAAAGCTGTATGTCAAATTCTGATTTCTATAAATATTCAATGTAATCCACATCATAAATCCAAAGTTTCTTTTATACGTCTTTTACCAGTTTTTCAGAAAAATAATGTTTTGTTGTATTTTATTTAATGTCATTAAGATGGAAAGGCATCACACCCCAGGTAGAATTAAAACTGAGAAAAGAACAGAGATCGAAGAGAACCAGCTTGCTATTCTGCCCGTACGCATCTATATAGTCATTTTCTGAGTATTGTTTCCCAGAAATTTTTATTTTGTTGAATGATAAATCCAGTTTTTTTCATTTTAAATATGTTAAAATTGCATTTCTAACACCTTCAGTCAAAATATATCTGGTAGTTTATTATTTATACAAGGAAGCCAAAATACAGAAAAGTAATGTGATTTGCTCTTCATCCATAATCAGAGCCAGAATAAGACCCCAAACCATTCAAGCCAGAATTTTTCCTATCTCATTTCTCCCCATTTTAGAGAGGATTCCTGAACCTGCAGTTTAGGAGGTTGGTGATTTTCCATCTTGCTTCAGATTCACTGTACATTTGCTGACTTTATCATCTCTCCTGTGTCACTTGCAAAATCAAGTTCCCAATCCTTCATGCTCCTGACACAGAGGCAAGAGAACTGACAGATTTGGAGACAATGAAAGCAATGTCTTTTTGTTCTGAGAATATGTCTTCTAAGAAATAAATAAATTTGAGCTTTGACGGGATGCCTTGTGAATTATTCTTAGATGGGATATTTAGAGCATTGCCTTTGCCAAGGCTATGACAGCTACTATAAATGGAAGTGTATACTCTCCTTCCTAGCTGGACTTTAAAAACTGAAATTTTAATCTTTCTTCTAATATTAAAACTCTGCAAACTATCCTTTAAAATTATAAAGCTATGGAACTCTGAACAATTTATTTTGATGAGAGTCTGACCATAGATTTTAATAGTATAGCTTTGGATTTCAGAAAACATGCTACTACCCCCTAGGTCAAAGCTATAGGAAGCTTGATTCAAATTGTCTTTGGCTTTCCAGTATATTGTCATTATTAAATTAATTTGGAGTTTCAGTCTCTTATCAGCACAACTCAGGAAGAAAAGCATCTAACCTCTCAGTAAGTTTGTCTTGACTTAGAGGTAAATATTATGGAGAATTCTTGTTCCTGCCTCTCTGATCCTTCAGAGAAACTCTCCTGAGTTGCTAACATCAACGTGAATTTCTCTTTAAAAGTACTGGTACATGGAGTTTGTTCCTTCAACAGCAAAGGCAAAAACAGTTGTAGTATTCTTGCTGATCTTAGCCCTTCAGTACCATGATTTTCAAGCTGGTGTCAGGATGGCAAGCTTATGAAAGGAGTCAAGTGGATGTCTCCTACACAGCATAAGCCATGTAAAACCACCTTTTACAACACAAAAGCACAACAGAAACTTATGGCTGTAGCCATTCTGCTTTCAGATTGTGTTAAAAAAAATCTTCCCTTCTGAATTGAATCACTTGGGGGTGATTAGTGTTACTTAGCAGCAGTTAATTGGTAAAGGAGAAGTTACTGTGGCATCTGGATTACTAGAGCTGTGTAGAGTGGACCTAGTTATTCTGCAGATATCACACACATGGTATTTCTACATTTGTAGACTCCTCAATGGATGACTCCAGGAAATCAACACACATTTGCAATTCACAAATGTAACTCACTTCTTGTCTTCACATTTCCTTAATTGTTTGAATAACATTTGATATAGGAAGGGGGTAGCTTCAATGGCAACCTGAGCTACATTTGAATGTTTTGGAATGAAAAAGTAAAAGAAGTTATGATTCAATAAGGAATGGCTCAGTGAGAGGCTGTAAAGAAAGCTTAGCAGCTAAAAGTGCTTTTTTGTTCTTCCTGAGTGTATGAATTTTGTTTACATCACCCACATTTTTTGACTTGCAGCCATCCATAAGATAATATTCAGGGCGGTGTCTAGGTCCAGTGGGCCCAGTGCCATGTCTGGGTTTTGTGGAGAACCACATCTTGTGCACATATCCCCACGTTGACACAATGTATACAAACATATAACTAAAATATTTAAGAAGACCCCTAAGAAGACCCCAGATTTTTTAATATTTTTTATTTAATTTAGAAACACTCTTATTTTATATATAAATCCCAGTTCTCTCTCCCTTCCATCTCCCCATGCCCTTCACCAACCCCCCCCCATTACATCCCCCATCCACTCCCCAGGGAGAGCGAGGCCTTACATGGGGGATCATCAGTGTCTGTCACATCATTTGAGGCATGGCCTACAACCTCTCCAGTGTATCTAGGCTGAGAGAGTATCCCACCATGGGGAATGGGCTCCCAAAGTCCATTTGTGCACTAGGGATTAATACTGATTCTATTGTCAGAGGTCCCATAGACCTCTCTTCTCCTGTTCTCCTCTATTCTCCCCCCAACTCAATCTTCCTGCTCCCTTATTTCCTCCTCCCTACTTATTTCCCCTTCTCTTTTTCTTAACTCCCTCATGCATGTTTAATGATACACAAAGAAGAATTAATGGACAAGAAGAAAAGATACTACCAAGACTCTTGAAAGCTTTAGGTTTGGCATTTATTGAATAGTACCCAGCAGGTCAGTGCAAAATAGCCAACACTTTTTTTCTCTTTTCTTTGAAAGTTTATATTGTTTCTCTGAATCCTAATAACACTCCAAAGAGGTGCTGAAGGGTGTAGTCAGAGAGGTAGGAAACATACATAGGGAGGCTTGATACTTTACCTTGGTTTGATTCGATAGCTACATCAGAGACCTACTCCTATCAGAGTAGGCAGTGATATCCCAAGATAAATTTCTCTTCTAATTTGGCTTTTTTGAGAGGAGTCCCCAGGTCATATATCATCATCCCTAACAAGATATATGGAAAGGCTTCCTAAACTTGTGAGAGATTAGTTCAACTTCATCTTCAGATCTCTGGGAAGCATGGCTGCTCACCATGACCACCATTTTCCCAGAGAGAGAGTTGGTATGAGATAGATCGAAGAGCACAGGAGGCAAAGTCTGTGACTTCCAATGAAATTAGACAAACATTCAGGCTCAAAAGGTTTGATGAGATCGTTAGATTCTCTTCCTTTGCTTTGGGCACAGTGTTGCTGAAAATTATCTTCAGCTGTTTGCTGATATATGCGGGCCTTTGTTAAGCCTTGGTAGTTGGCATTGAGATACATGAGGCAGCCAAATTGCTCTAGTAATTTAACATTTGGCCAGCAGTTAGACACCTGCTTTTTCATGACATTCAGATAGTCTATCTCCTTGTCTCTTTCATCTCATTCTCTGTCTTATTTTTATTACATATTTTTTGTTTGGTTTTCCATAAAAATCACAGACATTGAAGGGCTAAGGAAAAGGAATTTGATGACAAGGACTCATATCTTATCAAAAATAGAGGTTGTATTCTTGTAAGTTTCAGAGTCCACTCACAGACTGAGAGAAGTTACAGACCAAACAGAAATTCTCAGCTGTGCCATAATACAGCTCAGAGGAGGGAAGTTCTCTCAGAGCTCAGGATTCATACAGAAAAATCAACTGTAGCTGTTCAGAACATAACTTTTGAGTTTTATCCAAAGGGCTACCCTAGTTTTAAGCCATAATACCATTCCAAAACAGTTTTGTTTGTTGTTTAGATTTAATTTTTTTTTTCAGCAGCAGAAATGGATTCTTGATTAACAGCACTCGCTGATTGCTCTTCCGGTGACCAGGGTTCTAATCACAGCATCCATATGGCACTAGCAACCATCTATAACTTCAGTTCCAGAGGATCAGCTGCTTTCATCTGGCCTTTATGGGCATTGCATGTATGTGGTACATAGAAGATACACCTGTAAGGAAAATATCCTTATGTATAAACTGGAAGTAAATGAACCTTAAAAAATTAATTATGAGTGTAGATCCCTGTGGAGTCCAGAAAACAGTGTTGAATCCCTTGTGGCTGATGTTACAGGTAATTGTGAGTGCCTAACATAGGTGTTGGGAGCCAAACTTCAGCTCTCTGGAAGAACAGGAAGTAATAGTAGCTACTGAGCCATTTCTCTAGCCCTTCCAAGCGAGAGTTTTACTTAATGGGCAAGTTTCTCATCACAGGAAAGCCAGTTATTGAGGATGTAGCTTAGGGATAACAAAACCTACATCACAAAGTAATTGTAAGAGTTAAAACAAAAAAATTCTAATGCTACGAACTGAAGTTGTAACTGTGAGGAACAGTTCCTATAGGGTGAAGTGACTTGATGGGATTTTTTTTTAATGTGGTATTAGGCCATTCTTTTGGGCAAGAATAATCCTCTGGTTATTACGTCTATCATCCAGCTCCCATTTTCCTGTTTCTCTAAGAACTTATGTATTAGTTTATTTTTCTCATTGCCATGTTAAATTACCATGGCCAAAGATGTGAGCTTAATTTTTTTGGCTTATTGTTCCAAAAGAGTAAGATTAAATTATGGGGCAGAAGAGGCATGGCAGCAGATGGCAAGTGTGGTGGTAGGAGCAGGAGGCTCAGAGCTCACATTTTTCACTACAGGTCTGGGGGAGGCAGAAATGGAGGGAGCAAGGGGGAGAAAGAGAGGACCAAAACAAAAACAAAACACCACTGTGAGAAGCTATGAACTCTCAAGGACAGCCTAAAGTGATATAGTTTCTCTATCACATTCACACCTCCTAAACCCCCCCCCCCAAACTAACACCAACTAGGGACCAATTATTTTAATGCTTGAGCCTATGGGGGGAATATTTCTCATTCAAACTATCATAGTACCATGACATCATCAGGATATTGGTCTCAGAGTTCATTTTCAAAGGTGATAATAATTAAAATTCTGAGATTTGGATGTTTTGTCTATAGCAGTGGATTGACTCTTCTTTTATACCCTGTTGTTTTCTAATGCATTATTCTGAACATTTCAAATGTATAAACAAGTTGCAAGATTTATGCACCAAGCCTGCAGTCCCATTTAAAAGTCTTCTGTTAATATTTACTTTCTTGCCTTGTCATCTTACCCAGCAATCCATCCATCCCTGTAAGTGATCATCGATCAAATTTTTGAGCAATTCAAAGCCATAGACACTAGCACAAATTTCCCCTAAATATGGCAGTATATATAACATTAAATGTAACTCAATATTTTACAATGCTATTCTTTAGATAAATCTGCAGGAAAATGTACAGTTCTGAGTTTTGACAAATGGATAATACTCATGCAAGCCCTTCCCTAGTAGTCCCCCTCTTTGAGACCAAGTGCACTGAGGCAGCCTGCATACAATAGGTGGAAGGAGCAGCTGGATATTTAGGCTGGGGGTGAGGGTGGGGGAATATGGGTGTGGAGGGATGGAGGGTGACATTGTGACCTTCTCTGTTCCTCCACATAAAGGTGCAGAAAATTGACATCATTCCAGAAATTTGCTTCCTGAAGCTTCCAAGTCATGTGCTTATTTCCATAGGCAATCCTTGACCTGATGTTTAGTCCCTTAGGGATTAGTTCTAGAAACTGTCAGTAGAACCATATGGTATGTGTTTGTTTTTGTGAAATGATACTTTAAATAGCACAAAGCTTCCAAATATATTTTTCTAATCATTGGATGTTATTTCACTGTATATTAATACCCCACACTTTAAAATATTTTCATTAATAGACACATAATTTGCTTCAAGTGTATGGCTAGCATAGAAAATCTACTATGAACTTTTTTTCCTTTAAGAATTATTGGGAATATGATTGTATATTTCTTGTTATATATATATATATATATATGTTATGTATATGTAATTTATGTGAATTCCTGTTGTTTACAACCATTTCAACAATTAGGGCTGTTTGTCTTATTAACCCACCCATTCAGATGGATGTGCTAGTATCCATTGTTTTCAATTGCATTTATGAAGAATAGTTATACTGGTACTTTTCTCTCAGAATTTTGTCTACTTTAAAATTATTTGACTGTTACCATTATTGGGACTCCTCTTTTCTGTGAGATTTACTTTGTTAAATATGCATTGTGAATAGTTCTCTCAGTTTCTTATTTACTTGAGGGTTTTTAAAAATAAAACTATGATTTTGATCAAAGCACCTTTTTCTTTTTATAGTTGTGTTTACATCCTGTTAAAAAATATTTCTTATGTCTAAATGGTAATAACATCTCCTTTCAGTAAAATTCTAATTCTATCATTCAAGTTTAGGTCTATATCCATCTCAAAGACAGTTGTGGATACAGTACAAGTTAGGACTCAGGAGAGTGTTTGTCATGAACCTGTTGTAGCACTATCTGCAATAAAGGCTTCATTCCCCTTATGAATGTTCCAGTGTCTTTTTCTAAAAACCAAGTAAGTATGCATCTGTGAGTCTATTTCTAGAGTCTCTGTCTCAATCTGTTATGTTGGGCATTTTCTTGGTTCTTTATGCTCAAACCACATCACCCTGTATCTTTATAGTAAGCCTGAGCATCAGGATATATTTGTGTTTCTACTATATTTCTCCTTTAACAACCTCTTTAGCTATTATAATTTCTTTTAATATCTATTTTTATGTAATTTTATACTGTCTTGTTAATTTCACCTAACTTGGGTATTATGAGCATTACATTAATCCTATTGATAAAATTATCTAATTTTGGGGAAAATTGAAATAAAAGCAATATTAACGCTTCTGAGTTATAAACATGATATATCCTGCTCTGAGTAGTCTTGAGGTCTGTCATGAAGAAATCTTACAGATACTTTCACAAATAAATGCATTAGAATGTATTTAAGATACTGCTTTTGTAATTTATGCTGTAAGTGAAAAATTTCCTTTAAATGAATTTTCCAACTTATGATAATAGTATACAGATATGTACTTGATTTTGAATATTGACTTAAAATGCTTCAAACATACAATATTAATTATTAATTTTGTTGACTGTTTTATAAATTTCATATTATTTTCTGCAATAGTAATCACCAAGTCTGTGAATACATAGACAGTTTTACTTATTTAAAATGTTTATTTTGCTTATTTTTTTCAACATTTTACCAGTTTTTGCCTTAGCCTACTATTTTGGGTATCTAGTAAGATGATGACTAAATATAATGAGAGTAGACCTCCTTGCCTTTTTTTAAGTTTGGAGAAAAGAACTCTAAATATTTTACCTTTATGTTTGTTAATTGCTTCAGGCAATTGTAGATAATTAATAAGATGCTTTATGCCAAAAATTGATTATATTTTCAACTCCCCTAGTATTCTTGGGATGGATCCTCCTCTATGGTGATGATGGTGATAATATAGTACCATTTTTATGTATCATTCAAATAGATTTGAAAATATTGTTTAGAATATGTGACTTCATTAAAAAATTATTTGAGAAACTAAACAGTTAAAGATAAGTAACAACATGCCATATAGCACTTGCATGTAGAAGTAGAATGTGTGACAAAAGTAGTTCAAGCATGACACATAGGATAATATGCTGGGGGAGCTCCTCTATCTTACATAGAGTGCATTTTTTCTTTCTCCTTATATGTATATGTGACTATGGTCTGTGTTTATATGTACACACATGCATGGATGTATGTAGGTTCAAATGTGGTTGTGCATAGGTGTGAGGGCCTGAGGTTGATGTTAGTAACCTTGCTCAATCATCATTTTACATTATTCTTTTCTATAAATCCTATATTCTATACATTTAAATTTAGAGCTCACTGACCACTAATATCATTAGTCATTGTGCTGTTGGAATACCTTGCCGGTCTCTACCTTCTGAGGCTGCAATGACAGATGTTAGTTAAAAATAACTTTCCTTATATCTAAATAGTGATACTATTTACTTTTAGAAAATGTCTAATTTTGCCATTCAAGCTTAGTGCCACCCCTTACCCCCATCTTTCTCTTGGTTTTCCAAGACAAGATTTCTCAGTAGTCCTGGATATCCTGGAACTCTGTAGGCCAGGTTGGCCTCAAACTCACAGAAACATAAAGATGTGTCCATGTTTCCATGTGAGAACTATACTTATTGGTGTGAATAGGGACAGATATTTATAATATAGCTATGGATTATGCTGTTTTAAAATAGTGGTGCTTGGAGATTCTCATCCAAGATCCATTACTTGTGATGGGTGGTTGGCTAGGTTTTTGGTATCAGGCATTATTTCCCTCTTGTTGAGCAGATTTTTGCAGGTGTGCCACTGCTGTCCCTTGGGATTATTGTGCCATGCTGGCCATTGTTGTGGATCATAGATAGCACGGCTGGATAGGACTGTTTGTTGTTTTCCTCCTTTGGAAACTTGCATAATGTCTTCTAGTACCATCAAAACTAGTACTCAGGGAGGAGGCTACAATTTACTTACATGGAAATTCAAAATGGCAATAAAGGTTAAAGTTGACAGTAGTCTATGTGAACTGATTTTCAACACTTAAGACAAACGACTGAATTACTTAATTCAGTACTTGTTCATAAAAATCGATAATAAAAATGGGTTATTTTAAATACAAAGGTATAAGCAAATAAAAGGCAATTTCAGAAAAAAAAATCTCCAAACAGTTAAAAATTAAAGCCCATGCAAGTATGAAGTTAAGCTGTGTTAATAGTGATCCAGGTGGTGCATGATTTAATTCCAACACTCTGGAGGTAGAGGCAGAGGCAGAGGCAGATAGATCTCTGTGAGTTCAAGGCCAGCCTGGTCTACAGAGCTACTGCTAGGACAGGCTCCAAAACTACATAGAAACCCTGTCTTGAAATACCAAAAAAAAAAAAAAAAAAAAAAGAATTAATAGTGATATTCCATTCTTTTTCCTTCCTATCAGATGGGAAAATAAGTAAAATGTTAAAAAAAATATTCAGAATTGGTAGTGAAAGTATTAAAATGTTTTATTTATTGTTACATTTTTATTTAGCTGTATTTGTGAATACATGTCACATGTATGCAAGTCCAGGGAGGCCATCTGGAGTTACAGGCAGCTGTAAGCTTCTCAGCTTGTGTTCTGGAAGCAAACCCAGGTCCTCTGGAAGATCTGCAAGCACTCTTAGCCACTGAACCCTCTCTTCAGGCCTTAGTGAACCTTTGCTCCTGGCATAAACTGGTGCAACCTTACTGCGGGGGGAAATAGTAATAACTATGAAGACAAATATGTTCTAGTACTCAGTTCTTTATTTAATTTTTCCACTTCTAAAACCTTTGATACATTGCTGCTGCAGTTTGTGTGTCCCACAGTAGAGCGTGTGTTATAAGTTTTGGCTTCCTCTGACCATGTGAGCACTCTCATGCATACATTCTCATCATTAGCTATCGTTTGCCAGGTGGTCCTCATTAAAACTGGTATTGTGCTATTTAAACTTTCACTTATCAAAACTGTGAATAAATAAACTCCTCTTTCTTTATTAGTAGTCTGCCGCAAGTATTCTACTATAGTAAAAAAATGGATAGTGCACATATCTCCACCACTGACCACTTCTCTTCTTTTGTATTGTGACTGCAAGGAGTATCTTCTACTTTGTAATCCACCTACCATGTGTGTGATTCTGTGTGTGTGTGTGTGTTTTGTGTGTGATGTGTGGTGTGTGTAGTGTGGTGTGTGAGGTATGTGTGATGTATGCATGTGGTGTGTGCGTGAGTTGTTATATCTCTGTGGTGTGTGTGTGAGGTATGGTGTATGTATGCTGTGTGGTGGGTGATGTATATGTGTGCTGTGTGAGCTGTGTGTGATATATGTGTGTGTTGTATGTGTGAGGTGTAGTGTATGATGTGGTATATGATGTATATGTGTGCTGTGTTTGTGTGAGTTCTGTGTAATATATGTGTGTGGTGGGTGGTGTGTGTGTGAGGTGGTGTGTGTGTGTGTGTGTGTGTGTGTGTGTGTGTGTGTGTGTGTTAGGGGAATAAGTCTTGTCAGCTTCATGTACTTTCAGAATCTAGGGTGAGCTCTGTTGATGACATTTAAGTCACACTTTCCAACAACAACTGACAAATGAAGATCTGGAGAGATGGCTCAGCAGTTAAGAGCACTTGTTCTTGCAGAGGATCCAGGTTCTGTTCCCAGTACCCAGACGCACATAGAACTTAACAATTGCCTGAAAAATTCAATTCCAGGGGATCTGGTGCCCTCTTTTGATTTTCACTTGATCATATATCCAGGCAGGTAGAAAAATCACATGAATAAAATAAAAATAAAACTTTAAAAGAATGAAAATAGAATTTTTTTCCACAATAAACTTTGCTCTTTTTTCCCTTTTTTTTTTAAATTTAAATTTGAAACAAGGTTGTTTCACATGTCAATCCCAGTTCCCTCACCCTCCCTTCCTCCCCTATCACCCCACCAAACTCCAGCCCATGCACGTTCTGCTCCCTAGGGAGGGTGAGGCCTTCCATGGGGGAGTCTTCAAAGTGTCATATCATTTGGGGTAGGGTCTAGGCACTCTCCCATGTGTCTGGGCTGAGAAAGTATCTCTATGTGGAATGGGCTCCCAAAATCCATTAGTATACTAGGAATAAATACTGATCCATTACTAGAGGCTCCATAGACTGCCCAGTCCTCCTAAATCACATCTACATTCAGGGTCTGCGTTAGTCCAATGCTGATTTCCCAGCTACTAGACTGGGGTGCATGAGCTCCCCCTTGTTCAGATTAGCTGATCTGTGGGTTTTTCCCTTTGCTCATCACTCCTTCCTTTCTGAAACTGGATTTCAAGAGTTCGGCTAGTGTTTAGCTATGGGTGTCTGCTACTGCTTCCATCAGCTAATAGATAAAGGCTCTAGGATGGCATATAAGGTAGTCGTCAATCTCATTATCATGGAAGGGCATTAAAGGCAGCCTCTCTGCTATTGCTTAGATTGTTAGTTGGGTTCATCCTTGCAGATCTCTGGGCATTTCCCTAGAGCCAGATTTGTCCTAAAGTCTATAATGGCTCCTTCTATTATGGATCTCTTCTCTTGTTCTCCTCTATTCTTTCCATGTCTCAATCTCCCTGCTCCTTCATGCCCACCTCTTCCCTCCTCTTCCACTCCTCTCTTTTTCCTAACTCCCTCTCCCCTCCTTCCATGCTCCCAATTTGCTCCGGAGATCTTGTCCCTTTCCCCTTCTCCAGGGGACTATGTATGCCTCTCTTAGGGTTCTCCTTATTTCCTAGCTTTTCTGGTGGTGTGAATTGGAGGCTATTTACCTTGCTTTTATGTCTCTCTCCATAGGTAGAGGATTTGGGTAAGAATAAAATGATAAGTTTTGAGAAATATTAAAATAAATGAAATTTCAGGTACAAAATAATTACAAAGCTTGCAGCTTGCACAAATTAATGCCTCTGTATTGGGTAATGGGATGTTTTTCATGGGCTCTGTCTTGTTTTTATTGTTGCTAACTGGATTCTACAGCTTTTATTGTTGGCTTTATCAAGATGAACTAGCTGAGGACATCTTTTTCCGCAGACCAAGGGCTACATTTGTATGGATTCCATGAGCCTATGGAAGCATTCTTGGACATTAGCAAAGATGTAGGCATTTGCAAACATGCCAGGCCCAACAGCTACATATGTTCTTTGCTATAGTCCCCTCGAAAGCTGGCTTTGTCAGAGAGGGAACATCTTCTCAATGAACTTTAGCTGTCATATAGCCAACATCAATTGAATTTCTGCCTGGAGGTCAGTGAAGCGAAAATCTGCAGAGCGCGAACACAGTGGTCTTGGTTGGGAAGCAGAGATCAAATTAGAACTTACCAGAATCCCTTATTCACTGAGTTATTTGTGTGTCTGAAGTGGAACTAAAAGTGGGTCTGACATCTCTTCTTTTCCTGTTATGGGTTACTCCTCCCAGTATCCATGTCTGTGTCTTGTCAGGGCAAATACAGATGAGATAGTGATGCCATAATTCTGTGTCATCACCTTTACTCTGTGGTCTCTGTTCATTCCTAGCTATCCCCTCTGCCACTCCTGTCCATCTCCTTTCTGATTTTCCCTAACTCTTCCCTCAAGCCATTTCTTATAGTTGACTGATTGTCTTTTTTCTACAATGAGCTTAGAACCACATACTAAGCAGTTTGGTTTCATTCACTATTCTTTCTAATGTTTTGTGTTAATTGTTTTAGACTGAAATGACAAAGAGCTTCCATTTCTTACAACCCTTTAACAAATTGCAGTGCTCTGTGCCTCTAGGATAATGCTCTGTGATTACTGGGTAGTGTATAATTCTTTTTTGAAAATTTTTATGTGTGTATGCTCTAGTCACATCATTTTCTCCCCTCTATCTTCTGCTTCCAAACCCTTCTATGTCCCCTTCCCCAGCTCCCTTTAAGACTTACGGGACACATACCTTTGATTCCAGCACTTGGGAGGCAGAGGTAGGGGGATTTCTGTGAGTTCAAGGCCAGCCTGGTCTACAGAGTAAGTTCCAGGACAGGATCCAAATTGTAAGGACACCAATGAAGGGTCTCACTCCTGGTGAAGAGTGACTCTCCCTCTTGCAGCAATAGTAGTTGCTTGCAGCTTGTCTTCTGGAAGTGGGGCACATGATATTTCCCCAATTTACATTGACATGTCAACTGTTGCTGCCATTGTTAAGGCTATGTTTATATTGTTGGGATTTAATGGTCTTAGCTTCCCTGTCATAAATAGAAGATACAATATACAATTTTTAAACAAAAATGTAATTAATATTTTTAAAATACAAAGAATTTAATATTTCTTTGTTTCTGATATTGTGTGTATATGTGTATATGTTGTGTATGTGAGAATTCATGCCACAGTGTGCATGTAGAGAACAATTGACTTAATAGAGTTTCTCTTCTTTCATCTACCTGTGGGTTCCAGATAGAGAATTCAGGTCATTGGGCTTGCATGCCCAGTACTTTCATAGCTCATAAAAATAAATGCATTTAATCTTAAAAAAACACCTTTATTTACTCTCTCTCTCTCCCCTTTTGTGTGTGTGTGTGTGTGTGTTTATGTATGTACAGATAGAGTTAGAGGATAGCCATTTGTAGTCAGTGTTTTCCTTCCACTTTTATTTGGATTTGGGGAATCAAACTAAGTAGTCAAGTTTAAGTGACAAGTGTCTTTACCTGCTGACCCACCTCAGAAGTACAGAAAGAAAAACTGAATATTAATGCCACTCATCAAAAATACCACATACTAGGTGGCATAACAAACCTCAACAGATACAAGAGAATTGGAATAGTCCCCGGTATTTTATCAGATCACCATGCTTCAAAATTGGAATTCAACAACAACACAAATCGCATAAAATCTGCAAACTCATGGAAACTAAACATTGTGCAATTGCACCACACCTGGGTCAAAGAAGAAATAAAGAAAGAAATTAAGGACTTTCTAATATTCAATGAGAATGAGGACACAACATTGTGGGACACCTTGAAAGCAGTGCTACCAGGGAACTTCATTGCATTAAGTGCCCATATGAAGAAAACAGAGGATAGTCACATAAGAGAATTAACAGCCCAACTGAAAGCCTTAGAACAGAGAGAAGCGAACTCACCCCATAGGAGTAGATGCCAGGAAATAATCAACTTGAGGTCTGAAATCAACAAAATAGAAACCAGGAAAACCATACAAAAAAATCAATGCAACGAAGAGTTGGTTTTTTTGAGAAAATCAACAAGATAGACAAACCTTTATCCAAACTAACGAAAAAGCAGAGAGAGAACATGCAAATTAACAAAATCAGAAATGAAAAGGGGAATATAACAATGGACACAGAGGAAATCAAGACAATTTTCAGGTTATAGTTTGAAAACCTGTATTCCACAAAAAATTGAAAATTCAAAGGAAATGGACAAATTTTTGGATAACTGTCACTTACCAAAATTAAATCAAGAACAGACAAACAACTTAAATAGACCTATAACCCGCAATGAAATAGAAGCAGTCATCGAAAGCCTTCTAACCAAAAAATGCCCAGGGCCAGATGGCTTCAGTACAGAATTCTACCAGACATTCAAGGAAGAACTAATGCCAATACTCCTCAAATTGTTCCACAAAGTAGAATCAGAAGGTTCATTGCAAAACTCTTTTTACAAGGCCACAATAACCTTGGTACCCAAGCCTCACAAAGACACAACTAAGAAGGAAAACTACAGACCCTGATGAACATCGAAGCAAAAATACTCAATAAAATACTGGCAAAACACATTCAAGAATACATCAGGGAAATCATCCACTATGACCAAGTAGGCTTCATCTCTGGATTGTGGGGATGGTTTAACATATGAAAATCTATCAACGTGATCCACCATATAAACAACCTGAAAAAGAAAAACCATATGATCATCTCCCTAGATGCTGAAAAAGCCTTCGACAAAATTCAGCACCCTTTCATGATAAAGGTCTTGGAGAGATCAGGGATAACAGGAACATACCTAAACATTATAAGAGCAATATACAGCAAACCAACTGCCAACATCAAACTGAATGGAGAGAAACTTAAGCCAATTCCTCTAAAATCAGGAACAAGACAAGGCTGCCCTCTCCATATCTCTTCGATGTCGTACTAGAAGTTCTAGCGAAAGCTATAAAACAACAAAGGGAGATCAAGGGCATCCAAATTGGAAAGGAGGAAGTTAAACTGTCTCTATTTGCAGATGATATGATAGTTTACATAAGTGACCCAATAAACTCTACCAGGGAACTCCTATAGCCGATAAACACCTTCAGCCAACTGGCAGGATACAAGATAAACTCAAAAAAATCAATAGCCCTACTTTTACAGACGACAAAGAGGTGGAGAATGAAATCAGAGAAACATCAAGCCACAAGCAACATAAAGTATCTTGGGGTAACACTTACCAAACAAGTGAAAGATCTATATAATAAGAACTTTGTGGCTCTAAAGAAAGAAATTAAAGAAGATACCAGAAAATGGAAAGATCTCCCATGCTCTTGGATGGGTAGGATAAACATAATAAAAATGGCAATCTTGCCAAAAGCAATCTACAGATTCAATGCAATCCCCATTAAAATTCCACCACAATTATTCACTGACCTTGAAAGGATAATAATCAACTGTATATGGAAAAACAAAAGACCCAGGATAGCCAAAACAACCCTATACAATAAAAGAACTTCAGGAGGCATCACCATTCCTGACTTGAAGCTCTACCACAGAGCTATAGTTCTGAAAACAGCCTGATATTGGCACAAAAATAGACAGGTAGACCAATGGAATCGAATCGAATCGAAAATACTGATATTAACCCACACACCTATGAACACCTGATTTTCGACAAAACAGCTAAAAGAATACAATGGGACAAGGACAGCACCTTCAACAAATGGTGCTGGCACAATTGGATGATGATGTGTAGAAGACTGCAGATAGACCCATGTCTATCGCCATGCACAAAACTCAAGTCCAAATGGATCAAAGACCTCAAAATCAATCCAGCCACATTGAACCTCTTAGAAGAGAAAGTAGGAAGTACCCTTGAACAAATTGGTATAGGAAACTGCTTCCTGAACATAACTCCAGGGGCACAGACACTGAGAGAAACAATTAATAAATAAATGGGACCTCTTCAAACTTAGAAGCTTCTGTCCAAGTTCCCTCTCCCTCCTTCTCTCCCTCCATCCCTTCCTCTTACCCTCTCTCCCCCCTCACATGCACCCTGACCACCCTCCTCCCATCCCACCACCCCAATTCCACATGTAGGGCAATGCCATGGAGGTGGGGTCATGTAAATCTGTCAATTCATTTGAAGAGTAGTTAGATTAACACTTCAGTGCTCAGTAAATAAATGCCATTGATTTGTTCCCAGATACTTTCAGAGCTTTTCTTATTTGAATCACTACACGAATTCCCGACTTTTCTTTGGTTTACAAAAAAATCTGCACAGAACACTTCACATAAGATGCTTTGTCCTACCTCTGATTTCTAACTTCTTTGGGCAAGGTGGAAACACTAAGATATTTCTTTTGGAGTTTCAAGAAATAACTTAACAGCTTCCAAATCACGTACATTTGGTGTTGGCTTCCCAGACTAAAACCTCATGCAGAAAATCCTGTCACCCAAAGTGATCTTATCTCTACACAAAGGGCCAGAACAGCAGTGTGTCCAGGGAAGTAGTGCCTGTTTGTCCCTCCTGTATCTCTATGTGCACTTAAGCCTCTTCTGATCATTACTAACGCAACAGTTTGGCTGGAATTTATCATGGGCTCCCCAGGCTCTGCTCCTTTATAGAAGTGATCACAAACCATAAAGCATATGAGAAATGGAGTAGAGTGTATGACACTCATATAAGGACAGTTGTGATTGAAGAGACAGGGGATATAATCATGTGCTGCTGGAGTTCTTGCCCTTGCTTATACAAGGGCACAGTGAACATAAAGTTCCCATGTCCCACTGAGGCAATGTAAAGTCTTATTTTTCCTTGGAGAGATGTCAGAAATGAAACCTGATGATCACCTGCCCTGAGACTGTACTTTTGAAACTGTCATATACAGATCTGCATGCACACACACACACACACATATCATATGGTTTCTTCCATTCTTTATATACTGTATCTCTGGATAATCCCTCTTAAGTTTTTTGCTCTATTGTGAGTACATCTCAGTATTTCTACAACTTGGGGCTGAAAGGTAAACTTAACTACTATCACTATACAAAACTTAATAAAGAAATGGATCAGGAAGAGAAATAAGAAACACAGACAGATGTGTTAGCTTATTTCATATGTCCGTAACTGGTATCAATATCTTCACATGCTATTATTAGCTTTCCACATCCCCTTTCTCTCTTTAGCATCTCAGATAGTCAAAGTTCTTTGCCTGGTTCAGCAACCAAAATATTTATTCTTAAAGGAAACAAAGTTTGTAGTGATTCTATTGATGCTTAATTTCAGAGTCTGCCCTCAAAGTGAATAAACATGTTTGATATGGCTTTGTGGGTGAGAAGGAGGATCAAGAAGGCAAATTAACAGAGTTGTGGAAGCTTACAGTAAGTTTCCAGGAAGATTCTGGAACTCGGCAGTATGTTGCAGAATCCGTGTTCCTGCAGAGTCTGCAGAAGATCATTGTGTCAAGCAATGAGAGTGAAGCCCAAGTTGCAAGGGAGTTCCAAGCATGTTGGCTGTGTTAGGACTATGGCATGCTTGCTGAAGAAAGCTGCAGATGGAGCTGGAGATGGCTCAAGATGGCTTTGTATGTGGCAGGTAGCAGAACTGGAGGAGTGTGGCTACTTAAAGTTGTTAGAGCTCTACTGTTTTCTTCAGTGGACCCAGATACCCAACATGGAGATGCAGGGTTTGGTGTTTTCGCTGTTGGATTTCAGTCTTGCTTCAACCTTATTTTCCCTTGCTGATCATTCCTTTTTAAATGGGGGTGTTTATTTTGTGCTAGTATATACTGGAAGGATGAGATTTATTATTTAATTTTATAGGAACTCACAGTTAAGCGACTGTATTACAGAGAGAAGATACTTGACTTTTCCCTCCCCCCAATAATTATTCTCAGGATTTTGTTTTACATTTTTAAGGAATAATGAATACTACATTGATATTTCTTTCTACTGAAGAAAGTATACACCAGAAACCAAGCAGTTCATGAGAGGAATAAGACTAATATTGAGGGGAAGTCTGCTTATCCCATATGGTTAAACATGAAAGAAATGTACCTGAGGAGCATCGGTACATGGTAGCACTTTTAAAAATATATGGGCCATGACCACATTTTCAGAGTTTGATACTTGACTTCTGAATGGTGTTGGGAATGTGAAAGACTATAGGGACTTACAGAGTTGATGAAAAAGAACTTTGCATTATGGGATGAAAGTGAGTTTTTAAGGGCAAGGGATGAAAGTGATAGGTTTCATAGCAAATTGACAAGATTTCTGATGACTTATCTTCATTGTCAGCTTGAATGCCTTTAGAATTGCCATGGAAACACCTTTTGGAATGCCAATGACAATGTTTTCTGAAAGTGTAGTTGAAGAAAGACCCGCCTTGAAATGGACAGCACCATCCTATAGACTGATGTCACAAACAGAATAAAATAGAGAAAGAAAGGTGAGAGATAACCCTAATCCTTCTTTCTGAAATACAAATTTCTAGACATGAACATATTCTCACTAAACATAAATACAATGTAACTCGTACCTCATTGCTTCACAATGACAGACCCTCTCTCCTCTTAAGCCAGGACCAAAATTCAGTTCACTTCCTTTAAACTTCTTTTTTCAGATATTTTATCATAGAAATAAGAAAAGTAGCTAATACAAAGGGAAAAAATATGTGAGAGGAGAAGGAGATCATAGTAAGCAAAGGGGAAGTCAGAAGAAAACTTTGTCATAGAAACCTAAGTGGAAGACATTTGAAGAAATGAGTGTTCTCGGCATGCAAAATACTAGTGAGAAATAAATGCAAGCAAGGCTTTTATGTTACATGAATTTCATGTCAGAGAAGCTCAGCCATCTGTATTGTAAGTTTCCATAGCAAATAGTTGTGTGTCACAAGACAGTGTGGGAAGAGAAAAAAGTCACCAATTATTTGTTGACAAGGAAAGGGATTAGATGTTGGTATGCAATGTGTGTTAGTGGATAGAGCTCTAATAGATACTTGTGAGAAGGGATCCAGATGGTATGCATTTACTGAAAAAATAGTAAGATAAAATTGAAACAAGTAGGAAATGTAAACAAGATGTGGAAATATAAGCGATGAGATACTTAACAACAGGAATCTGAAGAGTTGCCAACCAGGACTGTGGAGTGGCTGCTGCAGAAGGTGCAAAGACAGATTTGGAGATGTCCATGGAAAGTGGAAGTTCTGTACTGAGAACTGAAGAGTAATCTGGAAAGGACTGGATGGTGGACAGGGTATTGTAGAGTTACCCTTAAAGAGAAGAGAAAATTATTCAAAACAAACCCCAAAATAAATGGGTTGTTGGACAATAACAGTTCTTATGTGTTTCTAGACCTAAACAAACATTCAGGCTGGAGTGGGGTAGTTTCTGAAGGACTGATAGTTAGGCTTTAATGTAGTTATAATAAAAGGACTGGATTCTCTGAGACTGTGTGTAGCATGCCTTTCTTAAGCATTTAAGTTGTAAATAGGTACCTTTCTTAAAATGATCAGCACGGGAGAAACACCTAAAGAATTCTGCCCCCTCCCTTACTTAGAATGTCATTGTACTTCATGGTATGTGAAAAGTCATCAAATGAGCAACATTGCTACATTTCATTTAATCCAATTTTCATGAAAGAGTTCTTGGTAACTTGAATTTACTAGACAGCGCTCTTCCTCATTCTCCTACTTAACTCTTTTCCTCATGTGCTTTGCATAGAATGTCCCCTCAGAGTGGACCATACTTTTCCCCATTCTCCTTCTATAAGACTGTCTCTACATAGATGTGTACTTCAGAATTCGTCCTTGATGCATCCTAGCTTTGTATACTCTGTCTGCATTGATCCATCCTCCTGTTTGGTGCTCACATTACCCTACCCATTTGCTTGTCCTTTCCTCTGCTGGACCGAAGGAGATGTGAAGCTAGTGAATGAGCCCCACTGTGTCCCTAGCTCTAGAACAGAGTTGAAACAGCACCATGTATTATATATATATAGTATGTGACTAGAGTGAGAGTGGTGAACTCTCCTTCCTCTCAATGGATGGGGGCAAAGGGGAGACTCAATTGCTGCAAAAACAGCATCTGGTGTGGATTGGGCCTGAAGTGAAGTTGAAAAATAACATCTATTAGCTGGAGCCTTGCATTGTGTGTTATAATCCACACAATTACATGTGCTCAAATTCACATTCCTAGATGCATAGTTGTCTATGCATGCATACACACACACACACACACACACACACACACACACACACACACAAAATTTGCATTTCTTATTTTCTCAGGTTTTATTTCCATCTGCTCCAACTGCACCAGATTCCTTATGGGTTTATGGCTGTTTTCACATTCTTCATGTTCATCTTGATCTCTTTCCCCACATAACATTTCTTGTATTCATTCCTCTGGGCCTTTTGGCCTTTCATTTTGTCTTTTATTTCTTTACTGCTTTCCAGGCTGCATAAGGCTCCTCCCAGAAGACTTTGAATAGGAATACTGAGGCTTACTTTGGCAGTTCAGATATTATACAATGGCAATGTTCGATGCTTTTTTTTCCCTACAGGGACTAGATGCACACAGTGTTTCATTGCTGATTCTTTGTAATAGTACTGCACAAGCAAAGTGTTAATCAACTACAGCAGCAGAACTAATTAAAAGGCATGCATTATACATCTTGTGGACACTGTCTTAATTAGCATACACTCTTCACATTACAAATTCATGTCAGAGGGAATTAAAAGAAGAAATGTAAAAATGAAAAGGCTCAAATACAGAGGCCCTGATACTTGTTTTCCCAAGACTTTCCCTAATGTCTTTTAATTTTTTTGTGATTTTAAAAGAAAACTATTTTTCAACTTTATTTCTTGTAGACTTCAACCAGCCTTAAGATAATCAAGTTAATTCCATTCCCCCACAAGTGTCAGGTGATATTCAACAAATGGGCTTCTATAAATAGGAACACTTAATTTTGTTCTTCCTTAATATCTTCTAGGAGGCCTTTGATGGTAAACACAACAGTCATTTCTCTCAAATTAGTAATGTTGCTGTTTTCCATTCACTTTTTAGTCCATAACTAAATGGATAGTTGCTACAAAGGTCAAAAACAGATCTATCTTTCCTTAATTTTTGCTCAGTTATTTGATTTCTTCTTGGGGAGGATACAGAATTTGGGGGATGACTCAGGGTTAACAGTATCAGACTGTTTTCTGTGTGCTGAAATTTTCACATAGGTATTAGTGATTGATTCTTATAATTTATCTTGGGACGCTTCCATGTGGGAACAAATTTCTTGATAGAAATGATATGGAGATGATTAGACATCTAGTATTCCCTGCGCCATATGAAAAAGGGTTGGGTTTTTGCATCTAACCATGAGCATTCATTTGGATCACTTCCTAATTTTTCACATTCTACCAAACTGAATTCAAAGGCTTAAATAGTTTTCTGCTCACATACGTAGTTAAGACTTACCTCTCTCTTGCTTTGACCTCAGTCTATTCTCTGTAAAGGTGAACTGGGTAAACCATCATCAGACTGAGGGCCTAGGGCAATTCGTGTTAGGCAGGCAGACAGAATGGAGGCAAGAAATGATCAAAATGTCAAACTTAGAGTTTCTTCCTTATACCGCAGAGTGGTATAAGGCAATTAGACTCTTCTCCTGCTGGCATGGTTCCCCTGTCATCAGAACAGTTCATATTTACTCCATAGTTGCAGGTGTCTTAGCCTCCCTGTTCTTGTTCAAACAGGGCAACCCTAATTTAGGGGAGGGAGACTCCTCAAAGACCTTTAAAGCTCCTAGATCCCTGGAAGAGACTGCATCTCAGCTCCTTAGCTCCCTGTGCTCAGGGTCATTCTCTCTGTGTGCTTTGCTGTGTATGTTTCCTCACCCCAAGTAAAACCCTTTCTTCTCTGCTTGAATTTGTTGCTGTTTCTATGATGTCCTCTGCTGCTACTTGTGTTTGACATATGTCTGCCTTCTTGTTCTCTAATTTGAGACCCCCTAGATGGTAACAAGATCACATCACATTTCTGTTTGAAGCCCTTAAATGTGTCTCATCAGTTAGAAGGAAACTCCCTGTTTTCTAAAGTGTTTATCAGACCCTCCTTAATTTCCCCCCTTTTCATTTTCACTGTGTGGTTTCTTTCTCATAAGGTTTCCATGTGTAGCACTGGCTGTCCTGGAACTTGTCCAGGCTGGTGTTGAATTTACAGATTGGCCAGAATCTGCCTCCTGAGTTGGGGTTCAAGACTGCATGTCTCTCCTACTTTGCTTTGCAGACACTGTTGGTGTCCTTCCTGGTCTTTGAACATGTGAAGCTTATTGTTTCCCTAGGATTCTCACATTAGCTCCTCCTTCGTGATTTTCTCCTGTTCTTGATGTTAGTGGCATGCTGAGTTCATCCTCATGTGACTGTCCGTGTCCTCTGTCATACTTCTGACTAGCCCATCTGGAACACTAGACAGCACTTATAGCTACCCGACACTTTGTATTTATTTGAATATTTTCTCTCCCACCTTTCAAAACTTAAGCTTCTCAGAACAAGGAGCTTAATCCATTTTAGTCTTTTATAGCAGTGTCTAGAAGGACAACTGTTGCTTTGAAGATATTCAATTCATCCTAATTGAATGAAAGAATTTCTGAATATTCTTATCTGCCATTATTAAACTTCAGAAAAGGGATTGCTGTTAGGCACATGCCTCTGAAGTGCAGTACTCTGATAGGGAATGTTATAGGATGTTGAGGTTAATGTTATAAGATAATGTCATAGGCTCAGGTGGGATCTATCAGTGCTACAACTAAAAAGACAAAGTAACAATATTTCTTTTATTTAACATCTTTAAAATTAGAATCCAGAGTTGCTCTGTAGGACTGAAGTAAAAGAGTCCTTTTAGAACTTACTGATTAAATTTTATAATGGTTAGTTTGCACACAACTAGGTTAATTCATTACTATTTAGTATTTTATGAATATTGACATAGTAATAATAATTTGAGTTACTTCTTAAGAAAATAATTATAAGCATAGATCAAGATTTAACCTCGAAGTTATCTAGTATACAGTCATTTGCTGTAAAGAATATTAGCAATCTAAACATCTAAAAGTAAGTCTTTAGTTAGATATAATATTATAGTACAGTTCAAATAAGCAGTAGAATTCTGTGTAGATGTTTATAGAAGAGACAATAAAATGCTTCGGGAAAAAGACTCATATGAGACAAAATGTATTTAGTAAAATATGTGTGTATCTAGAAATGGTGGGCCACATTTAAGTCAATTTTAGCATGTAAATGTTAATAATAGTTGTTTCTTCATATAGAAATTACTAGAAATTCTAGGGCTATTTTTGATTTGTCATCAATTTTTATATTAGTTCTATAATAAATATATAATTTGTGAAAGCAAAAATACGCAGCAGTAAGCTGCACAACACAGTATACTGATTTCCTTCATACAGAGAAGCATCTAGGGCTCCTCATGACTATGATTCATTGTCGCCGTCTGTTTGGGTGATGTACTTGCTGAACATCTAGCATGTGCAGAGCATTTGAATGACTGATTTGCAAGGAGGCCAGACATCTGTGCATTGCTTCCTATACTCACCTGAAATAAAATCCACTTGTCTAGATTTCCTCATGTCCAATGCAGGGGTGTGTGAAACTATAAGGAATTTGGGAAGGGTGCTATGTATCTAATAAATCTGACAAATGGAAGCAGCCTGTGGCAAACTGACAGTGATGAGAGGGAACATAAGTGAGACTTGCTGCCCTGTAAAGATTGCCAGAGCTTGCAAGGACAGCCAGCCTTGGCTCTGTTTAATAATATGTGGACATTTAATTAGAACCTTCAATAATATATTAAGTTTTCTGTGTCAGATTTACTCTGTGCCTTTCTGCTTATCTCCCTCTGAATGAGGTGATTTCCAGCAGCGTGCTCACACTGCATTATTCAGAACCAAGCAAGAGCTGTGTGTTGTTGATGAACTTTTCTCTGTTGCTAGATTGGGACCTGCATGTCATAGGCTACAGTTGCTACCCTCTGCACATTTGACACACTAATCTCTGATAAGTGCAAGTAGCATTTTTCCTTTCCAAGTAACAAAAATTCTCAGTGTTATTTAGCACCCAGTGTATCCTAACAGGGATAATGTGATCATTTCTTCACTTCCCTCTAAGAATCACACCTTCCAGTAGAAACTGAAGTTCTAAAGAAAAGGCAGAAATGCTTTCCTGTCAACAGCAGGGTCAGTATTCTCAAGGGGAGCTGTAGCTTAGTTAATTTATTTTTTTCCTTTAATTCTAGTCAAACAGTGTTCTCCTCAGAAAAGATACTCTGTGAGACAAACAGACTGTTTTGTTCTATTTGAGTTACATAAGCAACTTGCCAAGCTATCTAATAAAAGGGGGCTTATTACAAGTGTAGAAGAATTTTGAAAGTGATAAGGAGTGCCCACTGTGGTAGCAATTATAATTTTGGTGTGTGTGGGGGGGGCGTGCATCTTTGCCATTTCAGGAAGTTGGTAGGGTTTTTCCAGCCAGGCAGCCAAAGCCTAGACTACACCATCATATGGTTGCTAATTAGTACTAAATTACTAAATTATAATTGTAGTTTTAAAGCATCTTGTGTTAGACACATATTACTAGTAAGCAAGTTTACTTTGAGGGAATTATTATAAAGAATATTAAGAGAAATAATAAATGTCATGATCACTGTCAGGGAAAGCACACAAAAAAAAGAAATGAATCTTAACTAATAGCAAAAGGAGGGCTGGAAGATGAACCTACTGAAGATCACAGAAGCTACTCTGTGCAATGATTGGAAGGTTTTATCCCACTTAGTAAACAAGGGCTAGGTATAGAATGGCCAGGTGGGAAGGCAAGGGGATTTGAAAGTTGATAGTTGCAGGTGAATATACTATAACAATGAGAAAGCAAATGAAGATTCTGAGGCCACTGAAGGATTAATTAGCCTGCCTTTGAGCATGTAAGGATTGGTAGGTATTACAACCTCAAATATGGGTTTGTAAATTTCAAAGATGGTCTAGTAGACTGGTTGAGTAAGAATAGCATTTTTCCCCCCATGAAAATTTATTTCAGAATACAATTATTGCAATGATCACTATGGATTTTCATAGGACCCTTTCCTTAGAGAGTAAGTAGGCAGGATACTTCTGGGTAGAGAACAAAAAATATTTTGTTGGTAGTCCATAGAGGAAAGGGGAACTAAACAGCAGAATTTTATAGTAGTCCTGAAGGGAATGGGGAAACACATTCCATCACTGTTGTATAACCTACCTTATTGTCTTGAAAAGGTCAATAGGCATTGTCCTCTAATAATAACCAAATGCCTTTGAAAGATAGGAGTAAAAAAGATCATTTCTTAGCCTCTGTGTATTTTCTTAGTTGAGCAAACAGATATTACTGCTACAATTAGAAATAATACAATGAGTTTTTTTATTCTTGTTAGAGTATTGTGTCTTTTCTAAGGTACCTTTGAAAGAATGTTTAAAGAGATGGCTCGTGGTCAAATGTGTAAAAGTAGAATGGTGATGTCCAGAAGCTCAAGTTCTAGCCATAAAAATTTCCACACTCAAGGTAAACAAGCATCTTTAACTCCTTCAATGTTCACAAGGAACAGGACGGTTTGTTTCTTGTGAGTCTAGCTTAGTATAGACAAATCTAACTTTTGAAAAGTTAAAGTTTTCTGTCTGACTAAATTTCTGAATCCTTTATGTGAGAAAAGGTCTAGTCTAGGTTCCCTGGGAACCTCAGTATGTGTGAGTACATTTGACATATGCTGGCCTATTGTCCTGAGGCTGGTCCATTTTCTCACTGTCTACAAAACAGCTGGGACTGACTGGGGAGTTTTATGCACCATGGACGACCTTTCCTTTAAGCCATTGTCTCTTTGACACAGATAGTTCAGGTCTTGACATGTCAATCATGAGGACTCTGACAACTAACAAATAATCATAACAGACTAGGAAATGCTGCATGTGGTGCTAGTAAAATAGGGTTTACACATGAACACATTGATTGTCATTTCCAGGCCCAAATAAGTAAGCAAATAGCCTGTCACCTTCACCCATGCATAGTCTACCTGCCTACTGAAATTGTCCAGTTGATCAGGATTTAGAATAAATCTTGACTTAGGATATGGAAGGCAGCATATGTTTTCCCTTGTACAAAGCTTTCTTTTTTTTCACTATGTAGAATATATTAAGTTTATTTAATATAAAATATGTTTAATATACAAAACATTTTTTATATTTATTATTTTTTCTTATTTTACGTATCGATCCCAGTTCCTTCTCCCTCCCTCCTTCCCATGTCCCCTGATCCCCCTCCCATCCCATTCCCCCTCCCACTCCACAGGGAGGGTGATGCCTTCCAGGAGCGATCATCAAAATCTGGAGTAGGGACTAGACCCTCCCTCCTGCCTCTAGGCTAAGGGAGTATTCCTCCATGGGTAATGTGCTCCTAAAGTCCTTTCATGCACTAGAGATACATCCTGGTTCCACTGTTAGAGGTCCTTTAGACTGCCCAGACCTTCTAACTGAGACTCACATTCAGGGGGCCATAATCAAAGGGGAACTTGATAACTCTGAGAGAACTGGCAGAGTAATGACTTCTTTCAGAAAGAAATTAAGGAATTCTATTTAATAAAAAAATTTTCTTATCGCTTAAGTGGTTGAAATTTTAGGGAAATGAGAATTTTAGGGAAATGGGCAATGAGAAGGTGCAGCTCCTTAAGGATCTTATTGATTATAGTGAAAATCATAGTGTCTCTTCACAGCAATAGGACAGTGAACTTCTGACTTAGCCATTATTCTATTGCTATGAAGAGATATACAGTGAGTGGAGAAAATTGCTAAGTCATGGAGATAGCAAATAAGTACAATAAAGAGAAATATTTACTAGTGTTGAAAGCCCTTTCCTTTTCTGTTGTTTCTTGTATATATTGTCTTTCCTAATTTGCCTTCATAACACTTTATATAATTTCTCATTAATGTTAAATAAAGGCAATATTACACTATTATCAATGTATGATAGCAACTGCTGGGGATGAATTTGTTCTCCTACCATATCTATATGATGCCAGCCCCACCCACAATTTGACTGTACTTGGAAATATGGTTGTAAGGAGTTCATTAGGTTTAAATGAGGTTGTATAAATAGTGTGGTAATTAATGTTCATTGCCAACAAATGGACTGATAATCACTTAGGCTATTGAAGATCCTTCCAGATAAGTCTCTGAAAGCTTTTCCAGAGAGAATTAACTGAGAGGTAAGAGCCTGAATGTTTGTGGAATCATACCATGAAAGGGAGGCTTAGGAGGATTAAAAAAGCAAAACAGGAAAAGCCAGGAAATTTCTAGCATTCTCTGTTCTCTGTTTCCTGGCTTACTATGATGTGAATAGCTTTGTTGCATCTTCCAAACCATGATGTTCTGAGTCTTCTGAAACCATAATATAAAATAAATCTTTGCTCCTTTTACATTGTCTTCCAGGTAGTTTATCATAGTAACAAGACAGGTAATTAGTAGGACAAGGATCCTGATCTGACAGAAATGGTGGCATTATGAGACTATTTTCTGTGCCTCTCTGCCCACCCTATGTTCAGTTGTGTACTTATATGTATATTTGATGACAAAAGACAATGTAAGTATAGAGAAGGCAGCCATGTGCAACCTATGTGGATAGTCCTTCCCAGATATTGCCTGTACTGGCACCTGATCTTAGACTTACCAGTCTCTCACAATGTAAGAAAATAAATTACTGTGTGGAAGCCAGAGTTTGTCTTACTTTGTTATGGAAGACAGAATTGAATAAGACCTCAATTATATTACAGGTGCTCAGATTTTTTTTCAATTTGTTGTTGTAAGTTGCATTAAATTATTATGGCAGACTCTTGGCACAGAACTTTTTCAGACATGTGCATTTATGTTCCTGTATGTGCATGCATGCACATGTGTGCTTGTGGAAATGAAGCTGATGCTGTTGTCTCTTCCTCAGTCCATCTTTGCTTTAGTTTTAGAAGGAAGGTAGACTTGCTGGCCAGCAGGCCCCAGGGATCCTTCTATCTCTTCCTCCTTCATGCCCAGATTGCATGGACCACAATAAGATGGGTGCTGGGGATTGAACCTGGTATATTTATAACAATTACTGAACTGTGACCCATCTCTACATACCCAGAAGTTTTAAAAGTTAAGCCTATTTTTTTAAAACTTTTCTTAACTAATTTCTTTCCTTACTAATAGAAGCAACATTCAATGGCCATTTCCCATCACTTTTGGTGACTTTTTCCATTGGCAGTCACCACATAGCTTGAAAGGCTTATTTCTTTATACTAGTCTGTCTAACATAGTGTCCTATTTAGCATCAAATACAAAGCCTATCCTCAATACTAAGTCTTGAACAATTATGTTCTATTGCTTTCCAAGTTTATGTAACAAAGGTCTTTGTAATGTGAATGGTTGTAGAAGGTGAAGCTATTATAACCTATGGCTAATAATAGAACAACACTAATGAAACACTAAAAAGAATATTTGAATATTTAAAAACAAAAACCAAATACATTTTTAGGAAAGTATTTTATTTTTGTTTCAACAGATGAAATTCATAACTTTGTTTTCTGATAAGACAATTCAAACATATAAATCAATTACAACAATGTACTTATCAGATTCCCCCCCTCCCACCCCTATATTTTAAAGCAACTGACAATTCTGAAGGACACCAAGACAATAGGGCTTAGCTAGACAATGTGGCAATTAAAATGTGGTCCTCTACGAACATAATTACAGCAGTTGTTGAAAAGAATTTGTTCTTTGATCATACAGACTGACAAGAATCATCATGAAATGAGAATTTAGCTTCCCTTACAGTTAGAGGGAAAGGGGGGTGTGTGTCAAAACAGAGAGCTGGGGAGTCAGACTGAAAACAACAGAAAGCCCTAGGCAAAATTTTCTTCAATAAAACGTGTCCCCTTGAAGATACCTATTCAAACTTCCATTTCATGTTGAACTGAGTATCTGCTTCCCCATTCCCAGTACCCGGGAGAGAACCACTTATGTTTTCCTTGTTTAAAATTAATAAAATTTACAAACCAGCATCTCTCAAAGAGAGATGAGGATTTTTGAAATAATTTTGATTTAAGAAGTCAAGGATGTTAAAGATAAACCAAGCCACACAGAGAGGCCAGAGGGATAGCCTCTCAGACCTGGGACTCCCAGGGAGTGAGGGAGGGGATACCCACTGATCTGTCCTAGTGTAAATCCTGTAGCACCTTTGTAGCAGGTTTGCAGTTGTTCACAGCATCCTGCATGCTGTTCACAGACGCCTCACAGCACCCTTGTGAGGTAGGTAGTGGTAGACTCATCTAGGACCGGGATGCAGAGATGTTCAGTATCTTGCCCACGAAGAAAAATGAATCTAGAGCCAGAGGCTTGGGGATTCTCACTCTAGACCCGTATCTGTTAAATACTTAACTATTCTGACTCCCTGAGAGTGGATCATTAAAGCAGGTTTGTCCTTATTGCCAGATTCCTGCCTGGTCAGGTGGACAATGAGACCCATCTACAAATTATATAGCTTGGATGCTGGAATGAGAAACAGGTGTGAACAGTGTATAAGCTGAAGGAACTGATGTGTTTATGTTTGAAGCACGATTTGATGATGACTTTATTCATTGATATTCAGCTAAGTTATTTTGATTATGGATACTCAGTAGACACTACGTGAATGAGGAAATTTTGCTGGACAGTGTGAAATTAAATTTTCTAGGTTCTTAAAACAGAAGCTGTATAAATCTGATCGGTAATTTCTAATCAAAGATAAGAAGGAATTACACAGGTTCCTGTACTTTCTGTGGTAATTTGAGATAATATTGGCAGTATTTGAAAATAAACAAATAAAACAACACTTACAATGGTTTTTAAATACAGAATGTATCTGCTTATGGTTTGGAACTCAAACCATGAAGGTTGCTGTTAAAGGCAGTTTAGCATTCACAAACCCCACTGATTTTTCTTCCACAGTTCGACTCTCCTACATCTGCTTATTCACTCACTGCCATTTGTTAAAAGGGTTGTGCCTTCCAGTTTACAACAAGTGCTGTTTGGAGAAGACACCGAATGAAACAGCGAACTACTGTTATCTCTCCTTACCAGCCAAGAGACAGTTTCCAGTTATTTTCCATTTCTGTGAACCCATTTATTCATTTCAGAGGACTCTGGGCACAATGTGCTTTGTATTGAATCTAGTCCTGAATAATACCAGCAACTTCTCATATCAGTGCCAGGGAGGACTCTTGAGGCCACTGAAGCACAGGCAACTGGATTCTCCAGGTGTTGCTAAAATGAAAGAGCTTACATAAATCAAGGTGGTGGAGCTGACTGGTAATCTCTTTGCATTACATGTTTGTTCTGTGCTCACTGAGTTAATTCCCAGTAGGGTGTCTGCACTGATATAGTGTGAGGCTTAAGGAAATCTATCACAGTGTATCCTCTCCCTCCCCTTTCTTTTTCTATCCACTTCTCCGTCTCCCTCTCCATGCCCCCTCCATGTATGTGTTTAAAGAAGTACTTAATTTTCATGGGTGCTATGTATGTGTAAAACAGATGTGAACTATTCATCCTCTATTTAGCCCACGGCTAAAGCAGCAGATTAGAAATGGGGAACTGCCTTCTTGCTTCAGTGCTAGCAGATCCCTCTCTTGTGCTAAGGAATAAGATGCCTAGTGTGACTGCACTTAGAAAAAGTTCACATAAATGTTACTTCTGCCTCAGGGGGAATAGCTGGAAAAAAATTTGTCTCCTATTGTGATAATAAATACCTATTTTGCAACCTCATTTAAGATTTAGGGTCTTTCTGTCACACATGCCCTATCTAGTGGCATGTGATTAAAATTTCATACTGTGATTTCTGGATGATTCTCAACTTAATTTTCTTTATTGGTGCCCAAATAGGATAATGACAAGCTTCATGTAGGTCATAAGCTTGCTTTTACCATGTCTTTCCCCGTATTTTTGGGGGAGATGACATTAATATTGGTGTGTGTATGTGTGTGTGTGTGTGTGTGTGTGCATGTGTGTGTGTGTTAACTGATGTTAAAATTCATGTTACAATTATAGAAATTTATTAACATGTTATTAAAATGTCTGAACTGATTTACTCAGTTGAGAGTGTTGTGGAATGAAACAAGGACTGTACAGCTGTAATACGGGGCTTTCTTACCAATCCAAGTTTTTTTTGACAAAGGTTTATAATTTTTGCACTGAGTTATTTATAAGAATTGAAGAAAGGCACCTAGTGACAAGCCCTCGAAGCTAGTATTTTCAGATTTTCTCAGTAGTAAAAATGTTCGGTGAATTTGCCCTTAGGTTCACCACTGTTTTCTTAACTTGGCTTTGTTACACACTTATCTTCAGCTTTTTGTTTTGGGTCTGACAATGAATAATTAAGAAAAGAATTCAGAGTTGTGTAGTAGGCTTATCTACTGTAAAGGAAGTAGGTAGGAACTCATAACTTTTATTTTAACTGAGTCATGACACAGAAGTAACAGAAACAGTTGGAACAGCACATTCATGAGTGAGAATGAGAAAGTGAAACCATGTAAATAGAAATAAAACAGATGATTACATAGTACACAACCAGAGTCTTCATAAATATGGGGTTAGAAGCCAGGTAACTCCATTCAAAATCTGCTTGGAGTGCATTTAATAACTTGGTTTCATGGCATCTTATCTTTCTTTCTTAATGCCTAAGAGCAACCTCTGAAGTACTATATCTATTGTATGTATACCTGATGGTGTTCCCTGGACAAGCCAGTTTGTGGTGCTGATGGAGAGGTGTGTAGTACCTCCTAAACCACAATGTGGGAAAACAGGTCTACAGGTCTTTGTTTTCATTGTAAAAAATGACACTCTGATAGCTGTGACTGATCTTTGACCAACTCTGGCAGTCTTGGGAAAGATTCTTCAAGGACAAGAAAATCCTATGGCAAGCTCTCTGTTTTGAAATTAAAGAATAGCAAACTAATTTTTTGTTTGTTTGTTTTGCTTTGGTCTTTCTCCAGAAGCCGCAACAGATTTTTTGTATTTGTAGTGACCTGGCATTGAGTCCCAATCTTTTTGTCTTCTCTCAACATGACATTCATGCACCATTCCTGGGTTCTTTCCTTCCTTTTCTACCTTCACCCCCTTTACTAGAAGTTATAAAATGAGCTATACAAGGTAAAGTCATAAAATGAGCTATACAGGGTAAACACAATGCCATAGTGTGACAGCTGCCTGAGCTTACCACCCTAAAACTATTCCTGAGGTATACAGCAGAAGGACTTATTTTTGTCAGTCAGATTGAGCAGGAAGAATTTTCAATTCACTCTTTCCTCAACATCAGACAAAATTCTTTTTTTCCCATTAACAATGTGCTTACACAGACCAGAATCTTCATCATTACCTTCTGCATTCTTACTTTACACTAGGTCTTGGATCATGAAATTTCAGCTGAGCAAAGGCTTAGGAAAAAATGATGCTGTTTTATGTATGGCTTGGTAGATGCTTAAAGGTCAAATGATTCTGCCAATTTTATAAACAATGCAGGACTTATCTTTACGTATCTTTATCTTTTCTTATCTTTACAGGATAGCTGATCATATATAGATTTCATTGTCCATCAGATCAGTCCATGCCCCCTTAGTAACCTGACAGCCTGGCCTCTCTATAATTTCTACTCATTCCATCACCAGAATTGGATTCAATCGGATATGCATCTTCCTTCACAGTTGAACACAGTCCTGTCTGTCTCACGCTAGTGTTTCCAAGAGCCTTATGTTGTTTGTGAAGTTTCTATAAGCTATCTTTCCCAATAAAGATATATTTCCCATATGAGTCAAATTACTTTTTTTAAAAAAAATTTATACATTTCATTTAAAAAATAATACCACAACATATTTAACTGAGATATTAGATGCTTAAGCCCTTTTTTTCTTTAAAAAAAATTAGGAAACAGAACATGTTTTTCTAACACTTCATGTTGATAACTTGACTTGTTTATACATGTAAAGAAACCCCACATGCCCATGAAAATTACCCAGTTGTAACAGACAACAAGACAAATCTAAATCAAGATCCTTTTGATTATTAGTACTGATTTCCTTTAAGAATAAAACCAGACTATCAGGCATCTGAAGGAAAGTTTTGCCAGGCTTCTGGTTAGTAACATCCAATATGGTGCAGGCATTATGGGATTTTTGAGAAAAAAAAAACATTAAAGGTAAGTATAGACATAAAATTTGTTTCATATTTCTCTCTCCTTTCAAGTTTACCAATTTTTAAAACAATTGCATTTTAAATACTTAAAAAAACAAGCCACCTACCCCACATATTTTTACATATATATAAACAATAGCTTTGCTATTGATTATAATATGGGGCTTTCCATACTTTATGGATACAACATGTAAAGACAAATATATTATGTACTAGATGTCTCAGGTAGGCACAGAGTACCTGATTTTACAGCCAGGGAAAAAGAGGGTGTTACCTTTCATTTATCCACAATAAAATATGTACTTTGTACACAACTTAGTTTCACTTGTGGTATCACCTGGATATGGACACAGGTGGGTGTGGGTGGACATCCTGCTGTAAGGAATAGAAAAATAATGTTTACAACTCTATGTTAAATCTTCCATCTCGTTATTATTTCTTGATCATACAGCTTGTAGATTCTGTCAATTATTTTTCAGTGTAGAATAAAGATGTTAAAGCAATTTAGAATGGGAGGTGTGCAACACAATGAAGGAAGCTAACATGCAGCCAATGTCTGTTCCTTTTGGCCCTTCTAGATCAGGAACAAAATTCTTAGAACCATTTTCAGCATGCACAGTTACCTTTTGAATGGTAATGGAATTAAAACGTAGTTAACCGATTCAAAGATCACAGTTTTGTTCTTCTAAAGCTTTTTATTATATTACAGGTAGAGCCTTTCTTAAAAATGTTAAGTGTTCTCTTAATTGTACCATCTCCTTTCTTTCTGCTGAGGCTATAAATAAAGCTTTCTGTTTAAAGTTGGCTTTATTTCAGCCCACCTGTTTCTAGGAGAGAAAGAGAGAGAGGGAAGGAGGGAGGGAGGGAGGGAGCGAGATAGAGAGAGAGAACAATTCAGCCTCTAGATTGCTGTCAGATGTCAGATTGTGACTATGTGAATGAGAAGCCTTAACTCCTAAAGTGTTGTATGAGAAAGACCATAAACTTCCTGTTTCTTCCCTCTATTTTCTTTTGAGGCAATTTCCAGTTTAAGAATTACACAGTTTTCTGAGTTCTAATGAAAGATGACTTCTCTCTGGAGAGAGCCTACATTGATGAGGCATGACAGCTGCTTGTAAGTGGCATTGAGAAATAGGTAAATGGAGAAGGAACAATCATTTCAATTATGGCATCTGCAAAGGAGGCAGAAAGATGGGGGATTACCTAGCCTTTCCTTTGCCTGTGGATTACTACCAGTGGCTAATTTCCAACTGTGCATAATTTATAAATTAAATCTTGCCAATAATGAGGTGTGCACAGAGTAAAATATAGTATGCATAGGACTTGATACTGGCTGAAGCTTCCAGTTCTGGTCCAGGGGACCTTGAGATCTATCTACTCTATGAAAGTAGGGGAACCTGCTATACACTCTGCTGCTTTCTCCTTTCTATTCAGGATGTCTTGCAGGGAGTTTGGGGTGAGGGAGAATAGAGACAAATTGAAGGACAGAAATCTGGAATTCATGTGAACTTCTCTTGTTCATATTCCTATTATTGGAATGAGCAGCAGCTGTCCACCTTGTGCTTTGAGACTTTTTGCACATATCTTAAGCACATCTTTGGTTCTGTCACCCGGGCTTCATCATGGTCACCAGTAGAGAATCTGACTGAGGATGAGGAGTTCCTGCCCATTCTGGAGGAAATGCGCAGCTACATTTACTGTTCTTAAAATGGACAAGCCAATTTTATATCAGAAAGCCTGTCAATAATTCTTGACTTAATGGTATCATTTCTTATCTAACCTTTCAAGCACAGACTTAGGTCCCAGGCCCCAGCTTAGTCAAGACCACAGAAAATAAGCTTTCATCTCTCTTCTTGTTGGCCTATGTTGGGAAGAGTTCTTTCCCAATTAATCACAGTTTTTCTGGCTCACGTGTGAGGAAGCTAACATGGGAACGGCTCTTGAACGTAGAAAGGGAGAGAGACTCAGATCAAGTGTTTTTTATGTACCCAGAAACACCTTCTGCCACCTGGCCAAATTAAATAATTAAAAAAAGCAGATGTCAAATGACACTTTATATCCTAATCTTTCCTATAAAAGCAGAATAACTCCAAAAGCCTTCATCATAAACTATTAAGGGTGTTATACTAATCGGGTTGAATAGAGGAAAGTCAATGGAAATAACTGGTCATATGATGTATTATTCTACCAGGAGATGTTCATTTCAGTAATAAAAACGATACACCGGTACCCTTTGGTCCCAAAGAATTTTTGTTGTTGTTTGGTTTTTAAATTGGTCCATACCCTACAGAATCCATTTGAAATCCCAGATGAACTACAGACAGTAGGGACTCAGAGAAGGAGATAAGGGCAGAAGCAATACAAGTTTAAAAAGAAGCACTATCACTAATACTTCTTCAGCTGGGACAGGACTATAAAAATGAGCAATAAAGGAAATAGAATTTAAATAGATCCCTGTGTCTCCCTCCAGCCTTTCTTTAAATTCTTGATGTCTTTTCTGTCAGGTCTGAGTCTTCTCAGTTGAAAATGATCTATTTTTTTTCTTTTCTGTGGAGCCTCGAGACACATTCTGTGTTGTTTCACAGTTCTGTGCACAGCCCCCGACGATAAGAGAAATGATTTGACAGAGGGATGAAGGAAGACCCTGTAAGTAAAAGTTAATTTACACAGGGCTCTCTGCAATTTTACTTCTCTAGGATCACACCCTCTCTTTTGTGCCTCTAACCCAGACATATATGTGTTTCAACTGTAGGAATGGAAAGTGACATAAGTCAGGCTTCAGTGGAGATGAGATTTAAATAATCCCTTTTTTTTTTTGTTTTTTTTTTTTAAAGAGTCACAGACAATGGTGACTTTAGACTCCAGTGTAAAAGGATTCTCTGACAGAATGGTGAGAAAAGAACAAATTCTGGATAGATCTGTATTGTAAGAGAGCTGTTGTTGATAAGCAGAATATCTGAGAAAGCTGAACAAACCCAGAGTTTTAACAATGTCCTTATAAAGATTTTAGGCTTCACAATTTCTGGATTGTATTTTTAGAACTTAAAAATACTTGAAAAGCACACGATTACAAGTGCTAAGGACATGAAAAGAGGCTGGAAAAGAAAAGTAATACTAGGGTTTCTGAATAGCAGAAATTGCTTACCAGCATGGCAAACCCATATTGTTTGGGTGAGTTATCTGTTGTAGTAATTTGTTTACAAACATTTGAGTCCATGGATCAACTTGGAGTATTAGGGCTTTGGCCAGGGAATTTTCTTCTATTTAATGCTAGAAAGAACAAGTACTTCTTTGAAAATGCTTAGAAACATATGGGCTATTGGTCAACTAAGAATAAAATGTTGGACCAAATACTTGTTTTTCTTCATAGGATACATTAAAGCAGGAACTCAGAGATGGAATTATCTAAAGGGATGAGTAGGCCACAATATTGGTCTGAGCAGTTATTCTATATGATGGTCTTGTTTGATCTCACAGAGAAATGATCATAAAGAAAACCTCACACAACCATTTTGTAAAACATGAAAAGCTGTGGATTCCTTCCAGACTAATGTGGTTTGATCAAGCCAGACCACCTGAAACAGAATACCAGGTGATCCTACATTCAAAACAGCTGGACAAAGCAGCCTTACAGATTACAGCCAGGATTTCTGCATCTTCTTAGAATCCCGCATGAAAGCTCCCCTTACCAGCAGGAAGTAGTTTGGAAAGAACGACGCCCAAATTCCCAAACATTGTCTATAAATGTTTGTTTTCATTTAAATGGACTTGGTTATATAAAATAAATAATAAAAAGAACTGTACATGACAGCCCCAGTCAATGGAATGCCAGAGCTTTGCAGACCCTGATGATTTGCATTAATTGTGAGAAAATGGAAAACTAGATATCCATTCTATTTTTTAAAAATTCTTTAGTATATTTATTTATGCAGTAAGTTGCCAATTCCCCTGGAACGTCTGGTAAATATGCAATCATGGTCTGAACAGTTATTCTAACAATAACTATAATCTTACTAAAAATATTGGGTTAAGAACATTTCAGTGTGGTGCTACTCTGAAGTTTACCATTTGGGGGTTTCAAGGAACTCCAATTTTTGAAGATGCTAACAATTAAGTAGGAAAAGTGGTACTTCATGTTCCAATCCCATTGGAGAAATTTCAAGGTAAAATGTAGTAAACACAGAACTTTTGAGAGTCTTTATACACTTACCTAGACCTTTGAACTCGTAAGTAGTAGCTCTGGAATGTACCATTTGTTCAACTTATTGGTAATTTAGGAATATCTTAACTATTCTATGGATCAGATAATAGAGAATTTACTCTGCATTTTCTTGATAGAATAACATATAAAGCTTTGAAGTAAGTATTTTATTGATGATCTCAAATCCAATTTCATTTGCCTTAGGAGCTTTTTTGGTCAACTTTTATAAATTTTGTCAAAAAATGGAATTGCAAAATTTCATATTGTTAATTGCTTATCTCTGTCTTTCTCCCCCTCTCATATATGTACACACAATTTGCCAAGTACACAGTCTTTAAGGTGTTTCAAAATTAAAAGGAAGTAGGTTCTCTTTTAGAAGACTATTTTTCCATTTTAACTATAAGAACATAGCACTTAATGTTTTTTGGAGTTGAAATTTTGGTAGAATTTAGCATAGGTTGACACAAGTTCTTAGATATAAGTCCATAAATGGAAAATGAATTTCTAAAATGTTTGTGAAAATCATCAGGATTGCTAAATGAAATGTAACTTAAATATGCAACTATTCAATCTCTAATAATAATAATGATGATGATGATGATGATAATCATCTCAGTTCCTACCCCTGGTAAAGGAGAAATGGTTTTATATGTATTGTCCACCCAGTTTGCAAAGCAATCTGTGAACCTTTTAGAAATTGAGGGCATTGTAATAGTTCTTCAATTTTTCAGATTTTAAAGTTCTGTATATTTCCAAACATTTAAAGAAATTATGCTCTTGAGAGTCAGACCCATAACACTAAAGAAGGAAATCCCAGAATCTGTGCAAACTTTGTGTATGATGATTAAATACATGTCATCTAAGGAATACAATCTGTATCCAATACTTTTTCAGGGCATTTGAATAAATGCTTTGAAAGTTATCTAAGACTCAGCCAAGTGGAACTATGTTTCCTTAGACCCGGTCACTGATGATTATATATATATATATATATATATATATATATATATAGTTTTTGGAGTGGTAACATTGACACCAACTGAGTTGGGCAGATAGGCTCAGGTCAACAAAGTGAAAGAGTCAATACAACATTACATTTTTGTAGCTTTTCCCCAGTGAAGGAACAAAACTTTTTTTTTTTTAATCCACACTGGCTTTTCTTTCACTACTTTACACAAACAGATTCTGCTTATCTATGTCACATAGTTTACAACATGAAACTAAAAGTCTTGATTATGAAGCAAGGAAACATCCCAACATTGCCTAATTGTGGTCATACTATGTATATAGTACTTGAATTGAGAAATTGGGTGTGTCCTGTGCTGTGTGTTTCCTTTGACTTGTAGTCTGGCCGGCAGCTAACACACTTAAAAAAGAACATTGGCTGCATCACTGTCATGATGTGCTTGAATCACCCTGATTTTTACTGACTTCTGAAAACTCCTTATCCAGAGAGATTTTGGACCTCAGAATTATTGGTATCAGCTACTGATGAATATTGACAAACAATTATATATCATCATTACTTCCTTTTCCATTTGCCATTAACCCATGAGCAGTGAGTGGTGAAAGTAAAACTAAGGGCTAGCTACTTTTATGAATGACACCTACCTTGCATTTTACAGGTACATCTAGTGATATTCCACCTTCTGAGGAAACCCAAAGGCTTCTGTTACAGTAAACTGGTCCAGGTTGGTAGTGTACATATAAAAAATATTCCATTCTGTATCAAAACTAGGCACATGCCTTTATTTATAGTAACAGAAGTTAACAGAGTTAAGCAGTTTTGACTTGGGTCCTGTTTCTTGGCATCCTACATCAGGCATACACATCTCAACACATCTCTGCCTGTTACTCCAGGGATCTAATCTCAGGTTTATCAGTGGGTAAAAGGAAGGTGAAATCACACTTGGATCTATACTGGTGAGTAACTAAAAGCACAACCTCTCATTCATATTGCTTTAAAACATATACAGCATATATGTTTCAAAAAAAAGAATATATTGATCTCTTTTGGTGTTGAACCAACAGTATTGTATGATGCAAGGTTTTAACAAATGATAATAATAAATACAAATTTTACTGTAGAGTATGTTTTAGACAAATGTGTCTTTTAATATGTAAAGCCTACACTGTAGGTTGTTCTTTTTAGTTTTATTTTTTTTTCTTTTGTTTTTGTAGTGGTAGAAAATGTTGAATTGTCCATCAGCATGAGCCAAGGGTTCAGGTTCATTACTGAGATCCCCACAATGCCAATATTTGCAATGCAAACAATTAGTGTCCCACTGTGTGAAGGGCTCTGACACATGCCTGCCTGCCTCTAATGGGCCAGCCTCCTTCAGAAGTCTTCCTGTTTCCATGGACCTTGCTTTGACACAGGGATAGCATGAAGCTGCCTAATAACCTCGGGATTCACTATGTCATACCTCTCACTCATTACCAACAGCTACACAGAGACAGTAGTGTATGCGGTGGGCCCTTATATCATTTTCATGTTGAACCTCCTGGGTCCAGCCACCTCCCCTTCCACAACAGCACCATTGTTTTTTCGGGGCACATACTCAAGGTCAATGCTGTTTTTGTGCTTGCCTTTTCCTCGGCTCCACACAAAAAGCAGGAGAAAACAAAACAAAACCACTCCCAGGAAGGTGAAACAGCCCATGGCTGTAGATACCAGTATTGTTTTAAGGTCCAGGGAAAAGGTATTGGCATTAGTGCCGTTGGAAATGGTGTCATTGGAGTCGGTCATGTACATTGGGGTCCTGTTTGCGTAAAGGAAGCGGTCTGAGGTGAATCCCTTTACAGTGAGAGAAGCTGTGAAGGTGTCATTCCCAGCAGCATTGCTAGCAATGCAAACATACAACCCACTGTCTTGATCCTGCGCAAAACGGATTTCCAAGGTACCATCACCCAACACAGTGGCCCTTCCATTGGACTTGGCAGTGATAAAACGCCTTCGGGGTGTCACCCAGGAAATCACTGGCTGTGGATCTCCATCAGCATTGCACTCCAGCTGGACCGTCTGTCCTTCATCCACTAGTAGATGCTGTAGCTTTTTTTCACGAATTTTGGGCTTTTTGCAGGTAAAATAAAAAGAAAGAGCAGTGCTATGGAAATCCTTAAATGACCTCTCACGTATGGTGTCTGGCCCGGCACACATGGGTTGTTGGCCCCCAAATTGTAGGGTGGGTTGTCTCTGTAGGAGCCAGAGAAGTCGGCAGTCACAGGCTAGTGGGTTGTTGTTAATGCTCAGGACCTCCAAAGCCCTAGGGGAGGAGAAGACATTCTCTTCCAATGTTTCCAGCAGGTTCTGAGACACATTGAGTACACGGAGGAAGCGGAGCCCTTGGAAGGAGTGAGGCTCAATAGTGCGGAGTTGGGCGCCCACTATATGAAGCTCTTGTAGGCGAATCAGGTCAGAAAACATGCCTGCTTCGATAGTGCTGATGGGATTGTAGGAGAGGTTAAGGTGGGTCAGGTACACCAGGTGTTTAAAGGCAAGGAAGGGGACAGTGGACAGGTTGGTGTTAGTGATGGAAAGGGATGTGAGGTTGAGACCATAGAGGCTATTGGCTGGCATCATGTCCAGCAAAGGCCAATAGTCAATCTCTAGGTGTTTCAGGTGGAACAATCTTTTAAAGGCATACACAGGCATATTGTTGATATTAAGATGCTTCAGATGCAGGGTGATGAGGCTGCGGAGGTGGGAAAGGGCTTCTGTTGGTACTGCTGTTAAGTTGCACTTCTCCAGAGTGAGCTGCTCCAAGCTAAGTAGTCCGCTGAAGGCCCTGTGTGATATATAAACCAAATCATTGTCCCCCACTTCTAGAGACTTCAGGTTATGTAAATCCTGGAACATGTAGTCCAGCAAAATGACAATCTTATTTTCACTAATGTCAAGCTTGGTGAGGTTGGACAGTCCTGTGAATACTCCCAATGGTACCAACTTAAGACGATTGCCTTTCAGTCGGAGGGAACGCAAGTTAAAGAGGTTGTTAAATGCTCCAGGCTCCACATTGGTGATGATGTTGTCACTCAAGTCTATCTCCTCCAAGAGAGGATATGAAATGAATTCTTCAGGGTTTATGCTTTTTAACCTATTTTTACTGAGGTCCAAGATTTTGGTCTCAATGGGAATGCCTTCTGGGATGGCAATCAAACGTCTTCGGTGGCAGCTAACAGATTTGTTCTGGGCAGAGCACTCACAGCGAGCAGGACAGCCGATGGTGGATCCCATGAAGAGTAACACCATAGCCAGACCCAGGAATGGCTGCCAGCATGGTATGGCCGTGTGAAGCATGACTCCACTTCTTAGTCTACGCCTTGGTTATGGGCCTGCATGGATGGGGGAAAGAGAAGGTGAAAGGACAGGTTAGGACAGACACTGGGAATGGGACATAAGTAAGGAACAGTTAGAAAACAAAGATACCAGATTTGGTGGCAATCAGATTTGGGATTATACTCAAGGATTCCCATATTATCTATGGGAATTTGTGCTTATGTGGTCTTGGCTACTAAGTAGGGATAATGGAGGTGGTAACCGTAAGAGCTTCTAAGATTTATCATGACCAACTCAGCATTGGAAAACTACAGATAGAAGTTTAGTGTTTGGCACAGACGAAGCAAAACAGAATATGTTTCATATCCAAAAATCCTTATTTTTAAAACTCAAAGGAAAAGAAGCAGGTCAGTGGTAAAAGGACACTAGTTCTGTGTGAATGAGTGCCTGCATCTCCGAGAGATCATCTTCTATTATAATCAAAGCTAGTAGAAGTTTCAATAATAGGCCTTGGGTCCAATATTCAAATCAGTTAACATTTACTGAAAGATGTTCAGAACTTTTACTTCATATGTATACACTGTATAAAGAATAGCTTTTAATTTTGAGGCAGCCTTCTGTCAGAGTTCAGTGAATCGTGACTGAGGAAAGTTGCTTATTTGAGGTAGACATGTTTGCCTGTTTTACCACTCTGCCACTGTATTTCTTACAGGGATGAAAGACTTGAGAAACCACTGTAACTATAGTAAAAATGCTTCGATTATGATATTAGTTTCAATATCTGGGATAGGGAAGATGCAATTATAAGAAAAATAAGTTTTATACACCAAACAGTAAGAAAATTGGCATATCACAGAATAGTTTTATTTTCATAATGTAAAACTGATTTCAGTCAACAGTAATTCTGAATAACAAAATTCCTTAGAATAAACTTGAGAAGCCATTTGCAGAACTACTGTGGCAACTACTAAATCCTACTAAGTACAAATTCAACTTACTAAACAGATAAGCTATACTTAGATGAAATGTAAACATTGTAAATATATTATCAATAGACACATTACAAAAACATTTTTGAACTTAAAAAATTAATTCTAAAGTTTATAAATTGAACCACTACATATATACGTCTTAAGTAAATTTTATTTGATTCTTCAAATTGACATTAGTTCTATGTATTTAAGTTTTAATTTTTCTTATTTGTCTGTTACAGAGGAAAATTAGAGAGCTCAGTTATATGTTAATTATATGTTAATGTATGACTCCATTGTAAAACACTGTAAAATACTGTGTCAATAGTACACTATAAAACCATGGTAAACCATTCAGAATCATTAAAACTAAAAATAATATTAATACTACTGTAAAATATATACAATTATAATGAGACAATGTGACACTGATAAAATATGAAAGCTAAGTAAAAAATTACTTTGGAATCTACCTGAAAGTCACTTTTTGTTGTTGATATTTGAAAAATTCAAATAATTGGAGATATACATATATACCTAGAATAAGATTCAGTTTTATATTAAACATATTTTATGAATGACATTAGAAGCTAATAATGAAAAAGTAAATTGTATTGTATAAATTTATAACATTGGTTTAACAGATAAATACACATGCACACACACACACACAGCTGCTAACGTTGAGAATATATTTTAAATTCATGAAAAGGGATGGGTTGAAGGCAGTTGTTTATCAGGAATAATGGCAAATGCCAACAAAGGATTAGGCAATAATTATAAATCTGAAAATAGACAATAAATACTAGCAAAGGCCATGAATTTCAATGGTAAGCAAGGAATTGAAAATTGCATACAATTATAATTATATCATATTTTGCTTTTAGGTTAAGAAAATTTGTTAATTTAGTTTTACCCAAGAATTAGCAAGGTTAGAAAGAAATGAGTGTTCACACACTATTGTCAGAAGTATAAACTGAAATTCAAATACAATAATGAGGTTAACGTATATGTTTTGAGTTTAAATATATGTACATTTAACATGTTCACCCTTCTGATCCATATATTCTACATCTAGAAATGCATATTTATCAAATAATTAAATGTGTGTGTGTGTGTGTGTGTGTGTGTGTGTGTGACAGATTGAGCTAAGGTATATGAACTATCATTCAGTCACATACTCAAATACTAGTCAACCAGTACATAAATAAAACTGTTTTAATTTATTTGCATGGAAACAGGATGTAATATATTTTTTCTCACTTGTGATTATGAACATTATATGAAAATGGGTCATATAAACAAATCTTTCTTCCAAATAATTGTACAATTGGGCATTCCCAGTAGCAGCATATCAAGTGTTCTACAGCTCAGGTGTTGTGTTTTATACTTTTACTATGCTAGTGGATATGAAATTGTGTATCCTTGCATTCTCATAACGAGTTTATTGGCAATTTATATGTTTTATATTCAAATATTTTACCCACTTTTATTTGGGTTGTATTTAATTATTGAGATGTAAAAATTACTTACATATTCTAGATACAAGTTCTTCAATATTATATATGTGTGTACACACACACACACACACACACACACACATTGTCTATTTTTTTGCATTTCTTTGGTTTGCCTTTTAATATCTTTTTATTCTTTTTTTTTCTTTAAATTTGAAACAAGCTTGTTTTACATGTCAATCCCAGTTCCCTCACCCTCCTCTCCTCCCTTGTTGCCACAACCTCCATCCTATCCCCTTTCTGCTCTCCAGGGAGGGTGACACCTTCTATGGGGGATCTTCAAAGTCTATCACATCATTTGTTTGGAGCAGGGTCTAGGCCCTCCTCCATGTGATGTGTCTAGGCTGAGAGAATATTCCTCTATGTGGAATGGGCACCCAAAGTCCATTTGTACATTAGGGATAAATACGGATCCACTACCAGAGGCACCATAGACTGCCTTTAATATTCTTGTTGGCCTCTAAAGAACAGGTTTTAGGATCTCTGTAAGTTTAATTTGACTTGTCACCTTTTGTGATTTATACCTTGTGTTCTACCTGAGATCTCTGTCTATGCCACTGTCATGAGAATTTTTCTTTGTGTGTTAATTCCAGACATTTTACTTTGACCATTTACTTTTATTCACTCATTTTTATGTTACTTTGTGTATGTTATGGGGCAGATCTGGAGATACCTACAACTGTCCAGCCCAAGTGTTGGTGGGCCTAAAAAGGCCAGAACTCGAGGCCTAGTGGAACTTCCTGAACCTGGCTAAAATTTGGCAACCTGTCTTTGATCTATAACTTCCATATAGGAGTGACTCAGCAAGGCCTGACCTGAGACTGCCTCTACCTAGTTACTGTGGTGAAATATCATTGGCCCGTACACCTCACCACATCCTAAGTTCCCCACTTTCTCCCTATATAAGCACCTGCCTGATGCAATAAAAAGAGATCCTGCTTTGAGAAAGCTCCCAGGTCAGCGTGATTTCCTCCGGGGGTGGGTGGAGGTGGGGGATGGGTGGTGGGTGGGGGTGGGTGGTGGGTGGTGGTGGGGTGGGTGGTGGTGGGGGTCTGAGTCACTGAAACTCTCCATCTCACTCAGCCACAGGGAGAGACATGCTAACCTGCTAAATGGCTCTTCCACAGCCCTGCCTGAGGGAGAACTCGGAAAAGTGTGACTTTTTAAACACACTTGCCTTACCTTCTGATTTATCTGAATTGTCTAAAGTTAGCTGGAAAACACACACATGTGTATATCCAGAGTTTATTCCATTCCATGTACTTGTCTATCCTTTCACTAAACACTACTTGTAGTTATTACTGATAGTAACTTTTAAGGCTTGAAATAAGTTGTAAAATATTAGTTTTCATCTTCTTTTAAAAGAATCCTGTAGGTCTGTTAGATATATGAATATATATATATATATATATTCAGTTTGCTAACTGGTTAAAAATGTCTAACCAGATAACAATATAATTGTGCTGACTGTAGATGAATTTCTGAAGAACTGGTGATAACATTGAGTTTCCTAATCTGTGAAGATGGTATTTTCTTTGTTTATCAAGAAATTGCATTTCCTTTGGCAAATGTTTTTATATCCATATCTAGAGTAGTACCTCTTTTTATTTGTTATTTATGTTTGCTTCTTCTTTGTTCACTCAATCATTATGCTAATCTTTATTACTTTGAATGTTTATAGATGTTCTTCATTAACAAAAATTTGTATTTTAAGTAATTATTGGGTTTTGAAAAGTGCCTTTCTCTATTGATGGAGATAACCTTATTGATTTGATTTTTTTCTCATTTTGTTTTAAAATGGTAAATATATTATAATTAGATTTGAATTTTAAATCAATCATGTTCTCATGGGTTATATATTTCTGCATGATTAAAAATATATTCTACTTTATTTTTTTTCTGGAGTTCATTTGCTAATACTTGATTAATGATTTTTTTCTACTTAATGAGAAGACCCTCATTTTTATTTTTAATCATATATTTACATAGCATTAGTATGAGAGTAGCACAGAAAGTCTCATAAGGCAATTTGAAAATATTTACATATTCACAATTTCTCATAGACTTTATTTAAAATTGTTGATTTTTCTTCTGAAATATTTGAAAGAAACAAATAATCTAGAATTCTCTTTGTGTTAAGGCTTTAAAGACTGAAATCAGGATTTTAGTAGATATTAGAGTATTTATGTTTTCTATTTCTTTTTGTGTCAATTTTAGTCAAGGAATTTTGTCTACATAGCAAATGTATTTGTCAGATGTTATTATAAAGATACATTTTCTCTCTAATGTTAGGAAGACCTAACATTAACTTTGGTTGGTGAAAAATTACATTTTTGATAAGACAGAAAGTTATATATTTCATTGGACCTTCTAAGAAACAAAGTATTGCTTATATTGATATTTTCTGTTTTATGTCATTTTACCTTACTAATACTAGTTCTTACCATTTGTGTTTCTGAGTTTTAATTTGTTTTGGGTTATTTTGTTCCCCTTAATTATTTTAGCACACAAATAATCCTCATGTTTCTCTTTATCAGCCAAAACAAAACAAAAGGTTGAAGGATAGTTGATTTTTTTATTTTTGTTTTTTGAGGCTTTTGTTGATTTGCCAGTGGTCAAGTTGATATGACATCATATCCCTTTATCACTATGGGTGTTATATAAACTCCCCCCTTTTCTCTTTCTCCCTCATTTGAGTTATAGTCCCTCTTACGTGTCTTTGACTGGCCTGGAACTCACTCTGGAGATCAGGAGTCCTTGAACTCACACACTCTGTAGATCAAGTGTCCTTGAACTCATAGAAATCTGCCTGCCTTTACTCCATTGAGTGCTAGCATTAAAAGCCACCATAGTAATAAATCATTTCCTATGAATAAGTTTTTTAAGCAAACTTTATAAAATATAGCTAAAGCATTTTATGGGGGATATTTGAAGATTTTAAAGGTCAATTTTAAATGAATGTTACTGTCTTTTTTGCTTATAAGACATAGCATGCTCATTGTTTTAATTGGACTCCTAGCTTTTCACTATTATCTTTTAGAGTGGAGTAGGTACAGTTCCCGTAGTGTACAAGGAGAACACTAAAGAGCGGTATCAACTTTATTGCAGACTTTAGAAGAAACAAAAAGTGATTACCAACAGGGAGTTAACTTGGTTGGATTCAAACTTTCATTTCTGTTTTTCCTACTGTAGGTACATACTAGGGTACTGCCTGTGTAGATATCTCTCACTTCTTACCTTTTAAGTATCAGCCTAAAATCTGGGTCCTCCCATGCCTTTTGAAGACCTACTATCATTCTCTGATCTGTGAGTTACTGGTGTTTAGTCAATGAATTTTCAAATATCTGTGTCATTTCTAGATATAATATAACTTCAGTTGTGGTCATAGAATATACTATGCATTTTTTGCAATTCTTTGAAATTGTTGAAAGCATTTTATTGTACCTCCACTTTACTTACCTCAATGACTATTTTGTATCAGTTAGAGAGGGATAAGATAAGACCAAGTCGAAATACATTAATAGAAATGGGTTAATATTTAAGACAGAGCTAGCCAATAAGAAATGCTAGTAAAAGATCAACAGCTTTATATCTATCTAATATAGTGTCTCTGTGTGTTATTTGGGGCTGGTGGGGCTCTGGGACCAGGACAGCAGGAAAACCTACTTGTAACAGCTCTCTTCTATTACACATTTATGACAAGTTGGACTGTGTTGTCACCAGCACCAAGCAACCTGAGAAAACATAGATGGAAACTTCTTAAACTGGGAGTAAAAATCTTCACTCCTTTAAAGTTGAATGTGTCTGAGGTTTGTCATTATATTTACAGTTAACCTCCCCAGGGAGCAAGGGAGAAAGAATCCTAGGCACAGGGAACATATGGGTGAAGACATGTAAACAATGGAGAAATCCATGCTACAGGAATTTATAGCAGTCTTGAATAGGTTGAGCAAAGGCTGAAAAGTTCAGTATGGTTGAGGACGTAATTAGGGGAATGAATTTGCAAGGTGTCTGTAAACTGTGATAAGTTATTTTGACTTTATCCTGAAGGCAATGGAAAGCCATTAAAGTGTTTCATTCAAAGGAGTGATTTACATTTTAGATTAATCTGAAGGCAGCAGAAAAAAATAAATTACAGAAAGGAAAGACTTGAAGCTGTAAATTTCGAAGACTATTATATTAAATGCCGAGTTGTGGTCCTGACTCAAGAGATCTTCTATTTGGAACAGAAGCACTACACTTAGGAACTGGCTGCAGGAAATGTAGCAAAAAAAGAGGGAAAGGTGATTTCTAGTCTTTCGATAACTGAATAGGACCTAGTGTCCTTTATTAAGATAAGGCCTTAAAACAGCAAAAGTGGGAGGAATTCTTGGCTCCTTCAAATGTGTCCATTTGAAGTGACAGTCCTTGAACAAATAAATGATTTTATACTTCTTATATAAATCTAAATAAGGGGAAGCTTAAGAGGCCTCAACTCTACAGAAAGAACCTATCTTCAGGGAATAGCATACCCTTTGGTTGTCCAGTACTAATTGGTCATCCATGAAAACATGAGTGTAGTGACATTATACGGACTATACAGGCAGTATTTATATATTTAGGAATGTATGTGAAGGGTCTGGAGAGATAGTTCAGCAGTTAAGAGCACTGGCTGCTCTTCCAGAGGACCCTGGCTCACTTCCCAGCACCCACATGGTAGCTCACAACTATCTATAAGTACAATTCCAGAGAATCTAACACCCTTGACAGACATACATGCAGGCAAAGTATCAATGCACATAAAACATAATGAATAAATCAAATTTAAAAAGCTGTATTTGTGTAGGTACACACATATAACAATAAGAAATGCAAAAAGGGGCCATAAATCCATGAATTTTAAAGAGAAAAAGGGGTTATATGTGAAGGTTTGGATGGAGGAAGGGGAAGAGACAAATGATGTAAATATGTTCTCAAAATAATCTTTAAAATTAATACAATTAAAAATTTCAAATATATATATAATACAGTTTTCTTTTATAAGGTGGGTAAATATATAATATGTGTTATAATTATATCACTCTGGGTCTCTATGCTGAGGATAATTAGTATTTTAGTTTGAATTGCTAGTAAGGAGTAAGGGACAATTTTTTTTTTTTTTTTTTGCTTTTGGAGATAGGGTTTCTCTGTGTAACACTCCTGGCTGTCCTGGAACTTGATTTGTAGACTGGTCTCAAACTCACTTAGACCTGCCTGCCCCTGCCTCCTGAGTGCTGGGATTCAAGGCATGAGCCACCACATCCTGACCATATCATTCTTTATTTAAGTTCTGCTGGAGCATGTTGTTATCTGTGGCAGAGTTTGCTCAGGGTAGAAATAAACAGTTAAATAATATAATTGGCATCTTACTTTTTATAATTGACTTCAATGATGATTTAGGAAAAAGGTCTTTATTGGGTCTATTAATTTAACCAGGAGAGGCTACCATGGAAAACACTGTGCAATTTGATTCTGACTGCAGAACTTGAATTGTATTTAGGCATTCATTTTTAGACAGGGTCTTACTATACAGCACAGACGGGCTTCAGATTTGATCTTATTCAGCATTTCATGTATATGCCATGGTGTCTGGCACTAACATTTGTTTTCTTTTAAAAAATGGATATTTTGGCTCTATTAAAAAGAACTATCAAAAAGGATATGTAATCAGATGCCAAAAAACACTCATTGGATAAAAGACAGACTTTTCAACAAATGATGTTGGGAAAACAATATTAGCTTGCAAAATTAAAAATGATAAACAACGTTAGATCCTTTCCTCATACTCTGTACAATAATCATATTGATGTAGATCAAAGATTTTAATGTAAGAGCTAGACCTCAAGAATTGTTAGAAGAAATGTGGGAAAACAACTCAAGGTACAGGCCTAAGCAAAGGCTTCCTTCCTAAAGCTCAGAAAACATTGCAAAAACTGACAGATGGGATTGCATACAATTCAAAAGAGTTTGAGTAGGATAGCCAAGGGAACAGTTATTAAGTGAAGGGACAACCCATGGAATTCTGGGGAAAACAAAAAGAAAACCTTTGTTAGCTGTAAGTGTCCCAGAGGGTTAATGTCTATAGTGTATAAAGAACTAAAAAAAGGAGAAGTCAAATATCCCAAACATCAAATGATCTGACGAACAGATATTTCTGTTGAAGTACATGGAGAAAGAAGTAGGAGAAAGAGAAGGGGAGGAGAGGAAAGCATGTGTGACTAGAAGATTGAATCAGGGTAGGAATAGAAGACAGAAGAGAGAGAGAGAGAGAACATAAAAGAGGGAGCCATTATTGGTTTGAAGAGAAAACTGAACCCAAAGAAAGGTCTAAAGACCTACAAGACTGTTGCCAACTAACAATTTGAGCAACCGTGGAAAGGCTACCATAAATGCCCTTCATGGATAGTGAGATCAATAACTAACTTATCCACCATCATGGAGACCTCATCTAGTACTTGTTGGAAACAGAAGCAAACACCCATACATAAACACTGAGTTGAGCTAGAATCCAGATGCAGAGGGAGAGGACAAGACCAGGTTGCAGAAACACATAGAGACAGCTGACCTGAAAAAGGAGGAGCTAACGGCTCCCAGACTGATAGCTGGGAAACCAGCATGGGCCTGACTCAGGTCCCCCTGAATATGGGTCTCAGCCAGAAGGACTGAACATTCTAAAGGACCTCAGACAGTGGAACCAGGATGTATTCCTGGTGTACAAAAGGACCTTGTGGACACACCCCCCATGGAGGGATAACTGCCTTAACCTAGAGACAGAAGTCCTAGTCCCTACTTCAACAACTTGACAGATTTACATGACCCCACCTGGATGTCATTGCCTACAAGAGTGTAAGTATTAGCTTGGAATCCAGCATGGGACTGACTTAGGCCCCCTGAATATGGGTCTCAGCCAGAAGGACTGAACAGTCTAAGGGACCTCAGACAGTGGAACCAGGATGGATTCCTGGTGCACAAAGGGACCTTGCAGACACATCTCCCATGGAGAGATGCTTCCTTAACCTAGAGACAGGAGAGAAGTCCTAGTCCCTACTTCAAATGACTTGACAGATTTACATGACCCCACCTGGATGGCATTGCCCTACATGTGAAATTGGGGTGGGGGGATGGGAGGGGAGGGTGGTCAGGGTGCATGTGAGTGGGTAGAGAGGGTAAGAGGGAGGGATAGAGGGAAGGAGGGAGTGAGGGAGAGGGAACTGGGATCGACATGTAAAATTGAAAAAAATTAATTAAAAAAAACAAATGGCCAACAAACACGAAAAAAGTGCTCGATATTACTAGGCATCAGAAAAATGCAAATTAAAACAGCATAGTTTTCAGATCAGCCCAGACAGAATGGCTGTCATGGATGAAACAGTAACAAATGCTGTTGAGAATGTGGAGGGCAGAGAATTGCTATATGCTACTGGCAGGAATACAAAGTGATCTAACCACCATGGAATTCAGTCAGATGACACAACAATACCACTTCTGTGTATGTACTCAAGTAACTCTAAGTCAATATGACAGAAATACAGGTAAGCGTATTAAAGCATTATTCAGAATACCCACATTACAGGATAAGTCTGGGTATCCATCTATATATATATGTGTGTGTGTGTGTGTGTGTGTGTGTGTGTGTGTGTGCATGTGTGTGTATGTATTTTATTTGGCCATAAAACATGACATTATGTAAAGGCTAGAATTTTTGTTCAACCAGGGATATCATATTGAGCAAAAAAGCCACACACAAACAAAAACAAATAAGACATGTTTGATTTGTGGGTATTAGAATCCTCATATAAACATATTCATATGATATGAAAATAGATGGGAGATTTGGGAAAGGAAGGAGTCTAACAGGAGGTATAGACTGAGGAAATGAATGCAACCAGGGTGAATATAGTTAAAATTCGTGAATTATTTGAAGAAAATTATCAGTATGAACCCCAGTACTATATATGATGGCTATAAGAATATATATCCAGAATATTTGTTACAGCTTGGAAACTATAGAGGAAGGTATTACTTTATTGTATGCCTCTCAAATATTTCTCTGTTTTAGTCTAGAAGCACAAACTGCTGACTCCATTTAGCTCTTGCTGTCAGCAGAAGGCTTATGATCAAAGCTTGCTCACAATGTCCAACTGTGACCAAGGTTTGACAAGATGAACTTTGTTTTGTTGAGAATAAAGCAGGAAACTGAAATCTATAGGGAGCTTACTAGGCTTGTTCATTGATTCTCATCAAAGGGACTCTGCAAGCATAATGATTAGTACCTTATTAAACTTAGTGGGTGAAGCTGGTTATTTTCATCGTTACATTTTCTCTATGCTGGCTACTTCCCACTTATTCTTGCACTGGAGAAACACAAATATAAGTATCAGGGATGGTGCAAAAGTCAACCTACAAGAACAGAACATGCAAGTATGTTGGCTCACTTAAGTGGCTCAGGTTCTGGTTCATATATTTGCTAGTGATAAGCCATAGATGGCGATACCTATCATTCTTCTCTGTGAATTTGTCATCATGAAAGAGAGCACTGATCACTAAAGATGTATATATCAAGTGCCTAACACATTAATAGCTGTCATCATACCAATTAATAGGAGATAATTATTGGTTTCTGGAGGTTCTATTGGTCAGGATCTCCTTGGAGGATAGGAGAGTATTGCAAGAGTAAGTCTCCTAATGGGTGATACAGCAGTCAGGAAAAGTGGACAGATTATACAATGGAGAGAAACAGAGAGTGTTAAACAGCTAGAATCTTTAAAAACACAAGAAAAGAAAGGAGTCACAGCTGTATATTGGGGAAAAGGAAGGTTGAAAAGGACAAATGACTTAAATTGATGATAAAGTAGTGATAAAGAAAGGATAAACACCTTAAGCTGGGCAATTCTATGAGGAATTTAGTTTTCTGGCAACTGAACAAGAGCACACACAATAAATGGACAATATGTTAATCTCTATAAAACTCTTATGTTAGCTACTGGTTTTGTTTTCTCCAAATAAACCTATTTCCAAAATGGTGAAGGGGCTGGCTGGTGAGGGGAATGAGGTAGTGAAAAGAAGGTAGAGAAGGATTTGATGAATAAAAGCGCAAATGAACCAAACATTCCAGATGTCTAAAATTATTAAATCTAAATCTCATGTTCTATCAAATCAGATAATAGAGAGTTTGGAAACTTGTGTGAAGGATTTGAAAACTAAAAAAATAAAAAAAATTAAGTTTTGTGTCTTAAATCTCAATAGAGTCCCTACAAAGGGACCAACTTAACTTGAAATTGAAGCTTAAAGTCATAAACCTGACAGGAGATACATTTATGCTTCTACATAATCTCCAGATAGTGTACAAAGCATTGCATATCTATTTCTATTCCTTTATTTGGTTTTGGTTGGAGGAGATACTAAGTTTTGATACTGAAGCTTGGAGAATGTTCAAGGAGAAAAGATGATTGCCATTATGAAGCTAGATAGGTAGATTATCCAATATGCTTTGTGTTATAAAATAATGATTAATATCAACCATAAAGGGTGATGATCAAAGGTACTCAGGTGCTCATGCAGGAGGGCATACCTTATTTAGACACTGATTCTATAAATAATTGAAGGTAGTTCCGGATATATAGTTACTGCAACAATGACTGTTAGATATTCAGAAGTTATCGTTTGACTCTTAGGATGAATTCATCTGTTTGCAGATGAGCTGCTTATCGTTTACTGTAATAAAGTTTATATACATTGATATAAAATGAATATAAAATTAGTGTTGGATATGTCATCAGAGAGTATCTTTGTTTTGTCCTTCTGTTTTCTTTTGATAGTTTTTCTATGAGAGGTCAACAGATTAGGGAAGCTCTTATTGACCTGGAGACATCGGAGTAGTTAGTGTTTTCTGGAACTGACCATTTTAAAGTTGACTCCTTTGAAGTAGTGATTAAGTGACTTTTTTGGATCTTCAGTCAAAGGTTATCTCATACTTAGTTCCCTTTTACTTGGAGAAGTGAATTTGTTTGTTGGGTAGTGTGTCCTTCCACAGTCTCTGGTGATATTACATGCTAAGCTCCAAGTTCCTTCCTAGGTTGTAGCACTGTGAAAGACAGGAGGCTACCAGGGGGCTAACATTCTCATGCATGTTGCATTTAGGACACGGGGAATACACATCCAGGGGCCCTGGAAGTACAAAGTCAATCCCAATACTCTGCCACAGGAAAACCTCTACTTAATATTTGCTTTGCAGATTTTCTAGCAAAAGAAAAAAGGTATGATGCATCTATAGCTGCAGAGGAAAGCCATTAAAGATGCTACACAATCCCTTTTCAACTTATATCATGATTTCATAGGTGAAATCACCCTTTTGCTAATGTTTCATTTGTCTAAAGTTGCAGCCATAGATTGGGGAAAGTTGTCCTGTCCACTATTTCTTTGTCTGTTGTTCTTGTTGCTGTTTATATCTTATTTATTTATTTATTTATTTATTTTGTGTGGGGGGCAGGATATTTTGAGCTCTTAACTTCTATATATAATTCTTTTGTTCTTTTTCATTAATTACTCCATAAAATTTTTATACCAATAACTGATACTCTATTTGTATGCTTTTGTTGGTTTTGAGATAGGGTCTTATGTAGCCAAGAATGGCTTTGAGCTTCCAGTTGCCCTGCCTATGCTTCTGTAGTGCTGAGAGTATAGGAGTTTGTCACTATATACACATATATATATATATTACTATATATTATGTAAATGTTACTATAATATATATGATAAATATATATATATATATATGATACTATAATAATTCTTCTTAAAGATAGGAACACACACACTTTTCTCAATTCTCTATGAGTTATGCTGTACTTTTTCTGACCATAAAAAAGACAAATCTATTTCAAAACATGAGTTCATCTTGTATTCAAGTGACTAACTATTAGCAAAGATTGTCCAAAGCCATTAATTAATAGTTTTTGTTTAATCTTTCCTCTGCAATGGGAGAATTCCCTGTTCTGGTGTTTATTTTGATCTCTTTGAAATGCAAATTATTGCTCTTCTCCAATAGTTTCAAATCTCCTTTTGGCCTACATAGAGAGACACTTGGACATATAGATATGCCTATTCTACTTAAGGCTTTTAAAGATTAAAGTGGGGCTGTCTAATTTAAGGTTTGCCTCTCATTGAAATTAATATTACTAATCAAAAGACAGTCAATCTAAAATGTTTAGTAACCCATAAGCTATATAGTGGTAATTAATCACATCACAGAGATCTGCCTCTGTCTTAACACTTACTCTTAGTTTTCTTACTTGAAAGTGGAGTCATAGTAACAACCCTACAGGAATAATGTGAAAATAAGATGTGATAGTGAAGCTAAAGGAAGGAGAAATGTGTCAGACACAAAATATCTCAATGCCTTCAAAGTCTTTACTGATGTAAATAGTTACCTACTGTGGATAGATTAAGGTAAAAAGAACATATGGAATTTGTTTTTTCTCCTAAGAAATTAGTTACAACTTTCTGAGGACAGACAAAAGAAGCTCTGAGATGTGCACTGCTGCTTATTTGGAGAGAAGGAAAGAAATGTCTGACTACTGGTGGTAGATAGGCTAAAGAAACACCCCAGCTGATCTGTACAATGCGTGCGGCCACAGAGGGTGGCTGCTCCTTTAGAGGGTTACTGAAGTTTACTTGAGGAAGTAAGATCAAATGGAAGAGTCCTGTTAGGCAGTTTTTCTTTTAGATTCCTGGGTTTTAGCTACTGTTCCATGAAGAACTGGACTCTTTGAAGTGTAAATACTCAGGAACAAAGAAGAGTTCTCTGGAGATCACCTGATTTAATTAGTCAGTGCTGAAAGCACCTGGACATTTTAGCTTCACTTGTTAAAAGCTGTTAAAATAAGATAGCTGCTTTAAATTCTTTCTGGACCGCTCTGGAAACTAAACGAGCATACACTTATACTCAATGACTGATGAACCCTGGAATCCTAGTGGTTTAAACTGTGGAAGTTTCTTAGTTGATCCATGAAGTCATTGAGGGGTTTATGCTCTCTTCTGGTTCCTCCCTCTTCTAAGTCCTTCTCATTTGAAAAGGGTCAATAACTCGAGGCTGATAAGAATGAGATTTGATGATCACACCCCATTTGCCACAACAGGCACAGAGTTGTGATAGAGGCTTAGAAAATTCCAGTATGTATGTGATCCATAGGAAGTGAACAGTGTAAGTGACAACTGATTTTACTACTAATTTAGTTTGTATGTAGTGTTTTGTGCTTCTGTGGTTATGTTATTCTAGGATGGCCTTAAGCATCTAGAAATGGTCATTTTATATAAAAAGTCATTAACAACTTTGTATCTAATTTTTCCTTTTTTCTCACACATTAGAGATGCAAGCGCATTTTACCTCAGTATGGTTCAACCTTGGGCTTTTATTGATATAACAATCTTTATTAGAGTGAGTGTTGAATGTAAAATTCCTGTTGGTGTACCTATTCTGTTTTTCGTTTTTATTGTTTATTTTTCTAAATAGGTAAGAAATCAGATTTTGCCTCCAGTAACCTTAGCAATATGGGAAAATCTTAGTTTGAATAATGAAGCCCTTTGTTAGTCAAGATGGTATATGTACTCTAAACGAAAACAAAGTCTGAGCATGAGGAATGTCGCCTCAACTCCCAATGCTTAAAAATATGTACTAAGAATCCCTGAAAGATACCTTGAACTACTTTTCATTTCTTCTGAAGACACATTAATGCTATATAAAACAAAGAATATTATTTTGATAGTAATGCATGATAGGAATCATTGGACAGGGAAAAAGGAAGTAGTTTCCTGTCAGCATAATGACATAGAATATGAGAAATGAAGTAACTATTCTTGTCTCATATTAGTAAAAATTCTATTATTTTATAGTAAATTTTTAGATGAGGCGAAGAAGGAAAAATTCAACCTTTTAGAAAACACTAGAGCAATAAGTTTCATTTACGTCCTCAACTTATCCCTTTCGCACTCCAATTTCAGGAAATATTTTTAAACTTCTATTTATTTTAGCAACTTGGAGTTGTCAGTTTACTGCATGAATTCCAAGACCAGACACTGGAGCTGTGAATACTACTTAGTAGAAGAGTGCTTGCCTAGCAAGCTGGGCTCTGGAAAGCTGTCAAGGAAGCTTTAACTGATCAATAAACATCTACTGGGTAATGTGTATTATAAGACAGAGCTGGGGGACACAATGCAGTGAAAACATAATTCACATTCTCAAATACCTTACAGTCAGTAGGAAAAGTCCAATAATAAGTTAAGGATATTAAATGTTTTTTCCTAAATTTAAATAAATTATAACTATAAACAAAGATACATTATTACAGTAACAAATACATTGAGTTTTTTAAAACTATTATATACCCTGTAAAATAACTATATTTATGATTATCCTCTTTAATTGTCCTTTAGAACTAAAATGATGACTACAGGAGAGGTTTATTGAAAAAGTTCTAATTCTTGTAAATGAAAACAAAGGAATGCATTTACATCAATATACTTAATATAATTAAGGAAAACTACTCACAAATCAAAGGCTGAAAAAAGTACAACAAATGTGAGGTACCAGACTGTAGAGCATTGCATATTTAGTCTGTCAATTCTTTTTCCAGAGTCAGGCATGAAGAATCAAGAATGTAAACTCAGCCCTTCAGAGACTGAGATAGGATGGAGGGTTTAAGGCTAACCTAGGCTGCATAATAAGACACTGTCTTAAAACAATAAAGAACAAATAGATGTTTTTAGTGACCGTAGATTTAATCTTATGCTTTTGAAAAAGAAATAAGAACAAAACTATAATCATAGAATCTTCTGAAGGGATAAACAGCATACAGGTATTATAATATATAATCATATTACTTTCAATGTCTTTACTCAGTTAATTGACAACATTATCAGGTTGGGATAGAAGATAAGTTTGTGTTTTGGTTGCTACTTCTATTTCCTCTGTTATTGTTCTTCAAGTTCCTCTCTATTTCTTTTGTGTGTTTTTTAATATACACAGTTTATTAGTTCTACAGTAACCTACATTCTACAAGTTGGTGTCTCTGTGTTCTCTTAGAACAGTAATTTTAAACAGTGGTGCCTACAACTTTAAGTATAGAGGAAGTCAGTGGGAAAGAAATGGCTGCCGTCAGAATACTGCAAAGAGACTTGTCCCTAGGCTTCAGTTAGCTGATCTTCACAGAAACTCCCTGCCACCATCAGTTTTTGAGTTCCCCAGGAAGAAAGACAGCTATGACTTTGTTCTTGTGCTTAACAAGAATCTTTTACAAGATTAGTAGGAACTGTCTCCAGAGGAAACAATAATCAGAGCACAATGTTTTCCAATGCCAGATGCCTTCTACTTATGTCAATTCTGTCTAATCTATGTCACTTCCATTGTTTGCTACGTATTTTTACATAAACTCACTTAAATAATGAATAGCATAAAATAAAATTATAATTCAAAATGTGAAAATTTGGAATTTACATTATGTATATGTGAGAAACAAACTTATAGTATATCTAAAACTTGTCTTATCAGGCTTTCAAATAAGAGACTTGCTCTCTGGAAAAAATTTCAAGTCTAGATAAGTGTTAAAATTGTGTCATTTTTCTTATTACAATCAGAAGATTAGCAGTCAACTTTAAAAGGGATGACTGTGTTCTCATTGATTGTTACCAAATGAAGTACTCTGCACCTAAAGCTCAGCATGCCACACTGCACTCAGTTCTTCCTGTGGGAAATACCTTACTGGTGTGGAAGCCATAAATGTCTTGCATACCTAGTACCCTTATCAGATTTTGGTAAATAAATCAAGACAGAATGGATAATTTTGAGGGGTCAAATATTTAACAAATGCCTCATTCTTTCTGTTTGCTCAGCTTCCTACCATTCCCATCTCATTTCTCAAACACACTCCCTTTTTGATATAGTTTTGACATTTTTTTTTTAATTTCATTGATAGGAATGAATTGTTAGGGAAATAACAAGTACTCTTTCTTAGATAAGTCATTCCTAATGAATAGACAGAGGGACCATATTTGGATTGATGATTTGATTTATCTATTTAGGTTGAAAATATACATATGCCTGAGAAGAAGTTTAATTTAGATATATATATGTTTGAGGATCAGTTTGCATCTGTGTGTCATACACACATGCACACACACACACACATGCACATATACACACACATATACACATATTATATTATATAATATATATGCATATATGTGTATGTCAATATGGATATACATACATACATATATATATATATTACACAAATAGCAAAAAAGAAGGAAGAACAATTATGTATATTTTAAGTTATTTATATTTGAGTTAACATTTCTGGGATCATGGGGATTCAGATTATCTTGAATATTATATTTACCTTCATTCAACATATGTGCTAATTATCCCCATCTGCATAAATTGTCTTTAAAGAAAATCCAACAAATAGCTCAGCAAACAGATTTTTATGGTTCAAAATTAAGGTGAAAACAAGATATAGTCTGAAAGAGTTTGGAGACAGCATCAAACAGCTTATACACAGAAATGATTCCTAGCAATTTAACACCACTTCACAGGAAACAATGTCTTTTGAGACTGCAGCTCAATAACACTAAACAGATAATTCATAACATATGAAATCTTCACTTGAATATTCAAAACCAGGTCATCTTGATTTATTACCAGATAAGAAAAACTGTTCTTTTAAACAGGGTCTGTTAATGTTTAACTATGTAGCCAGAAGAAAAATTAGCATTAAGCATCAATTTATGGCACAAATCACAGGGTTCATATGATTTTAAAATAATGACACTGAATACGTGGCATGGCTACCTAGTATGCCTTTCCTTGGTTCTGTCTTTTTACACACCCTTCCAGTGTTAGAACAGTTCTCCTTGCCTCTTTACAGATGGGAAAGCTGGGTACTGAGTTACAATTACTTTACAAGATCTTACCACAATAAATCATACAAATGAGACTAAAACCTGGGGTCTTTATTATTCCTTTCTCCTAACAGAACGTGTCGTTGAATTATCAGGATATCAGAGTAACCAGTTGAAGGTCATTCAAGGCAAGGGCAGAGCTACAGTTCTGAACAGCTTAAGGTTTTCATCAACTTAGCTGAACTTCCTCTACCTTTGAAAAGCATATTCTGTAGACTAGACAGACACTTATAGTAGTGGTTCTCAACCTTCCTAATGCTGCAACCCTTTAATACAGTTCTCCATGCTGTGGTGACCCCCAACCATAAAATTATTTTCATTTCTATTTCATAACTGTAATTTTCTACTGTTATGAATCATAATGTAAATATTGTATTTTTCTGATGGTTTTTGGTGACCCCTGTGAGAAGGCTGTTCACCGCCAAAGTTCTCATTGATCCACAGATTGAGAATTGCTTGTATATAGCGTAAATGATCAGTTTTAACTTTATTAAGGTCTCATAATGTTATACTAGTATCATGTGCATTGCATGGAATAATACAGGATGTGACAGGGTTATATCTCTTCTAGTGAGCTATGTCTTCTACAAATACAGTGACTGAAGGTTATGGCACACAGACTGTGACACTATTCATAAAAACAATGAGCCAAGGGAGAGAATGTGGCCATTATCTACCAGCTGACAGACTTTTGCTTTGATAGTCCCAGGCTGTTGTTTTTCTTGGGCATCTCAGAGTTGTATAAATATTTTTTTCAAGATATTGCTTTTAAAACCATGTGATGCTTTCAACATAAATGTGAATGAGAATATATTTGACACTATTAAACTAGTTTGTGGTAAAGAATTTGATGTGAAAATTGAGGTGTAAGACCAGAATTCAGCAGATTCTGCTATTTGTGGAGGTGGGTGAGTCATCTTTACAGCTGCAAGACTGCTAACAGTGAGGGTTCACATTTAAATGAAGGGTAAACAACACTGATTTTGTGTGTCATTTTTGCTGTGGGGAGAGTAATTGTTCTATGGATTCCCTTAATGCCTCAGGATTTATTGTCCTTGACATTCAATCCTTTTTTTGAATTCCAGTGTGAGAACGTTTTGTATAGTAGACTACTTTTCGTATCCATGATGCTATGGTTGGCTGAACTCAAGTCAGAGACTTAGAGTAAACTTTATCTATAGATACAAATTGTAACCTTGAGAATGGGCAAGGATAGAAAGGGTACAGGATGGTTTGGGACTACCATATGTAGATCTAACTTCTGTTTTTTAACTGATGATACCTTGTTAATCTAATGGGAGTGGGATTATGAAGCTTTTTCTCTATGAGATACAGTTGATTTCTAGATCTCTGAAATTTTTGTTCTTAGAGAAAAGTTCCAGTACACACTTTTCACTGAAACTAGCAAAGCCACACTGAAGTTTTGTAACTACATTTTTCATATTAATTATGCAAAATTCCAGTCTTTGTCCTTCCCCACCTTCTTCCTTTGTCTTCATCCTGTAACCCTCCTATTCAGTTTTCATCTTTTTTTCCTTGTCCTCCATTGCTCTTATTCTCTGGACTACTAATCCTTTCTTTCCCTCTTAACTCAAAGAAGGTGTCCAGAGTATTACAAACCCTATAAACTGCATATGAAAAAATAATTAGAAAGAATCCTAAATGTAAAACAATTAGGTATTAAATTAGTCAGAAGATCAGTTTGTTTGTATTTGTCTCACCACACATTACAAATGTATCACTCAAAGAATATGGAAAGTCCCAGTCAGGCTATTTTTCCCCCTTGGGGTATAAGCTCTCTCTAAAAAAAAAAATTCCAGGTAGGATAGTCTTCAAAAATATTTTTGAAAATAAATAAAAATACTAAACAATTACTGTAAGAAGTTGGTATTCATATTTGTTCATATAATTTTAAGTCCTCTCTGTGACTTCCATGTCAGGCCATAAAAGTGAATCAAGCCATAAATGGTATGAAACATAGATGAAGAAGGATGAAGAAAACAAACAAATAAACAAAAAACAAACAACAAACAGAAAACCAAAACCTAAACAAACAAAACAACCTCCTTTGTCTTGGTTTAGGTAATGGTGAGGGCATCTAAGGATTTATTGTATGAATTCAGTTTTGTGGTACTTCTTAGCATCAGCAGCTGGCTTCCGGTAATCTAAAGCTGATTACTGTGTAAAGGAATGAAAAATAGATTCTAATTAGATAAAATTATCTATGATTAGAAACCTGAGATAAGAGAAAGTTATAGTTTCTGCAGCTTCATTTAACAAAGAACAATGTCCTGTCATCTTAGCCCTCTTGTCCTTGTCCTAAAGGTCCTCTAACAGCCTGTTTGGCAGAATCAGTCACTCCTCCACAGCAAAGGACCTGGGCAGCACAGATGTCTATAGCAGCTTAAGCTTATAGTTTGGCTTTAGCACATTGTCAAAAAGAGTGATCCAAAATCTACACTGAGGCCAAATTAAAGACTAATTTCTCTATTTTTCACAAGTCTAGCTTTATAGATATTTTATACAGACCAACCTGTTGGCCCAGAGGATAGTGAAAACCTTGGTTTTTTCCTACCCAGGAGGTTCTTCCTTGAGTCTTATAGATTGGTGTCTCATTTTGATCAGTGCCCACTGAGGGTACTATAATGGTTAATTTTATGCCAGCTTAACCTTCCTGTGGGATGTCATGGTAGTCTGCAAAACTGTTTCTCCCTATTTCTCTGAGGTTAGTATTTTAATTCAAAGACTGAGTTAAGAAGATCGACTCTCCAGTATGGACAGGAATCAATCAATTGGTTGGGAACAACAAGACAAAAGGTCAGAGAGATTATATTCTCTCTATTTTGTGGTGTTTGATGAGATCCAAGCAAACTGCAGTAATGAGGATCCTATGCTCAGGAGATGAATGAATCACTCTTCTAGCAGGGAGTAGAGGGTGGAACTCTGGCTGATGACAAAGCTGGAAGAGTAGAACTCTAAAACATCTGAGGACTGAAATGCATCCTCAGAAAGATCTATCTGTCAGCATAGACACCTGTCTGGTCAGTCCAGAGACCCAGTGGGTGAAAATAGGAACACACAGCTAGCATAAGTTGCTCTTTAGGTTTACAGATGTATTTCTGAGCACTGATCCTACAGTGCTCATCAGTCTGAACTCCCTTTAGTGTTTCATCAAGAGCCAGATAAAATGTCAGTCTTCTACATTGGTGACTGATTGTGTGTGTGTGTGTGTGTGTGTGTGTGTGTGTGTGTGTGTGTGTGTGTGTTACATTTTTATGGCAGTATCAGATTATAGGCACATGAAACAGGTAAAATATATTGAAATAACACTCCCTCTGTCACTTAATTTTTAGAGAAGAGTATAAATGGACCCCTGTAAAGATGTCATTACACAAAAAGTCAGTTTTGAATTCTGCTTTTAAATATGGTCAGTAATTCTCTTGTATCTCCCTACTAGATGGCATTGGTTTAAAAAAAGTGTAAAGTTTTTCAACAGCTTTGGGAATATACAGTTTGGAACTATGACAGTGTGCCTGGAAGAACAAAGGTCATGTGCTGGAACAGCAGTTATTCAGTGGAGAGTTTGCTCTCCATTGCAGTCCCCAGTGATGGCTGGGGACTCTTCACTACTCTTGGGACTGAGAAAAATATTTCAGCTCAAGGTCTTTTACTTGACATCTTAGAAAAGGGGCTTTCAGTTTCTGGGTTCTGAATTTAGGACATTTCCTCTTGGACTATCTTGCCTGGGTCTCAATTCTAGTTTTTTAAATGTATTAGAAATTGTTAGAAAGACCCAGACAGAAGAAGCACTGTATAAATTTACCTCCATTTGCGTCTTGGAAGTCTGGGTTTTATGAAGGCTGTATCTTCATAATTTCAAGGAATAAATATCAGAGGTGGAAACAAAAAGAATCACAACAAGCCTTTACATAAAGCTTCTGGTAGCTTTTTAGTATTGAGGGTTGAGATAGTTGAGGGGAATAATACAAATGTTGGGAAGGGGCACAGGATGCTTCTTCTGAGTCAGAAAAGGCCTGTGGGTCCTTTCTGCTTGTGAGGCCCTTTGAAGAACCTTAAATAGTCAACACCATGCTGTGCTCAGTACCACCACATGGACCTATGAGTTTTTACTCAGTGTTTATAGTGTTCTGAATTTTCAGGACAAAATGACCCCCCCCCACTCATTTTCAGTACTGTGCTCAAAGAACTACCTCGAACAGTAAGGCAAGTAAAGGAAATTGAAGTAATACCAAAGGTAAAGAAGAAGTCAAACTATCCCTACTTGTAGGTGATATGATTTTATACATAAGAGACCCCCAAATTCTACCAGAAACCTTTTATTAATCCAAAAAAATTCAGGAAAATGGAGGGGTACAGAATCAATCTACAAGAACCAATAGCTTTTCTGCATACCTATACAAAACCATCCAGCAAGAGATCATGAACAGATTCTCATTATTTAAGAAAATAAAATTTCTAGGCATAAATCTAACTAAGGATGTAAAAGACCTCTACAATGAAAACTCTAAATATATGAAAAAAAGGCATTGAAAAAGATACTAGAAAATGTATTATCACATATTCTTATGGATTGGTAGAAATTAATATCATGAAAGCAACCAGTCTACTGAAATCAATTTACAGATTCAACACAATTGCAATCAAAATCCCCATCTTGTTCATCACAGAAATGAAAGAAAAAAATTACCATAAAATTTATATACAACCATAAAAGACTATGGATAGTCAAAATAATCCAGAGCAACAAACCTTTTCTGGAGAGATTATCTTTGCAGACTTGCAGATATATCACAGAGTCCACACTATAATGAAAACATACATGTTGACCAATGGAACATAATAGATGATTCAAACAGGAACACACATAGCTAATGCCTTCTGATATTTGACAAAGATGCTAAAAACATGCCCCAGAGAAAAGATGTGCAGAGAAAACTGCATGCTTGAATGTAGAAAAATTAAGTCATACCTATGTCTGTCACTTTACACAAAAAGCTAATTCCAAATAGATCAAAGACCTATGTGTGAAACTTGAAACACTGAAACTTCTAGAAGAAAATATAAGCAGTGTCCAGCATTATATAGGTCTAGGAAAGGGCTTCCTGAGTAAGACTCCATTTTCCCTGGAATTAAGGTTAACAAGTTGACAAGTGGGACTTCACAAGCGAAAAAGCTTCTTCACAGCTAAAGAAACTAGCAATTGAATGAAGAGGAAGCCCATGGAATAGAATTTTTTCCAGCTGTACACCTGACAGAGGATTAATATTCAGAATATATAACAAACTCAAGAAACAAAGAAGCAGAAACTCAAATGACCCATTCAAAAATGGTCTACAGATCAGAACAGACAGTTCTCAAAAAAAAAAAAAAAAAAAAAAAAAAAAAAGGAATAAAAGTGGTTAAATACATCTAACATCATTCTAAATATTTACCTTTATGCCCATGAATAAATATAGCTCTTATCCCTCATCTAATAAACCTTCTTTGCAATAGATGAAGACCATCATAGAAAACTACAACATATCAAAATGCACAGTACAGGTGATTGAACACTTTTTGGATCCAATTGATACAGCCACAATACACATCCTATACTCATGGTTCAGGGAACATCATGGAAGACGATCTGGAAAGTGTAAGATCCAGAGGACCATTAAGTCTACTTTGAAGATTGTCTCCCAAATGACAATGAAGCTTCACCCATGATATTGCAATACATAACTGCCTAAACAAGACCTAAAGAAATACAGATAGTTAACATGGAACAAGGTGATCTCCCAACAACCCATTCTTAGACAAAGAGCAACTAAGGAATGCTGAGGGAGGGAGATTAAGTCTTTCCCAGGCATGAGCTCCCTAATTTGTTATTCAATATCAAAAGCTGATCCCTGGAATCATAAACATACAAATGACACTAAGCAAAGCAGACTGTGTAGACTGAGGTTTTGTATATGTGTGTGTGTAAAACCATGTATATATGAAAAAAGAGGATGTAAATTTAGGATTGAAGGGTGGGGGCAGGTAAGAGTTGCAGGGGGAACTATAGAGAGGAAATAATATAGGTACAGTTTAATTAAAAATAAAAGGATATAATTTCAAGGACAAAAGTGGTATTTTTTTTCTGACTGTCAAGTGAAAGCTTTGACCATTAACATTTGGAAATCCAGGGAGTAGGCAGTAATTAAATGTTTTTCACAGTATTTTCATTTAAAGAATATAAAACTTTATTACTCACTAAAGTTTCTTAGTTGTCACCTTACATAAATAGTCAAAATGGCAAATATAAGAAAAACTTCAACCTACTTAGGGAAATTCAAAGCCAATTTGTTCTAGAAAATTCCAAAATTATGTTTGACATTAGGAAACACTTGCTACAAGGCTCAAACCTGGGAGATTTAAACAGACTAAGCTGACTTATCAAACTTTGTGTTTGTGAATGTACTCCAGGTTGTTCATTCTGTTGCCAGGGAAGTTATAAGAAATCTGGACTTCTGATTTGCACTGCCGGGCCATCAGAGAGAGGAACTAGTGGTGTCTTTTATTGTGTGCATTTAGCTCTGAGGTCTTTGCAGAAATGATGATTTAGGAACTTAGTGACAAGGGGTAAGAGAAAACTGTAATAGCCATTTTTTTAGGTTACTGAAAAATGATTGATGGCAAGAAGTCATTACAGTGATTAGAATTTTATTCAATGTGGCAGCTTTAGTAATGCACTATTTAAAATATCTTCCATTATATAAGTTCATGCTAGAGAGAATATATTTAATTATTTGCAGAGTCAAGTCCTACTGAAGTAATGGTAGGCTGGTAACTGATAAATGCCTGGCACTGCAAAGGGTGTGAGAATGTCCTACTTAATATGCTTTGCTAGAAATTTTATGATTTAGTTTTGAAACTACTTCTCCTATTACAACTTTTGCCTGCATTTCTATCAACATATTTATTAAAGTTATGTAAAAGTAACCATCACCCTTCCAAAACTGACATGAGTGAGATCCAGTACACATAATAACTGGACTTTTCTCCTTTGAATTAAGTAGATCTTTATACCCTACAGCAATGTTTTGTATATTGAACCTTACTCTCTTTAAAAACCTTATGAAATACTGAAATTGTAAGATATATAGAAATCAAGCTAGGCACTTTTGTTGTAATGCGTAGAGCATGATGGGAGAAAATGACAATAATGGCTTTATTCAGCTCTTCACCCTATTAATTACAGAACCAACTGTGCAGACAATATATGCTCACCTGTAGAACAGTAAGAGGATAGAAATAGGGCAACTGATCATTTTCTGCTTGGATATAAGGTCAGCTTCACCGTAACAAATCCAAGCCTGTCTGTAAATTTAATCAAACTCCCATGCTTAGGGAGGCTGTATGTCCTAGGTGCTGGGGAACTAACTATTATTGTTCAGCTAAGCTGACATACAATGAAATTGCCTTCTAAATATGTATGCTTATATCCAGAGACAAATGTTATTCTAGTCCTTGATTAGAGAAACCCTTCTTAGCACTAAACAGAGGTGAATGCAAATGCAGAGATTCATGGCTGTCCATGCTGCTTTGCATAAGTGATATTGGAGGTTTAAGTAATGAACAAGACATTTAAACTTCTTCTCTAATGCTTAGGAAACATTACTGAAGAAGGAGTAGAAAGAATGTAAGAGCTAGAAGATGGGGAGAAGGGCTGTGGAATCTTGTATTCTTGGTATGGCTCAGACATTGCAAAATCAAAAACTCAAAGCAGCTGCAATTTACTGTGAAGCACTGTCCATCATCAGTCAGTCATTGATGTAGGAAGGTCTTATGGGACCTTACTCCTTTCTCTTGAACTATTAGTTACTGATAAATTATCTTCAGTTATCTGTCTGTGGCTCTGACAGTCAGTCTCCACCTCATTTCAAACTCATGATCTCATGATCACAGTTGTCCCATTTTAACTCTGGGGAAAGATACACACACACACACACACACACACACACACACACACACACACACACAACATTGAATATGAGAAAAGAATTCATTGGGATGAGGGATCAGCAGTAGTGAAAGTGTCAGGGGTGGGAGGGGAAATATGAGGTGAGAGTAAGTTTATACTTGTATGAAATTGTCAAGTAAATTTAGTTAATATCTTTGGAAGAAAAATTAAACAATCTACTGTACTATTGAAAACTTACAACTGGGTTTAAAATGCTACTGTACCCCATTTTATAACTGTTTTGGAAGAGTTGTGGGTGAGTTAGAAATTTCTCAAATATGAGATACATCAAAAGAGTTTGGAATTCCATTCCCTAGTGATCACCAACCTACTGATACTTTAAACTGCACAGCTATTGGTATTCCAAAATATCTTCATGGGAGCTCAATAAGAAGAGGAAACACCATGGTGTCTACTTTTAATATAATAAAGTGAAAAGACATAATGAAAACATCAGGAAGGAGATAGTTGTCCATGTCACCATTCTGCTAACTCTAAGCATTCTAGCATAGAAAGAGGCATCTGTTTGACTGTGGGAGAGAAAATACAGCACACCTTCCACTGGAAACCATGAATCAATCCTGCCACAGTAAAAACCAATGAACAATGTGCATTGATATTCAAGAATGAAGAGATGAATCAAGATGTTATTATAGTAAATAATAGAAAAGGTCTTAAACTTTGAGGATACAAATACCTCAGAACTTTCTCACCAATCAAATATAACTCATCTAAGTTTGCATCAATATGTCTCATATCTAAACTGTCACAGGTAAAAGAAAGAAGATTCTCAGGATTCAAGAGAAAAGACAGACATGAAAGTGCCCAAGTTAGGCTGACAGTGGACTTCTCAACAGTTCCCTTATAGGCCAGATCTGTCAGTACTGAAGAGAAAATAACCGTGAACTGAAAAAAGTTGACATTCTTTGCAAATGAAGGTGAGGTTAAAAAAAAAGTCCCTCGACTCAGTCACAAGATTGAGCCTACAAGAGATGACAAAGGAAGTTTTTTAACTAGAAGGGGACATTCATGAAAAGTTACAAAACCCACAGTTAAGCTACATAAACAAATTTAGAATATCTAATTTTGTAAGAAATGTGCATAAACTATTCATATAAAAACAGACACACCCATACACTAAGAGGCAATTTAGAGAATGTCATATGGGATATTAAAAGTTCAATATAAATGGAGGAAGGTATTAAAGTGTTACGGTTTTCAAAGAAACAGCTAAGTCACACTGCAGATAAATACTAACATACTGTAGACTATTCCATTCATCTTCTACATAGTACACTTTGAAAATGTTAGAGCACAAAACAAGCCTCAGTATACTAAAAAGGATAATGTTGAATGTCTTCTCTAAATATAGTACAATATAACAAAAACAGAAAACCAAAAAAAGCTTAGGAAGTTTCACAGATGGATGAAATTAATAGCTTCTTTTGAACAACAAATATATTAAGAAACAAATGAACATAGAGTTAAACAGACCAAAATCTTCAAAATTCAAGCAAAAGTATTAAGGGAAATTTACAGTAATAAGTAAATACCAGAAGGAAACATCGCAGGGTGCTGAAGAGATGGATCAGTGATTCAGAATACTTACTATTTTTATGGAACCAGGTTCATTTCCCCACACCTATATGATGGCTAAGTCTAGTTAAAGGTGATCTAACAACTTGTTCTGACCTCCACAGGCACTGAACTCACATGATACACTTATATACATGAAAGCAAAATACTCATAAGCATTCCAGGTTCATTTCCCCACACCTATATGATGGCTAAGTCTAGTTAAAGGTGATCTAACAACTTGTTCTGACCTCCACAGGCACTGAACATGATACACTTATATACATGAAAGCAAAATACTCATAAGCATAAAATATAAAAATCTTACAAAAATTATCAAATAACCAAATTGAATAAGATAAAAATCAGCATACAATTAATGAGGGAAAAATCATAAGAACAGAAATAGTAGAAGCTAAAACACAACCCAAAGAAGAAATGAGGCAAAGAGCTGGTTCGTTTCTTTGGAGGCAAATAAACAAAATAAATGAACTTCTGTCTAAACTAAGGAAACAATGAGGACTGAAGTAAATGAAATCAGTGACCATAAGGAAAAGAATACAAGTGAGTCTACCAAAAATACAGTCTACAGATTATTACACATAGCTATATGCTAACAAATTTTGTAATGTAGAAAAAAATCCTAGATATATACATTTCATAAAGACTGACTCATGAAGAAATAGAAAACTTGAACTTACCTACAAATACTAGGATTCAATCAGAAATAAAATGGGTCCCATCAAAGGCAATCCCAGTGCTGTCTATACTATCAAATTCTAATAAATGTTTCAAGAAAAAATAATAATTTTCTTTAAATTATACAACAAAGCAGAAAAAGCCTTTTTTTCCAAATACATTGTATGAGGTAAGCATCATCCTGATACCCAAACCAGATAAAGCACAACAAGGAATAAAGAATACTGATGAGTATGCTTGCACGTAAGTGCTAAAGTCCTCAACAAACACTAGCGTACTAAGTACAACAGCAAATTATGTATTCTTTACCATAACCAAGTAGGAATCATCTCAGGGAAGCAAAGATGCTTTGGTATATGGAAATAATGTTAACTCAATAAAACAAAAAGCTAATAAAATTCAACAACCCTTCTGGATTAAAATTATGGATAAATTTGGCATAAAAGTATATACCTTAAAATAATAATTCAATATCATTATGCTGAGGATGCATCTATTCTGCCATGCTACTGCAACATGATTTACCACAGCCAAGAAATGGGAGCAACCAGTGTATGTCAAGCAATGAACAAACAAAACTGTTGATCCATGAAAGATGATATCTTGTCAACTGCTAGAAAATGGGTATAACTGAATTGTTATTAGATTAAAATAAGCCATGTGTAGAAAGACAGTACTCCATAACTTCCATCATATGGAAACTAAAGAGATAATACCCAGAAGTTAAGACTAGAACATCAGTTATCAGAATTTGGGGAGAGTAGGCAAGAATGGATGGAAGTTGAACATTAGGAACTAAGTTGTATTTAGATAGAAGCAATAAATTTGAATGTGTTATTGCAGATATAGTAGGTTGAACAGACATTAAATAATTTACAGTATATCTTAAAAATCTAGAAAAAAGTTTGTAATTTTTCAACATAATGAAAAATTGGGGGGAGGTAAATATTTTTAAACTGATTTAAATATTACCTGACATCTATGTATTTAAACATTATATTATAATCCTTCATATGCATTTACTATATCTATATGTATTCAATATATATGCTTTATATATTGGTTTCTTAAATAATTTATAAAAACTTTTTAGAAACATATAATTTATAAAAACTTTCTCAAACCCATCCATGAGAATGTTAATACTTTTTGGCATACATAAAGATGAGCATATCTTGCTCAAAAAATACATGATATATATTTGTGTGTTACACTTTTCACTTTTGAGTGGAGTTAATAGTTTGAAAGCAATTATTTTTTTACTTACCTGTGGAGGACTAGAACTATATATAGACTGATACTGAGGTTCATGAGATGTACATGCTGGTTCTATCACTTATAATCTATGTAAATAAAATACTAAGTTATTTAACCAACTCATCTCCATTTTCCCATTGTATAGTGGGATAGCAACACCTCATAGAATTGCTATAGTATTGAACAAGTTAGCACATGTAAAATGCTCAGAGTAGTGTTTCCCTCCTAATAAATATTCCATGTAGATATGTCTAAGGTAACTTATACTTATGAAGGTAAGTTAAGCCATAAGAATAGAATTTAAGAATATTGACTCATTATTAGCTGCTGGGAAAAGAGAGTTGGAACTCAGCTCTGGTGAGTCAACCATGCTCTAGTGGAAGGCCATACAGCACAATAATTGGACAACACAAATAAGTCTTGATGAACTAAACTTGGGCTTAAAATTGGGCTCAATATTTTTTAAAGGATATGAAGTTGGATGGATAGGTAAGAGGAAAAGATAAGATCTTGGAAGCACTGGGGAGTGATGAATATGATCAAAATGTATAAAATTCTTAAAGAATAAAAGTTTAAAAAATAGAAAGGAAGTATTTCCTCAAGTGCTTTTCATGGTAGGAAGATCCAGAATGTTGTGTTGGAAAGAAATGTTCTATTTGTTCTAATGCATTGTATAAAGTGCCTACATTAGAATTGTTTGTAGCTTGTTTTAAAAAAATGCATTTAACTAAAATATGAAAAAAACCTGAACATATCATTACCTATACATGAATAATGTAAGTTTGGCAGAATATAAGAATAACAATGTATTTGTGAGGGAAGATAACTAGATAGATGTGGGAAAAGTCTTTTATTACAGCTTATTGAGTTACATTTGAAATTTAATTGTAATTTAAGAGTTTTAAATATTGAAATAATATAAATATTGTACATAATTATGAGATATCAATGATATGGAAATGGACCACACCTGTGGGTTTTATAGGATGCTCCATCAAAACCAAATATATAATCTGCAACATCAGAATCCATTTGCTATAATACCAGACTATTCAGAGCTGTCTTAGCAGTCATCTAGGTACATGTGTAGATTTCTTTGGTTATGAGAAATAATTGCTTTTTTTGTGACCTGAACTGTTCTCTTCATTTGGGGAATAGAACACTGGAGATATTCTTATATATAAAATGTATTGTGGATGAAAGACATCATTGTGGACTGTATCTCCTTTAAAGTCATTACATAGGAAAATCATTGACAGTGGGAAGTGGGGCAGGTGGTCTAACATGACCCTGTCACTGAGTAATTTTGGATAAGTTTATTAAAGTTCTTTGCCTTTCTTATCTTTCAAATGGGAACATTAATAAGTGTCTTGGTCAAACTGGAGAAGATCTGAAGCCATTTCAAAAGCATAAAGTTAACGGAAAAATTAATTAAATCAGGCTTTGACAGGTTGATTGTACATTAATGACACTTTAATGCCATTTTAGATTTCATTAGGACAGATGTCTCCAAGAAACTCATTTCCCAATTGCTGTATAAGAAATTTTAAAACTGAGGCCTAAAAATGTCTTTCCCCCACTAAGAAAAAGTAGAGAATCTTAATTGCCTGTCTTTGAGTTCATCTAAGTTGTACAAAATTTGTGTTTAGTATCTTTAATGCCAAGGAGGAGTTGATTTTTTTAACAGAACAGTGTGCTGTATATAGTAGACTTAAGTTAGTCTACCATGCCCTTGTCAAAGAGAAACACCTTCTCTAAATTGTTAGCTGTTCACAGGTTGTAGAATCACCATATATCAATGCATAGATGTGGCAGCAGTATTGACTTGTTAATGTTTGTAGCCACTTCTGTTCACACTGAAAGTGTCAGTGGATGGAATTAAGGTCAGAGTTCAATCTGAGAGAAATTTGTCATGATGCAAATGAGTCTTTAGATTTGATGTGATTTAAAGGCAAATTTGGATTTTTATCCAGCTAATAAAGCTGGGGACATCTTGGACCAATTTAAAAACATCATTTCATCTTGGTCATCCTTTATTCCTTTAATAAGAAATATTATAGCCACAGAAGCATGTGTATAGCTTTGCATTTTCAAGTTGCTTGTGAATTCTAGATGGAAAGTTGGCTCAGAAGTACATGGTGTCAAGGTCCTTTATTCTTTTATAAATGTAGGCTGGTAGTCAAAGACAGGTAAGATCTTCTTGCCTCCAGTCAACCTATGATAGGGCATGCATGGTGGAATGTATGTACCAACAATGGGTAAGTCTGGCAGGTTGAGAAGGACAACCTAAATCAGACACAACCTAAGACAGACACAGCCATCTGTCCTGTGGCAGAAACATAGATGTTTATAATTAAGTTAAGAAGAGGGAACTGTGGAGGCCCACAGAAGCAGCTCAGCTTCACCTTGATTTAAGGTCAGAGAGTTCTAACCTGTTCCTGCTCCTTCAGGATATATGGCCTAAGGTGTGGTCACTAGATATCTTGCCTAAACAACAAAATGATTCATGTTTTTGTTACTTGATGTTTTGGGTATCTGAAGTGGTAATTGTGTCTGTTTGTTCTTTGTATGGTAGGTAAGGAAATTGTTTTGCCTTCTCCCCCCTTTTGAGACTAGAAAATAACTGAACTCATCTTCTGTTTCTTGTCTACTTCCTCCATTCACACTCCCTATCAGGCATGCCCTATCAGGCATGATCCAGACTAGTTGGCAGGACTGTACAATAGGACACATTAACTATAGTTTAAATCCAAGGAAGAAATCTGGGTCCTCTCAGGAATCCTATGATTAATTCCTCACAACTCCACGGAGGAGGTTTAACTATGCCCTTGTTTTATAGATGAGGTAACTGATTCATAGAACCCTTAGGAGTGTTCTTCATGTCTCCTCTAGAACAGCCTGGCCCCATTTTTTACACTCTGGGCTTATTCTTCTGAAAAGAAACTATTTAAAGATTTCACGCTTACTTCTTGGGTGAGTGAGTTTTAAGAGAGTAGTTCATTAATGCATAGGAAGGTGCATGTGTAAGTATCATATCTTTTATGTTTAAGGGAAAGCTGTGCTGGTAGACCATCTAGCTTGGAAGTTTGCTTGTGTGACAGGAATACTCAGTGAGATGGACTACTCCCATGACATTTTGCAGAACTGTCTGTGTATATTTTTGATCTGAGTTTGGTTCCAAGACATAAATATCTGTGAGAAACCCCGTGAGATGATTCCTCTAAGGCAGTAACAATCGACTTTCTGTGTAAATAGAAAAAGAATGAACCAGGGGCAAACACCTGAAAATTCATAGGATGTTATCCCTCAATAATTCTGCAATATTCATGGAAATGTGCTTAGACATCATGCTCAATTCTGGACTTCATATTTGCCGTCTCCTCAGCTAAAAAGCTGAACAGCAGGAAGGAGAAATGCTGACAGCCACAGAGCACGGATACAATGACAGGAGGAGGTCCTTCAAGGTCTCTCTCCATGATAAGCACCTGAGAATTAAACTCTATAGACAGCCAGGGTTCCTTCATTGCTGGGAAGAAGATTCGCCACTTGGATAGCTGAATTATTATTTTAGAAAGCAGGAAATTCTAACAGTGTCCACTATTTTTTGTTTTTATGACTTAAATCCCTTCAAAAGAATATTATTATTATTATTATTATTATTATTATTATTATTATTATTATTATTATTATTTGCTTTTGCACTCCTCCAGGCTACCACAGCTCCCGGGTTACTAGTATAAATCAGTATAAACTACATAGAATCTTCTGTACAAATGCCAATATTCTAGTGAATACTGTTGACTGTGTAGCCTCATAAGGCAAGCTTATTGAGGGACAAAAGCCACATGAGTGCAATAAACAGCAGCCAAATCTCAGTGCACATGCTAAATATTTCATTTCCATATTAGTGAAATATTTAAAGTAATTTGTGAGCTTCTCCCCAATCACATCGGAGCTTATGTCACAGAGCTGCAATTCATGGCAATTTCATGGTGGTATGGTGCTTTCCAGAGGAAAAAATAAAAGAATATGCCAGAATGACAACTACTTTTATTTTTAATGGGGGAGAAATATATCTAAAATTAAACAGATAATAATACTAGGCATTCAGAGAGCCTTCATGCTGTTTAGCCCAGATTCAGGCTCTGTAAACAAGCCCCAGGAGACCTCAGTGGAAACATCACTTTTGGTTTGTCTGTGTGTGTGCCTGAATGCTTCTAGCTCTCTGTAACTTGTTTGCAGCAGTGGAAAGGACATTTAATAAAAGAACTCCCAAGACAAGGCTGCAGTGTGTGGTTGGCCTGTACTTTGCCCCTTGGATGAAATGTAAGAACACTTCATGTCCAGATTCACCCGTGACATTGACTTAATACAGAATTCTAAAGACATCCCAGAATGTGCTATCTTTATGAGAACTGCAATTCCATGCAGCAGCAGCAGATGCCTGAAGGGCACTTACTGTTTATTGGGTGCATTCTCAGCCACATGTGGTAACACAGAGTTATTTCTCAGTGGGGTCTTGGTATAAACTCAAGGTTTCCATCTTGCCAATGCTCAAGTGTTAAATTCTAACCCTCAACATATGGTCTAAGAACACAGAGTCCTTGGGAGGAGGTTAGGTGGTGAGGATGGATCCCTGGCAATGGGATTAGTATCTATATAAGAGACCCCAGAGAGATGCCTTTCCTTCCTAGCAGGTGAGAACAGAGAAGATTCTATGGTTCTATGGAAGAATAACATGGAATCTACTGGTGACTTGACCCTGGACTTGCCATTCTCCAGAATTGTGAGAAATATGCTTCTTATGGTTATAAAGTGCTTGATGTTATTCTGTCCTAGCAGTCTGAATGAATGAGAAGGCCTCCTAGATGGATTTCCACTTTCTCTCAGGTATAGATCTGTGGTACCAAAGTCTGTGATACTTCTAGAAAGCTCTGTCAACTTTTTACACACAAATTTTTACTAAATTTAGTATTACAAAGTTGAAAAATACAGTTCATATCTATAGCTTTGTACAGCTCACAGCCTTGGTCAAGGGAGTCCACAGTCACTGCAGAATTTTATAACTGGTCAAAATGCTGAGATTAAGTGACTATGAGAATCCAGCCCCCTTTAAAACATCTTTATCAAACTCCAGTGCATAGGGAATATTACTGAAGAGGTGGCAAGAATAATGTAAGAGTTGCAATATGGAGAAAAGTAAAAGTGCCATGAAATCTTGTCTTCTGACATGACCTTGCTATTGCACTGAGGTACTTTTGGTAGTTATGGTTGCCTACACAAGACTGGCACAAGATCAAGCCATCCTAAATTCCATCATGGACAGATAGGAAGAAACCTATGAGGTCCTAGCCCTAACTGAGGAATAATTGTCAGTTTCCAGCTACTAGGAGTAAGAATTATTATTTTGAGAAGATGTGTGCAGCTACTGGTAGGTTATCCATGCTCTTGTAGATGACTCTATCCTTCTGCATATGGGGTGGCAGTGACCTTAGCAGGTTATTAAAAGGAAAAGTGGGTGCATGAAGTTGGTAGATGAATGTATTGGAGGGGATCCAGGGAGAGTAAGTGGGGTAAATGAGAAGTTTTCATAATTGTATTTCAGTGTACACTTGTATGGAATACTCAAAGGATAAGTTTTAAGGTAAGTAAATAACTGCTTTAAAAAATAAAATAGGGATAATTGATTGATTAGGATCATAGGAGCAACATCTCTAACTGAGAACTTACCAAGTTCCATGTACTTTACTAACTAAGCATATTACCCCCATCACTTAATAATTCTGAGCTGAAATTAGAACCATCTCATCTAACAGAAGAGTAATTTTTTGTAAACATTAAATTGTTCTGTCTCACAGCTAACAAACAGTTGAAATGAAATTTGAATGTTGGTTAAGCCATTCTAAACCTATGAATATAACTGTAAAGAAATGGGAAGTCTACTTCACAGATGTACCAACAATAAGTACCTGTAGTGCTAGGTGGAGGTAGGTAGCTTCTAAGGTTGCCTCTAGGAGACCACTAGCATCAGAAGGATTCTTGCTGTGGAATAATCTTTTTGTACACTGTGAAGATATGACACTCACATTGGTGTAATAAAAAGCTGATTGGCCTACAGCCAGATAGGAAGCCTAGGTGGAACAACCAAACTAAGGATGCTGGCATGAAGAAGGGCAGAGTCAGGGTAGTTGCCAGCCAGATGCAGAGTGAGTCAGACACATAAATATGATATAGAGAAAAGCCAAGGGGCAGAAATGGGTCTATTTAAGCTGTAAGAGTTAGTTATTAATAAGCCTGAGTTATTGGCCAAGCATTAATAATGAACATTAAGCCTCTGTGTGATTACTTGGAAGTGTCTTACAGGACAGAAACTTCTGCCTAAAGATTCTATCAACCAGCACAGGGCTAGTGGCTGCTCATGTACAAGGATTTGCCATCCTTACTTTTATTTTTCGATTTCACACTACTACTCCCCATTTCTAATTTAATTTCCTAAAAATTAAATGTGCGTGAGAAGAAAATGTAAGAAAGTGAAATAAGGTAGTATATTCCTGATAACCATTTCACCTAGCATTCTTGAAGTAACCACCTCTTTGATTGTTTGTATTTAGGGTGAATTCTTCCTATCTCACCCAGTCTTGCTCCAAACTCCTGAACGCCAGTGTTACTCCAGCCTCCACCTTCTATACAGCTGGGACTACAGGACATGGCATGTCATCCAGCTCCCTAGTCTCTAGTTGACTGGGTGCTCTTTGAAACAATATTTGCCTGACATGGCTGGGCTATTGCACACATGAACTCATAATAGCTATGACTGTTTGTATAAGACTGGCACATGAGAAAGCCAGTCAAATTCTCAGCATGGATGGAGAATGGCTTTGTGAAGTCTCACTCCACCCTGTTGGCAACTGGTTACTGCTATGGAAAGGAGTGTCAGTTTTTTGTTTGTTTGTTTGTTTCACCTAGTGTGCTCTCCTTGGTCTCATGTTTCTGTAGATATTCCTCTATCTATATACTTATAGACAGCACTAAGAGGACTCACTTTGTTAATAAAGAAGGGCACATAAAGTTGGGAGGAGAAAGTGGTGGTGAAAAGGAGGACTGGAGAGTAGAAAATGGAAATAGATTTGATGAAAACATATTATATGAATTCTTAAGCAATAGGTTTAAAGTGTACGTACAATGCATATTTTAAAATGATGTTACCAATTCATCATTTAAAATTATCTTGTGCATTTTAGTTTGTATTGTTTAATATTATCATCACACTATTTAACTTCCAGACTTGAAAACAAGACATATAATAATTAATATTTACATAGAGATCTAGCAATTTATCCTTCTGCTCACCTCTATAAATTTGGAAGGGTATAAATCATACTCATCTTGTAAATGGAAACACAATGCAAAAAATAAAAATTTTCTGAGGAAAGAAATTAAAGACACTACTGCATACTAAAAGACAAAGGCTTACAAAGGGAAATGTAATAATAAAATAAATTTATATGTTTAATGTAAATTGAAGTCACTGTCATTTCAGGCTTTGAAAACAAAGAATCAGACTTTATATGGGTAGTCATCATTTCTCACTGGGGAGGGAGGCAGGCTCCTAATCCTATTCTGTATTGACATGGGGGACAGGACCCAAAGTATACAAAAACTATTTCTGATTTCAGCTACAAAAAAATTTTAGCTTAAACTTCTGTTGAAAGCAAGAATATTGATGAACATTGTGATGCAAAGATACAAAGTGGAAGTTCCTGTTTAGATAAGATAAATAAAACCCTGTGTGGTAATGATGCCACTCTGACACACAGATGGAGAAAGATACTTGTTTAAGAGTAAGATCCGCAGACTTGCAGGATGATAACTACCTTTTATGCCAGACATTCATTACCTTTCCTGCAAACGAACTAGCAAGCAAAATATTTAGTTAACAATATATTTCCTGATCAATCTAAACTTCTTCAAAGGGATACCAACTCTCTGAGATATATCAAGGCACTTGAAGCAACCTTCATGAAATGGCCTGTGTCTATATATTTACATACATATTTTAATATGTATGTAACATTATATATATATTTAAAATTTTATTATTTCAAATTCAAGTGTCAGAATGTATTGGCATTTTCTTTTTTTTTTTTTTTTTTAATTTTAAATTTGAAACGAGCTTGTTTTACATGTCAATCCCAGTTCTGGCACCCTCTCATCCTCTCCTGTTCCCACCACCAATTCCCATCCCATCTCCTTTCTGCTTCCCAAGGAGGGTGAGGCCTTCCATGGGGAGTCTTCAAAGTCTGTCATATCATTTGGAGCAGGACTCAGGCTCCCCCTATGTGTCTAGGCTGAGGAAGTATACCCTCTATGTGGAATGGGGAATATGTTTCAGGTGTTGACCACAGGCTAATACGGTAAGTACTTAACCATCTTTATATAACAACAGATACTTGTCTTGCATTTTTTTCTAGCTTGGGTCATGAAGCCTAATATTTCTTTTTATTAGTCAGTGTACTTACTATTCATTTCTGATTCTTAGTGAAGGGCTTGAATTCAGTTGGGAGGGGCTGTATTCTCTGGAACCCCTTAGTCCTGGCACAGATTCTGAGGTTCAGGTAGTGCTAGATAGAGGAAGCAACTGAAGAAGTACTTAAGCAGTGCTTTTTCCTCAATAAAGACTGTCTTTGTATTTAGTTTCTAACGTGCCATAATGAATTATGAATTATAGGGAACTGGAAAATTTGTGCCTTCTGTGATGAACTGAAGTTTAATGTATGAAAGTAAACCACAGGTCAATTAGAAGATTTGATCAATATTTATATTGCTTTTTAATGAAAGGAAATAATAGTGATAGATTTTCCCTGGGGTTGCTGATCAGTGTGTATTAGTAGACAACAAGTGGGGCTATTTATTGATCACAGTCAAATTAAAAAAATATTAACAAATCAGACACCCTTGTGAATTTTTCCAGAACATCTACTATCTTTAAAAGCCCTTGCCTTGTATTTCTTATCCACTTGTCTTTCATAATTCATGCCTAAATACTCTGTATATTAAAGCATATATTTCTCATATTTTACCTCATCCACTCCTCCAAGCAACACTGTAGGATGTTATCTCTATTTACAGATTAGGGCACTGAAACAAAGAGAGGCCAAAACAACTTGCCCATTTTGATATTGTTAATATCCAGCAGATTTAGACTCTCAGAGACATGGTTTTCTCTGATACAAAAGTTCATGTTATTTTTACAAGCCCACGCTGTTTCCCAGAGGGAGTGTGGGGATTGTTTTGTTGCAAGATCTTGTTTGAGTGAGATGGGAAAGGGTAAATGAGGAGGGTGACAAGGAAAGGTTCCTGGAAGCAGTGTGAAGGAACAGTTTGAATCCATGAAAAAGGGCCTTGGGGCTGCTGTACCTTGTTCCAAGAGTAAGGCCTCTTTCCATCAAGATTAGTGGAAGGCCAGAGAGTCAAGTGTGGCACCTTCAAGTCAAGTGATAAGATTTAGTACATGTGACCTGAAACACCTTCTGAGATCCAGTTCTGTTCTGTCTTCTTTGGTAGCTTCTATACAAAGACAGTGGCAGTTTGAAGTTCTGTGCTCTATGGAGAATGTCCCCATGTAGGCCAAAGGCCACATTTAGACATCCCAGAAACATGCTCCATGTTAGAGTTTGAGGTTTAATCAATAACATGGACTGTGGAAGAACTCAAAAGCTACCTCTCCTCATTCCAAGCTTCACTCACTGGGCAGGCACTGAGTCTCATATTGTGTTTGATCTTGAGGTTCTCTGAAAATTGTAACTCTTCCTCCTTCATGAAATTTTAACAACCAGCTTGCATTATGTTCGGTAGATTAGAAGGTTCCTGTGGCAAACAGCTCCTCAACTCTGGGGGTTTTATATGAGAAGCATTTTAGTGATGAAGATACTAGAGGTCAGAATTTTGTCTGATTCTGCTGTCTATATTGGACCCTGTTTATTGACAGGTTGGTGCATATCCTTTTTCTCCTCATGACTATAGGGCACACTATTATCTTAGCCAGCAGAAATAATATCTTATATAGATAGGAAATGAAATGCACTTCAGAGGCTAATGTGTGAAAGATTTCCAGGAATGTGAGAAACAGTTTAGGGTTCTGAAAATGTGCAGGGACACATGAACATACAAGACCAGACAATGCTTCCAGCATGCCAAGATTTGTTCTGAGGGCTTTACTTGTATTAGCTCAATTCTTCCTCCCATTTTAAAAATGGGATAGTAAGGTTATTGGGGGTGGATAATAAGAGTAGAGGATGTATTAATCATTTGAAGTGGGTGGGACCTAATATAGGAATGGCACCATGAGAAAGGAGGATAGCAAGTATGACAGGCCACAATGCATAAGCTGTGGATTGAGAAAGCTGAGTCACAAGTCACCCATCCTGAAAAGTCATGAATGCCTCCTTTCCTCCTTTCTGTGAACTCTCCTATCAGGAAAGCACCAGAGATAGAGCATCATACAAAGACTTGATTGATACCTTCTAGGTGCTTGCCAGCTTACCCACTAGCAGTGTGATGTAACACCAGCTCTTGCATCTTACTAAGAGGTACCTTGATTTTCATACCAGTAAAAATGATTAAGTAAAGAAATAGGAAGGTGAAATTGTTTTTTTCTAAGTGACTAGACCTTACCTTACTATCCATTATATAACTTACACCTAAGTTGGTTTGATTTACTTAGGGTGAGCCAAAATATAGCAAGATAATAGCAGTTAGTGTTTTAAAGTTTCCCTATTTGCTCTACTCTTCCAGTAGAGATTTTTTTTGGTAGGATCTATATTAGTCTTGCTGTCCTAAGATGTGTGTAGTCTTGGACAGGGCTATGTGAAGGAAATTTCAAAGCAGGCGAGGAATGTGGTAGAGGGCATGAGGAAGAAACAAAAGTGGTAACTTTAGAGAAAGGAAACTATACTATGTAAAACAATGGGTTGGGAAGAACCCCAATGGGCATAGAGCTTGGGACTTTCTGTCTTTTACATTAATACTGAATAATGCTAGTTTTATGTTAGTTTTGGTTACTTTGAAATTATTCTTGGTGGCCTGGTCTATAGTAATGCAGATAACCTTCCTTCAAACTCTAAGTTAAAAGGGAAATGTAGCTGGCAGTTGGAACTAGCCATCAACAAATGTGGACTTTGTGCCTAATGAGTGTTACTCTTTTCCTGAAGTAAGGATGTGGAATTCTACTACAGGATACAGCAAAAGATGGATTTACTTTCTGTGCTCTCAACTTAGAATTCATAGCTTGCTATTGCCTATTAGAAGCAGAATAGAATAAGGGGATTGGCACTAATTGAGATTTACTATGTATCAACCAGTGTATCTTCTATAGTTAAAGTCTTATTACCTTTTTACAAATGAAGAAATAGTTAAATTTCTGGCCCAAGCTCACTAAGTTGTAATTGTCATAGTAAGTTTGGTGGAGGACAAAGGAATGGTGGTGTTTCATTAGCAGAGAAATGCTGGAGAAGAACTGCTTTCAACATTTCTGGTCACAAAGAATGATTGGGTTATTTTAGATCAATGGTTAAAAATGATAAAAAATACATGGAGGTCCTACGCTATACAAGGATCTAATAAAATGCAAGTGTGGCTCTGAAGATGTCAAACATCAAAAATAGAAGGAAGGAAGCTAGAGAAATGTCTCCATGTTTAAAGAGTACTTGCCTGGAGATGATGTGGACTAGAACCCACATAACAAGTCAGGACTCCTGTAACTAGACATAATTCCAGCTCTGAAAGATATGATGCTCTCTTCTGACCTTGGTGCATGTACACACATGCAGAGGGACACACACACACACACACACACACACACACACACTCATACACAGCAAGAGACAAGCAGAGACACATAGAGAGGAGAAAGACAGGAAAATACCTTATAGAAAGTAATTCAAACCGTTTCTCTAAACTCTTTCTTTCCCAAGTCCTGGTTTTCCAGTAGTTATAGACTAAATAAGTAATCTGGTTAAACTGAGTGAGCAACAATAGCAAGACAATATTTTTTATGTTGAGATGGGGTCTACAGCTTTTTCTAGAGCGCTTACAGACCAGAATTATTCTCTCTGGCATGATTCACTCGTGGCATTGATATTCTTACTTCAGAGCAAGCATTATGCTAGTTCATCTCCTAAGATTGCCTCACAAGCCCTTAAGATCTGTTGATTAATCAAAACAGAGAGTTCGGGTCTCACCTGCACTTTTTACTGGCAACCATAATTAGTACCATTCTCTGGGGCCTGCTAGAGGCCAGGTGTCACCGTGGTCATGATTTTAGAATGGTTGTGTTGGCTGCCTATCGAAAGGACACAGGCATTGAGGAGGAAGAGCATACAGCATCAAGGGCAAACAAACACAAAAATGTTTGCAAATGATTATGCAAATACAGGGACCAAATAATGTCACATTCAGCAACACTGCCACTAGCTCCATATGAGAGTAGTGACAGCCAAACATTTTAGAGGACAAGTGATGAATGTATAGTATTTCCTGTAATGCCAAAGAAAGCCAGGGTATGCATTTGCCTTATTTTGTAAAGACTAAACAGTCATATTAAATATCCATCTTAACTCTGGCACACTATCCGGCTGAACTTCCTCTGTTTAGAAACTTTATCTTCCTCACTTTTTTCCACCTGGCCCTCCATTTCCACAAGGTTCCAGTCGTCACCAAAATCACACACTCATTTTCACTTCTGTCTCGGCTCAACCCACACACTGTCTCTGGAAACTCTCGCCCTGGGTATTCAGATTGATTTCTTTTACTTTCCTGTGTCTGTCAAGCTACTGGCAAATGTGTTAATGATAACACAGTAGGCTGTGGCCCCAGTTACTTACTGGTGGCTTGATGAATCCTGTCTGAAAATACTCTCTGGTCTCTTCACTGACTGAGACAAAGGGTACTTTCATTTTGTTGCACCTCTTAAATTTGTTTATTTTACATACCAATCCCAGTTCCCTCTTCCTCTCATCCTCCCATGTTCCCCACCAACCCCCCTCCCATCCCCCATCCATTCTCCAGGGAGGATGAGACCTTCCATGGGGGATGGTCAATGTCTCACATCATTTGGGGCAGGGCCTACACACTCCCTCATGTATCTAGGCTGAGATAGTATCTCTTCATAGGGAATGGGCTCCCAAAGTCCATGCACTAAGGATAAATACTGTTTCCACTGCCAGAGGCCCTATACACTTCCCTGGCCTCCCAACTGACACCCACTTTCAGGGGGCCTGGTTTGGTCCTATGCTGGTTCTCCAGCTGTCAGACTGGGGTACATGAGCTCCCACTAGCTCAGGTCAGCTGTTTCTGTAGAGTTCCCCAGAATGGTCTTGACCCCTTTGCTCATCACTCCTCCTTCTCTGTAAGTGGATTCCAGGAGTTCACCTCAGTCTTTCACTGTGGATCTCTACTTCTGCTTCCAACAACTACTAGGTGAAGGCTATAGGATGGCATTTAAGATACTCATTTAAATTCTTTTACTCTCTAATGTTTGAGTACTTTTCCTAGGAGGAGCAAATAGATTTATTAAAAGCATCAGTATTTCAGAAAGACAGTGGCTATATAAATTACATCATGTGGGCTCAAGATATCATTTGTTCATTCACAAGCATATATATTTACATATTATTTATATACTCATATGTTATGAACAAAGTCTATGAAAGCTGAAAAAATTACATATTACGTGGCAGGTTTATGGTTTTGTGCTTTTCCAATATCTTTTTGGTTATAATAAAATGAAAACTTAGTGAAAGAACATTCACTAAGTAAATGGAGCCTTACTTTCTGAAGTGGGTCTTGGGAAACTAAGAACGGACACAGAAGCAAGGGGTTGAGTTTTCTGTGATTAGACACTTGAAATCCATCTGGAGATGAATCTCAGTGTCTCTGCAATGGGCACAAGGGAGGACAATATTAACTGGAATGTGTTGTCACTAGGCAGGAAGCCAACTTAGAATCAATAATTTTCTGGAAAAACAGCACAATCACTTGATGATGATTACACAAGCATCTGCAATTAGGTGTGGTTAGAGTTAGCTGGATTACTTGAACTCCGGGCCCTTCCAATGCCATATACTTACTGACTTTACCTTTTCCCAGTGCCATTTCACAGGAATCTTAGGCTAAGAAATCGGTTCTTATTTTTTCCAGGAAGACGGCTTTTGAGATCCAATTATGGTACTTTTATTGCTTTTTCATAAACAACAATGAATATAACATCAATCCTCTTACCCTTTCAAATCCTATTTGTCATTAAGAATCCATATAGAGTCTCTCTAGCACAACATCTTGTCAACAGTGAATATTTGATAGATGCTGCTCCCCTGCTCCATTTTCCTAATGAGTAAATCTCTGACTGTAGGCTAGTAACTTACTTCTCATACTAGCTAAATATGTGCTAGATTTATGTGCTGGATGCTGCTACTTTGTTCAATGATCAGTTTCTTGCTAAAGTGATCTTGTTTTGTCTCTTACCTCTCAATAACTTATATATTGGCCAAAACCTCTATTTCCACTAAAATATATATTTACACACACACACACACACACACACACACACACACACACACACAGAGAGAGAGAGAGAGAGAGAGAGAGAGAGAGAGAGAGATGAGGTAGAGACAGACACACACAGAGAGAGAAAGCAAGCTCTACCTGTTGCTTCTTGGTTTGGCTGACAGAAGTTTCAAAGAATCTCATGTATGTCAAATTGAGGAGATTCATATTCACATGTATACATTCAGTGAGATTTCTGGAAAAACCATCAATCATTGCTGATATATAATGGTTCTTGCAAGCTTTATGCCCAATTTAAACAAAGACCAGGATAGCATACTGCTGTATCTATAACTTGGTAAAAAACACAGGTTGCCAAAGACCAAGGCCTGTTGCACCCCGTTGGCAGATGTAAAGATTTTTAGCTATATATATACTGGACAACTGAGGGACGAGCTGCTCTTCGTAAAATTCGGCAAACTCTGAAATATGTCATTTGTTGTGAGATAGAAATCACTGTCATTAAGCATTTTGAGGTTGTGTGTGTGTGTGAGAGAGAGAGAGGGGGGGGGAGAGAGGGGAGAGAGAGACAGAAAGAGAGAGAGGTGAGAAACTGGTGGTCTAGATGAGGGAGTGGGGTAGAAACTCTGAGTCAAGATGGACTGGAATCCTAACTTAGTTTTTTAAGGTTGTGTAACCTTAAACAGAATCATGTTTCATGTTGGGCCCCAGAATTCTATCTCTGATACTAAATAGTTTCACCAAGTTCTAAGTGCTTTTTCTTCTCAGGCTATAATTCTCAATTCAATGACTACTAAGAGAAAGTGTTATTTTATACATGTTGTACTCTAGGCCATCTACTTTAATGATTTTACATTGTATCAACTGAAATTAAGCCAATTACACCATCTTGAGTTTAGTCACAATGGAAAGAGATGTCTCTGTGAAAAACTATCTTTTTGCTTTGATGGAATACTACCAATAAGTCAGTGGTTTGTTCTTTCTTCTAGGTCTAATGGCTTTTTTTTTAAACCTGATGCTGTCTTAATGCATTCATTTTGTAAAACCAGCTAGTCAGTCACTCTCAAAGTGTATCCCATGGAACACCTGGCATCTTTCTCAAAGTGTATCTTCCTACATATATGTCCTAAAAGGAAATGGGGCCTGTTTTTCTGTGACAAACATTACTAGGATACCACTATTTTCAAAATTACGGTGTGCTAGCTTTTGCAATAAGCTTCCTTGGTATCACTATGGCAGCCTGTCTCCAAGGTGATGCTCTTCAGGTTCTTTAAGCTTGTCCATACACACAGGGCATCCTGCACTTGAAAGCAGCTAATGTTCATTTCTCCATCACCCACAGGTTGGCCTGTGGATACTTTGACCCATAAAATACTGACGAAGTGGTGCCACAACTTTCGGCTGTATCATCTGAATCCTCCCAGCTTAGCTTGAGTCTGTTAGAATGTTCACTTTGGGGGAGTAAAGCATCTGCATGTCACTTAGTCCAACTGCTCTGAGTCTATAGGTTGAATGGGAAGTCCACAACAGCCATGCTCCAAAGCTTCATAGAGACACAGCTCACTGATCCTCAGCTGACCTAGCTACCTCCTCCCAGACACCAACGAGGAAATCCTTAAGCTCTAGTCTTAGCCGGAGTCTGCCTGAAAGTCTGAACACTCTGGATGAGAAGAGCTATCTATGCTCAGTCTATAATTGACAGCATGAGGGATAAGAATAAAACTGTTACTTCAGTTCTCTTAATTTGGGGGTGATATTTTGTGTCAAATTGTATAATTTTAAAAATATGCTAAGCTCAGAATATCTTAGAAGATAGAACTTTTCCTTATATAGCTGACATATTCAGGGTTATATTTGAGAATACAGATTAACACCATCCTCACAGTTCATTTTATATTGTTGCTGGCTAACAGTTTGGTAGAGCAGACGATTTCAGTATTCCTCCAAATGTAGATCTGAGGGGCAAAAGGTCCATCAGGTTCAAATTCAAATGTATTAGAAGAAATATACTTCTGGTCCTGGACTTAAAAGTTTAGATTGTTTTTAACTGAGAATTTATTTTTTTTAAATATAACATAGCCCCAAAGAAGCCAAGACAGAGAAACCCATGGATTAGTAATGCCCTGATCAGATAGCATGAATTGTACCCACAAAAATGGAGGGGGTCCTTGGTGATAGATGAAAAATAGAAAGTGATTGGTCTTGTTTGCAGTTGCAGCTTGCCAGATGTCAGACCTGCCTACAGGTATCCATAAGCTTCTGCAACTTTTGCAGAAATCCCGATAGTGAGGACTTTGTGTATGGGCTGGTGGCACATGCAGACATGGCAGGAATGATCATATGTCTGATAGGCTGCAGAGGGAGGATACTCATTGGACTTTTTCACTCTGGCAGCATGTTTACCATAGCTCACATGTTTTTTCTGACGTCTACTTGGCAGCAAATGCCATCAGACAGATATGGCCATTCACATGGCACTGCCATAACACTTTGAAAAGTTAGAGAAGTCAGTGAAGATGATAATAGATATTTGTAAGTCCAGTAAAAGATGATTCAAGGGAATGTTACAGATTCTGAGAAAGAGGTGAGTGCTGAGGTCTTGTACTTGAGAACTCCCAGCAGGTACTTAACAAAACTATAATAGAGTTGCTCCATAAATTGTTAGAGAGTAGAATGGATTTTAAATAACAGAATCCTCTTTGCACTCAGTGTTAGATCTTCCTGTACATGATGTCAAATAATTGGTACAACGCTTGAAATGAGCTTCTGTGGCGATTAGGTTGTTTTCTAAAATCTCTTTCTCAGATGTGCAACCGTGGTGTGATATTGATTTTAGAAACTTCACAGGATAAGCTCAATGAAGAGACTAGATGTGAATGAAGAGAAGCCCCACATAACACAATGCACCAAAGAAGCATAGTAGAGGGCCTTATATTAGACCCCAAGACAGAGCAATAGCCCTTAGATGGCAGAGAGGCAACAGGCCAGAACCAGCTTGTGTGCAGGTGTTTGTAAATTGTAACATGTTCCCACTGAAACAATGTCTTGTTCCCACTGAAAAAAATGTTGTAAAGGATGCTAGCTTTCTTGGGAAGACTTTGGAAGACTCAGTATTTCACAGGGTCACACAGTACTGTCAGTAGGCATAGCAGCATGAGCAACAGGAGGAAGGAAAACGAAGATTAGGAGTTGCCTTCTTTCTGGTTGCTTCACTTTAAGGTTTGAGTCAGAACCAGTGGCCTTGATTCAATTTTTAATTTTTTTTTGAGAATTTCATATATGAGTACTGTATCTATATCATTTCTGACCTTCCATATACTTCCATATCTCCCTCCCAAATTAACAATCTCTATGAAAACTCCGTTAGATGCAGGACTTTTGCACTGTGCTGTGGTTATCAAATGAGTCTCTTTATTGACTAAAATACTTCTATGGTTTGGGTAGCATATGCAATCAGACACACATTTATGGTCTCTTCTCGAATGCTGAGCCCTGTGCTATCGCCACAGAACAATTCTGGCTTCTTTGGATTTGTTGGGCTTGTAAAAATGTTAAGTGTAGGGGTGGGCACTCTGACAGAGTTATTGGGATTTTTATTCATCCAGAATTCACACAGGAAACAAGTGCCATCTATCCCCTTCCCTGTGTGCGCCCTCTAAAAACTTTCCACCGATGTAGCTCTGGGATTGCTGTACTGTGACAAAATTAATAAAAACCACTTCCCCTCTCGTCTGTTCTCCTGTTTTTGCTACCGCAGCTTAATTCTTTCTTGAACAATGACTAAAGATGACATTTCTCTCAAGACATTTCTGAATTACTTTAAAGAAGTGACTTAGATTAACCGATCATTACACAGCAATTGCACTTTTCTTTTTTCTAGCATGATCTGGTAGGGATCCATAATCACCATCAACATAGTTTTACATATTTTAAAAAAGAAGTTTTAATATCTATTGCAGAGGTTTGCAAACCTCAAAAAGGGAAAAAAAAGCCCTCATAGAATATTTTCTTCAAGCGAAACCTTACTCAGGAATATCTAAAATAGATCAAAGTGAGAGGTACTGATTAAAGCTGCCTGCTCAATTCTCTGAAGACCCCCCAAGGTCCCTCCACACTTCCAGGGACCACAGGGCAGCCCTGACTTATTCCCGAACTAATGGAATCAGACATGCAGAATTCCTAAGTCAGGGTGTCATGAACACTCCCAGAAATTATAGAAGAGCACAAGAGGCCATGCTGAGGCCTGGAAAGGTTACAAAATTCTCTGTGCAATGGCAAACATGAGTTTAAAAAAAAAACACAATTCCTTTAACTAAGTCTAGGGCTTTTTCTACATCTCTGCAAGCCTTGTGGATATAGACAAGCTAGGAAAGGATCTTTTGAAAATGCTCTCTGAGACTCTTCCTTCCTCTTGGGTCTGACAAGAGTGAGACATTTAGCACAATGCCAGTTTTTCTCAATAGTCAGCAGAAATTGGATTCAGATTTTTACTCCCAGGTAAGGCAAATCCATTCCTGTGTCGTTCATCCATCATCAAGTAGTTCTGAACTAGAGAGCATAACTGAGAAACATCACCAATTTTACTTGTTTTTCTACTATTATGATTATGTTGAAGGGACTTTTAGAAAACGTAGAATTTTAGAAAAATATGGGGAAATGAGTCAGACTCCTCTTTGTTTTGAAAAAAAAAAAAAAACTTCACTTGTCCATGTTCTCATTGTGGTCACAGTATTATGTTTCTAAAGTAGTTAAAATGCTGATTTCATGTAATGCTGTGTCCTAATGTGATCCTATTACATACTGTATCTGCATATGTGGCAACCCAGCTTCTTGATCCGTGGGAGAGTTTGAGGACAAAAACAATGTTCACAGAGATAAAAGTTTTTAAAAAGTAGTCATGAAGTTCCTTTTTGAACATTTGTTCCAGTGCAGAGCAGATGCAAATGTGGCTTGTTTTGAGAGGGTACTTTTTTTAATTAATCATTTGAACAAGAGGTGAATTGAAGCCACTGAATAGATTATTTAACCCAAATGGCAACATGTTTTCTGTTTTACAACAATGAAGTAACTGAACTGACATTCAGAATGAGAAATACTTGCATGATATTCCCCTTGGGAGAGTGGAAATATCATTAGTGTCTTGCTATCTAGCTTTTGATTCTTAGCCCTGTGTTGCAGGTATTTTCCTAATCCTTTCTAGTAGGAGTTAATCACTTATCATTGTGGGAAGTTCCCACATGCTAAGGAGTATACATGATTTATTTGTGCTTTCCTTTTGTACTTTAATTAAACACTAGAGAATAAATTTACTGTTTGTTTAACACTTTTTTTTGACAGGGTCACACTAGGTAGTTCTGGCTGGTCTAGAAGTTACTGTTGAGACCAGGCTGACATTGAACTCACAGATATTTACCTGCCTCACCTCTTGTGTGCTAGTATTAAAGGCATGGCCCATCATGTCTGGCATAAATTTAAGCATTTTAAAAATAGACAATAGATATTAGTTATAGAGGGTGGGGTTTTTATCTGATTAATTTTCTCTCACCTTGGCTTTAAAATGACCAGTCTTTCTTACTACTCTAAGCCAGTTTGAATCATTCAGGGCAGTAACCCTTGATGGTACTGGGTAAATATGCACACTAAGAATTTCAAAAGCTATCACAGTTTTGTTTTTCAATCTCAGTTACTTTGACTGCCATTTCAGCTATTGGTTACATTATTTCAATATTTATCTAATTTCTGACCCAGGAGGATTCCAAACACATGGCCTTTTATATTCTCTGGCTTTGTTTGCATTTGCTTAGAGTGAGAAACATCCATTCTACAAGGCTGGAGGAATTAGTGGAGGTGGAGTACAGCAGCGTCTTTGTGTTTGGGTAGCAGGTCTCTATGCTACAGAAACTTATTGCAGAAATGAATTTGTGCTTTTTAGCTGACATTAGTTTAAACCGGTCAGGAAGCTCAGTGTTGGGAGCACAGGTATGGGATGCTGCTTTTAAGCCTGTGTGGGTAGGGTGGCTATCTTCATGCAAGAGGAAATTTCTGTGATGCAGTTGATTAGGCAGTGCATTTGAAAGCAATATGTTACTGATTTCATCCTGGAAAGAGGGGAATTTTCAAATAGCACACATGACTCTCTCTGGGTAAATGCTCTATTTCCAAGAGGGTGTGATGGCCTGATGTCAAGAAACTCAGGGGTCCTATAGGAGTCAAGTTGTCGTGTTGGGCACTGGTCATGCTTCCATGATTGTTTTTGGAGGTATAAAGCAAGTGTAGCTGTTCCAGCCTTAGCTGATTTGCTTATCACATTTTGGATCCTAGTCACCTGACCAAAATGATGTATCTGTGTTTCTCAATTCCTCTGAGATAATTCGAGAATAAGTGAGACAGGATTTACTATTTCTTTAGGTCTCCTGTTTCCTCCTCTCTTTACAATTCTGCATCTCTCCCTTTCTTTCCCACTGATTATTTCAAATCTGCATCTATCCAGGGTATATGGTGCCCGGTATCCACAAATGCATACTTTTTTCCCCCTAGTGTTCTGCTGCTTTACTGCAGGTTTGTTTATTTTGGGAAGTGTATGTTTAGATGGTTTCAGCCTGAGATTCAGTTCAGTTGTACTTGCTGGGAGAAGTAAAAATGTCAGCAAATTGTACATATTTTTAAAACACGGTCTTTTGATTTCCTTATAGCTTTATAATAGTGCACTTTACAAACAGCTCCTGCCAGAGTAGAAAAGATGAGGCCAAGGCAAAAGAAAGATAAAATGAAGTAAAACAAAAATACATTGTGAGAAAGCATATCAAAACGCAAAGATGGCCTTCGCAAAATGAAATGATAGACCTGAGTAAGGCTTCATGCTTTGTCTGATCTGTATCAAACCCATTAATGGATTCAGTGAATGGCACTTCCTGTCTATCTTCCCAGAGATGTAAACTCCAGGGGCATCAGACATATATGAATAGGGCTGTATGTACTGATAAGTAATTATCACTGGGGTACAAAGAAGGGCGATAAAATCTGGGTCTATCTCGGGGCAGAGATATTAAGATTTATTTTCAGTGTTATCAGACTGCCTTACTACCCAGGCAAAGCTCCTTCATGGAGAAAGGAATGAAAAGCACAGGGGAGATTATATTTCTTACAAACATTTATAAATCAAGACAAGGAACTCTGAATGTAAAATTGACACACAATCACAAAGTCAATTTTAAATTGAGGAAAGGCCATAGGATACACAGACCTTCTGAGGATTAAAAAGAAAAGAAAAGAAAAAAAAAACTTTACCTAAGATTGCTAGAGATCAAATATAGAGGGGTTATGAAAGGGAAAAATAGGGTGGCAAGGCTGCTTTTGCAAATGATTTGGGACTGGAATAATGTATATAGCTCAAATTCAGTCACTGAGAACAAGATGAAACTTTATAGACCTGGAAAATGACTTGCATTACATCAGCTATAAAGATATAGAAACACACTTAGCTCTTGTGATGAACATGATTAAAAAAACAAAAACAAACCAGAAAATCTGAGCTGCTTATGTAATACAGCTTTAGTTCTGAACAAAGCTTCATTTAGTCACAGATTCTTTTGCCTCAACAGGACTAACATGATATTTTGAAGAAAGATAACTCCTAGAAAACAGTTCCCACTAATCACTCTTTCTATGGGGTCACCACTGAAACCAGGAACTACCAAGTAGAATGAGCTATACTACAGATTTATCAGAGATCAATCTCCTCTATTGACTGTCTCAGGGAAGTGAACTCAACTAAACCAGAACTGCATATGCAACAACCTCTGTTGAATCAGCCATTTCACAAACACTGAGATGATCTCACTTATGTTTTTTCTTATCTCATTTATTCACACAACACTTACTTATTGAACTAAGTCCTTGTGATGATGAGTGAATAAGCAGACCATATCCACCCTCTTATGACTTACAGCATAGAAATCTTGTATTTCACTTATTGGTTTATATATAAACTCTTTTAAAAACTAAGAAGCCCCTTTAAAAACAAGACAACAGCCCAGGTTACACTCCCTCCTCTGGGCTCTGCATTAGGGCCCACAGCCCCAGCAGCTTTACCAGAGGCCAGGCTGGTCTTAGTGACCCCAAGTAAGTAAGGTACTATCTACCTCCAGGTAACATTCATTAAAGCTGGACCAATATCCCCATACTGCATCACTTCCCCAGAGCTCCATATCTTGGTTTACAACTTTAGAAGACTTTGGCTTTACTGGAAACCAGACCAGATCTAGGGACCCCTGGCTCCCAAAAATCCCAGAGGAAGCATTTAATTGGACTTGAAGAATTGCTACTCACCAGAACCCTTGCCTGTTAAGCCAGAAGAACAGAGAGGAAAGAAAAACAAAGGAGTAAACACCCAACAAAGACTACGTAGAAATACACACCTAGACCTATAGTCATCTCAATTCTAGACACTAGTGTGAGAACACAGTCAATAACAAAAAGAGCAATATGGCATCACCAGAACCCATCTATCCAATGACAGCAAGACCTGAACAATATAAAGCAGCTGAAGTACAAGAAAACTACCTTAAAAATGACTTTATGAAGATGATCAAGGCCCTTAAATAGGAAATTGAAAAAAAAATCCTTAAAGAAATTTAGGAAAAGACAAATAAAAAATTGAATGAAATCAGTAAATCCCTAAACAGATGGCAAGGAAAAAACAAATAAACAGGTGGAGGAAACTTCAAGACCTGAAAAAGAAAATAGAAGCAATGAAAACACAAATGAATGGTGCCCTGGAAATGGAAAACCTGGGGAAATACAAAACAATAAAAAAGAATTATTGAATAACAAACTTGTATTGACAGCAAAGGCTTTAGCTTACAGGCAGGTCATTTAGGCTAATTTCTTAATGTAAGACAGTAATGATATATGTCTTCTTATAGGTTGTCCATGTTCCACTGGATGGCCCTGTACCTATGCATGTGTGGGCAGCAATTAATGGGTTAGTAAAGAGAACAAAAGGAAGATATGAATTAGTGAGGGGGATGTGGAGCAGAATTTGTGAGAATTTGCCTGGGGTACGGGGGTTTTATAAGATAAAAATACATTATAAATGTGTGAAATGTGAAATTATATAAGAATAGACAAATAAAATGAAATTTCAAGTAAAGAAAATGCTGTCTAAAATCACTTTCTTGTGGTCTTGTTGTCAGTTATACAAAGAGCCCTAACAGTCAAGAAAAAGGTGATAAGCAATATATAGTGGTAAGAACCTAAGAGCATCCTTGTGCAGAAGTGGGTAGAATAGCTTGGTATAAATGAAGTAGCAAAAAGTCAGAAGCACTACCCTAAATGTCCAATGCCAAGAGTTTTCACGTTAATTTTACCAAAAGAAACAAAATTCTCAACTATGAGAATATCCTTTTAATCATTTTCTATTCACCAAACTCAATGGATTTATTTTTATTTCTGAAGCACTAATATGGATCCCCTGAGAATAAAAAGGAAACCCTCTTTTTTTTTTAAAGCAACAAATATTTTTAATTTTGCTTATATACTTACTGAAGGATCAAATGGGATTTAAAGGTTCATTTGACAGAAAGACTGTGCGGGTTCAAAGGAAATGACTAGATATTAGATATTCTGAAAGGCAATTCTTTTGCTCCTTGTGTTTATTAATCTTCTTTAAAAAAAAGAATTTTAAAATGCATGTGTTTTGCCTGCCTGTCTGTGTATATGCATACCACATGCATGCCTGGTACTCAAAGAGGTCAAATGACAGTGACAGATCCCCAGGAACTGGGATAAAAGATTGTGAACCTCCATGTTCATGCTGAGAAAGGGATCCAAACCTTTTGCAAGGACAAGTGCTCTTAATCACTGAGCCATCTCTCTGGCCCCCAAACCCTCTTCTTGTTATAGATGCCTTTGTAAATAGAACAAAATGTTCAAGAAAATGTGTAGTCATTTTTGGTGCCATATTTTACAGATAATTCCAGCTAGCTGTCTTCCAGCTATGAGGAACACATAAATAGTCACACCTATGAGTTGCCTCATAGTGTAGAATTTCTTAGGTATCGTGTGTGTGTGTGTGTGTGTGTGTGTATGTGTGTGTGTGTGTATGTGTGTGTATGCACACTTGTCAGCACACACACACATGTACAGTGGGCATGCATATGACTGACTACTTTTGTAGTGGCTAGAGCAAGACAATAGCTGTGTTTCTCTACCACTTTCTGATGAACATATTATTCGCAAGTTTCAAAATGAGTCATAAAATTTAAGTGATAACAGCAAAATTCTTAGAAGAAAATATAAAGGTAAATCATCATGAACTTGGTTCTGGTAAACCCTTAAATACAATACCAAACTATAAGAGAGAAAAGGACAAATTGATCTGTAAGTGAAAATACATTTTCTGTACATAGTATTATTAATAAAGTAAGCAAGTAAGCCAACAATTGAAAGAGTTTATAAATAATTTATCTGATAAGAAAGCTATATCTAGGCTATGTACAGAACTCCTTTGACTTAATATTAAAAATAAATAACCCTATTAAAATGAACAAACTTTTTTTTAACAGACATATGAAAACTATCATGAAGGTTTTGAACAGATATTAAACACTATTAACTTTCAGGGTAGAGCAGGTGAGAAGCTCAAGGACGTGAAAGTCCACCATAAGGATGACAATAAAACAGTGACAGAAAATAGCAACAGTTAGCAAGAACATGGAAACATAGGATTCCTTTATGTATTACTGGTGAGAATCAAACACACACACACACACACACACACACACACACACACACACACACACGTTTTTCATTTTTTTCTTATTTTACTTATCGACCCCAATTCCCTCTCCCTTCCTCCCTCCCATGCCCTCCTGACCACCCTCCCATCCCATCGCCCCTCCTACTCCACAGGGAGGATGATGCTTTCCAGGAGGGATCAACAAAATCTGTCAAAACATTTGGACAAGGCCCTCCCTCCTGCATCTAGGCTAAGGGAGTACCCCTCCATGGGGAATGTGTTCCCAAAGTGAGAATGGAACCTTTTTTTGGTATTGAGTTGAGCAGGCCCACAGTAACAATGGTTATACAGATTTATCATGTTACCCAGAAATCCTATACTATGTCTATGTAAAACCCTACACATATCACTGTTTTCATATCAACCAAAAGTACAAGTTATCCAAATACAGATAGGCAAGTTATACAGATAGGCAAGAGGAATCTATTACATATATTCGTATAAATATTATTATATGGCAATGAAAATATTAAAGTACTAGTACAAACTAACACATGAACCCTGAAATTTGAGGCTTGGTGTCCTCACTGGTATGGGTGATTATTTTACAAGCACTATAACCTGTCTTTTCCCTAAATAAAATCCTATACAGAAACTTAACGTATAAAGCAGAGAGAAATCCAATTTCTATGGTCCAATTGAGTTGGAGATTTCCAACCTCCTAAGGGTGTTTCTCAAGTTGGCATCTGCAGCATCTCCATGTAGCTACAGAATATTCTGAATTTAACAGGTCTCACAGAATACCATTTAATATAAAAGTAAATGGGGTTGGTTACCTTTGAATATTAATATAGCTCATCACTTACTGGCATGGGATGTAATAAAAAATAGGTTTTACTTGAACTTAAAGGAAAATGTCAGTGAACATCAGGGACAAACCAGTAGTGAGGAGTTTAAGAAAATAAAGACTAAAATAAAATAAGGACTGATGCATGTCCCAGAAAGTAAGCAATAAGGAACATATGAAACTCACCTGTAAAAAATAATCACCATGAGGCCATGATTAATTCATTTTTAGATGGTTCTAATTACCTCTAATTAGGCTTCTTTTCTTGAATATTTTACCAACTCTGTCTTCATCCTTTTCTGCCTTGAGAACCCGTGAAGAATACACTTAAACCATATCCAACCACACAACAAAGGGAATACAGTTGCTTAGGAAAATTCTTTGATTTTGGGTAATGTAGATAGTAAGATCTTAAAGATCTTAAAGATATGAGTGTTTGGAGAGAAGGAATTATGTGCAGTGCACATTATTCTGAGTTAAAAGGCAGCAAGAACTATTTACATGTACCAAATTTATGCTTGTGTAGCACAAACACCCAATGCTTTAACATGGGAACAGGGGTCAGGCAAATGAGTGAAGTTATATAGGTCATCTTTCTGTTCTTTTGTGTTAGAAGTGATGGGATTTGTTAGATGCTTCATGACCATTGGTATTAGAAGGCTTTATATATTTTGATTTTAAGGGAGAATTTAAATACCCTAAGTGTAGTCACAAATTGTGAGACAGTCATAGGATAAGCATTAATGAAAGCATTCCTACCAAGAGAAATGACCTGATGACACTGCTTTCTTTGGCGGGCAATGAAGAAGACCCAAATAGGACAAGAATTCAAATCTAATAGATGTAAGCTAATGTGTTTCAACAGCTTCAATGTATGTCTACTAGATGTTGGTCCCAGCCTGGATCCCACCCTCTTAATATAGTCACAACACAGTTTGAGATGCTCTTATGATCATCAGAGGATTAAAAAATGTTCTTTTTCTTCAAGGTCCTTTAAAACTTGTTGAGGATTTTTTTCCCAACTTCACATAAACACGAAAACACCCTTCTCCTTTATTTCCTAGTAGGTTGATTTAGAGCTCCTCTAGAAAAGGAAATGTAACTCTTGTTGCTACAATGTAAAGCATATTTCATTATCTGATTTCATTTTTACATTGTTTTTACATTTCTCTTTTCTTATTTAGTAGGTGGTGGTAGCACGCAGGGAAATATGTTTTGAGATGCATCTGTTAGATGCTGATTTTACCTCCTTATTACTTCTAAGAGTTTCTAAAATGTTGCTTATTTGCCTTTGGACAGGTGACCAAAAAGGTTATATAGGTTCTTTGTGGTTTACTACCCAGTGACTAAAAAAAAATTCACTTATCAAAGTCTTCTAAACTACCCTTATGAGGGGCCATTCCATGACTTCACATTCATGTAGAATCCCAGTATCACCAGCCTCTCTTTGCTGCCACCCAACTCCTCTTCTTGACACCTCCAAAATGCTTGTTCTATACACCCTCTTAAAAAGTGAACCCAGATTTATCTCAGCCCGAATTTGTGGATTATTTGTTCATATTTTCCACTTACTACCTCTCCAGACAACACTCAGTTATATCCTAAGCATACATCCCTACTTCCTTTTATGATGTCTGCATTAAAAAAAATAATCAGTTTGAAGCTGATGAAGAGAAGAAAGTTCTCTAAGTTCCTATTGTTTTCCTGTGGTCTTCAGTTCTGGGAGGCATCACCCTCACCTACAGGGATATTGAAAACCCATTCCCAGGCTTTACTCTGGCTCTAATGGCATAATTCAGCCAAGAAGGATGTCCTAGCATGTGCTTTTCTAGCAAGGCCTTTAGAATAGTTGGTGCCGATGGACTAGGATTACCATGTCGAGCATCAACTGTTTAGCCAATTTTAGAGCTGTATGTTGCAGTTATTTTTAGCATTCATTATCTGAGGTGTTCTTTCTGAGCTCGTCAGTCTCCATCCCATTAAACTTAATGATGCATTTAACATATATAGACTATCATAGGTTTGCATTTCATTAGCAATTCCCCTCTCTTTAAATCTTCATTTTCCTGTTCTCTCCAAGCCTGAATTATTACATAAGGACCCCCTGTGTTTCTTATGACTGGGATATTCGAGTACAGTGAAAAGAAGCTCCCAGGTAAACAAGTTTGTTCACATGCTCGAGGCTCTATTATGGTGAGTGGAGTCACTCCTGGTTCTGGGCTATTTTCAGGAGTTGGTCAAATCATCCAGAATCTGCCAACATTTGTCTGGATGATAATTGATTTTCAAAAATAATCAAATGCCGGTGTCTAGATGTAGCAGACAAGAGAAGGCTGACAACAGCTCTGCCATTAATTTCTTAACATCTACCCTGTCTTTCGATTTTGAAGCCTGTGTATTGCTTTGTGGAAAGGTCCTTGTGGGCTAATATGAAGCAGAGGATTTCCACAATGAAAGGGTTTCTGATTCCTCATTGTTCACACAGATTTTCAACTGATGAAGGAAATTACCAAATTCAATAATGTGTAATACCTTTATCCTCTCAGCATATGGAATTGGGAGGTTACAGGGTTTTAACCAATAATTAGATTGTTATGTGACATGCTAGCTAAAGAGGCTTTCACAGTGTCCCTTGTTTTCTTTTCAATTCTTTCTGCAGTTCTTAAGCATAGACACCTCTACTAAGCTGAAGAGTTACCTGCCCTGGGATTCTGCTCTCCCTGTTTCTGCAGTGAAATCCTTCATGTCTGACACCTTATAGCCCTAAAATGATAGCAAGTTAATGTGTAGCCTTATTAAATAAATCATTCTTAGACACATGAACACAGTTGATATGCTTCAGCATTGGGGAAATTATTCTGTAGAATTAGCCTACTGAATTGGAAGAAAATAGAGAATACTCACCGAAGGAGAGAAAGTGACAAAAACTGTAATCACTAATGGTTTTTAATTATAATTGCATAATAGTCTCTTGACAGAAGTACTCCTCATTGTTTTGATAATTTCTGCCACTGGTCCATTAGGCCCCTGCACACTTATACAAGGATCTAGACTAGAATGCAGAAGAAAGTGAGACTAACATCTAACTGTGCTTAAGGGCCTTGAATTAGGCGAATTCAATGGCACTTTTTCAGTTTACTATTAGCAAATTCTTGGAATCTGAAAAATGACAAGTAGTTTCCTATTTATATGCCAGACAATGGTTATATTTTCAGATAAAATTACAAATAAGACAGGGTAGCATTTAGCTTATTACCATGCTGTAGTTTTGAATTACCTGACCATCATAAAAAATGTGTTAATAAATATCAGTCTACTCATATATACATACATGTATATGTATATATATATATATATACATATATATGGTATATGTATAGCAGTATCAAGGTTAATACATGAAAACTACTATAGTGAAGAGGCAAATACTGCGTGGGAATTAAAAATTATCAAATAATTTATGAAATTCTGAAAATAATTCAGAAAAAGATTATCAGATGCATTATTCTAATTAAAATAGAACATAAAGATGCTTTGATTCAAAAAGAAAGGGTCCACCATGCTATTCTTACATGAAACCAATTGAAGAACCCTTAAAAAACTGAGATGTTTCAGTGGAAGGTCAACTTTGGAAGAAAGGTATAATAGAAAATTCCTCCCACCTGAAATTAATGATCTTATTCTTGTCCCACCGATGATTAGGTAAGCCATATATTATATTAAGAATTTTTGAATGACTTGAGAAAAAGTTGTGCTTCTGCATATGAAATCTAAACATATTTTCAATAATCCAATTAAGAATTACTGAAATTTTATACTACTAAAGCACATATGATAAAAAGTGGGAAAATACAAGGGTAGTAAAATTGTAACTAATAAATTGTACTTTTAGGTACAGGAAGAGCAAATGATCAATGAAAGAATTTTGAAGCTCAGTGTTTAGATAAGAGGAATGGGTCATTCATCTTTCTCCTGCCTTTCAATTCTGTATGTTTCAGGTTGACTGATTAAATTTTTTCTTTGGGTATTGCTTATGAATTTAGCAATTTTCAAAGTTCTCATTATATTGGGAAAACAGGTCTTAGAAAGAATCAAAGTCTGCTTAAACAAAAGGATAGGATACCCAAGGTCATAGCTATATTTTTGGTAAATAAAATGTGTCAGAACATACATCTTGGGAAAAGAGCTATGATCACAAATGTGGAGGATGTTCTTTTCTGCACTCAAAATATAACTCACGAGATGATCCCTGCTTACCTTTTAATGAGAAATGTAATGTAAAGACATTTCAAAGAATTTGTTTTTCATTTCAACCATTTATCACACATAGTAGATCTAATCATGAATTACACTAAACATTTCTGATTCAATAGTGAATTACAGTGATTTCGACTCTGGCTTTACACTAGAAGGTCCAGTGAGCACATCTAAAAAACTTCTGAGTGTTATGAAAGGGAAGTGAATGTATACCTATACCTACACAAAAGAACTATTTTTCAGGAACGTATTTAAGGAATATATATATATATATATATATACATATATATATACTGATGCTCAAAGATGGCTTCTTTTGGAAAGTGGCATTTAATCTTAATTTTATGATCATTGAATTTCATTTTCTAAGTTCAATTTACTTCTTCCTCTGCACTCTAGTTAATATCTATAGCAATGTTTGTTTATTTGCTTTAGATTCCAAATAAGACCTCTAAAGTTACACTAATCCTGGCAGTAGTCTCAATGGAAGGTGCTTGTGCTTAAGTGGCTTACTCAGCAAAGGCCTGGTTGAACATTCAGGATTTCTGGGGTAGCTCTCACCCTTCTGAAACATTCACATCTGAAAGTGTGAGGCATAGCATGTTCTGCTACACGTTTCATCTCCTGCTTTGATGCTCAGAAATCTACAAATAGTGACATCTATCTAACAAGCACACTGACACTGGAGTCAGAGCTGTTAGGATAGGAAACAGAAATTTCATGGTACCTAGTGGTTTTATTCCCCTCACCATTTAGTAATGGATTTGCAAGTGCATGCCTAATGCTCACCATGGTTAGTGACCATAATATGGGAGGAAGTCATTAAAAAAAAAAAAAGCAAAAGAAAGATGGCTCTCTAACTTGGTCTCTGGTGTTACTATAAAATTCAAGATCATCAAAGTAACAAATGAAAAACAGGTAAAAAGAATATTGTGGCTGGGCTGGCTGGGGTTGTGCTCAGTGCTGTAGCACTTGCCTAACACATATGCAGTCCTGGTTTCAATGCCTGACTGCCAGGAAAAAAGAAACTTTGTAGTTAATAATATAATCAGATATATTTAACCTATGTGTACAGCCATACCAACTGAACAAGCCAAATCCCCCAAATTTGTCACAATTTATCTGGTGGCGATATATATATAGTTATGGGTGATTTCTATTTATTCTTTTTGTAAACCTCTACTTATGTTGTAAGCCTTTTAAAAACAGCTTTCTTTAGGACTACAAAAACATTAAAATATTTTCTAGAAATACAATATGCCTATATTAATTTTAGTTGTTAATTCTCCGCTCTTTTGCCAATTTCATCAGCTTGTGAATATCATTTGGTGAATTTGTCTACCTCCCAGGACATCAGGCTTGGTTTGTCAAGAGGGGAGATGGTTAGGGTAAACTAAACTAGTTTTCATAATCATTTTAGGGCACTTGTTAAAAGTAAGATCCCCAGGAATAACTATGACTAGCCTGAATCAGAATCTCTAGAGAGAGGTCTGACAAATTCCCTCAAGAGGGACAAACCCCAGATTGGGTTGGCCTACTTTTCATTTCTGTGACAAATACCTGACAAAATGCAGCATGGGGGAAATGGGTTTATTTGGCTTACACTGCCAGGTTCCAGTCCATTACTATAGGGAAGTCAAGACGGGGTTTTAGAGTGTCATGCCCTCTTTTAAAAGCAGGGAGAATACATACTTGACTACTTGACAGCCTGCTGTTTCAGACAGCCATCGGCCAACAGTTTAATAATTAATATAGTGTTCATGTGCTTATTTGGAGGTGAGAAGGGTGGCAGGATCTGGTAAGACAAGAAAACGCCAGCTACACTAATTTGCAAATAGAGGATGATTACAGTCACCTACATACCTAAATCAACCTTTAATACACTGTCCCTCATGCTGTGGTGACCCACAACCATAATGGTAATTTTGCTACTATTATGAATCATAATGTAAATAACTGACTGATATGCAGGAAACCTGATATCCAACCATAAAGGGGGTCCCAACCCACAGGTTGGGAACCATCGTACTGGATCCTCCCATCAATCTTTTTGGAAGTGCAGGACAGTACTTAAAAGAACTGAGAAAGAATACTCAGTGTGTGTGTGTGTGTGTGTGTGTGTGTGTGTGTGTGTGTGTGTGTGTGTGCATGTGTGTAAACTTTTATCTTAAAAATTTATCTTCCTGTGAGATTGAAACATTCACAGCCCTTTCCCAGCTTCTGAGGCATTCAGTCCACTATCATCTCTGTAGGAGTCACACTGTGCAGTCAGTCCCACACTAGGGTGTCTACCTTCTTTCTTACCTCACTGCAGTACCCTGTTCTGCCATTTCCCATCATGGGCACCCTGCCCTCTCTGGCATCTTGGACAAATGCAGTTGATGGTGCAAAGTGCATTGAAATGCCACTTTCTTTATCATCTATTAATTATTTAAAAATTGTAATTTTATTCCCTTTCAGTTGAAAACATTTTATGTTACAGATTTTTTTAAACTATCATTATTTAAGAAGTCTGTGGTTTAATTCTAAAATATTTTTTCAGCTATTTGCTTTGCTAATTTCTGCTTTAATACTATTGTGGTCTGAGAACATCTGACATTTTCTGTTTAAAGTTGAGGTGATTTTCACTTGACAGTGTATTCTAACTTGGTGATTGTTCTGTTAGTTTGGGAAGGAGGCACATTTGATTCTAGAGGCATGGAGGTTTCTCAAATGTCAATCAGATAAAACCAGTAGTGTTCTTGATAGCAACTATCTCTCAATTGATTTTTTTCTTCCTGTTTGAGACATCAATTTTTAAAGAAGTCTATTAATGTTTCTGAATATAATGATGGGTTTGCCAATGTCTCCATGCTAGTCTGTCAGCTCTAACATTATTGGATTCCCTGTGGATTTGTGTTATACATTTTGGAATGTATTCTTATATAAATGACCAATTTATCATTATGAAATGCTGTCCTATATCCCTCTACAGTTCTGAGTGTTTTGAAATTATCTTTGAATTAGTATGACAATTGGTTATGATTATGGAGTTTTTTTTCCATTCCTTTAGCTGTAATCCAGATTTTGACCTCTAAATTTGTTTTTTTATGGCTATCATGTAATCATAAAGTTGAGTCTTGTTTTCTTTTTAAATGCACTTTGAAGATCTTTGATCTTCATTATATAGTTTCTGTGTTCTTCAGTAAACATCTAAAGTAACTATGTACATTGTCGAGTACATATCTACTATATCCATCATGCTTATAACTGACTTTACTCTTAAAAAAAAAAGTGTCACCCTCGAGCCCAGGTTAAATTCTTACATCTGTCTTCTGAGTGCTGGAATGTTCTACAGAGCTTAATCTGTGTTTCCTGCATTGAAGCTATTCTCTGTTCTTTTCTTTGCAGTTAACTGGGAATTTTCTACAATGCCACATGCACTTCTCATAACAGCAAGTATTCTTCATAAAATTCTCAGTTAAAACAAATGATTGAGAAAAGCTTTTAAATTAATCTAAGAACATCTTTAAATAACACTGTGCTATTTAATATGCTGTGCAAGTGTTTTTAAAAGTATATTTCCAATCCCCTTCCCCTATACCTATGGAACTCTCATAACTCATCTTACAAGCCCACAGGCTACAGTCATAAAATATACTGTTACTGTTGATAAACAGCTATTTTTTTGCATCAATTAAGAATACAAAAAATAGAATATTTTATCTATCTCTATTCATTTTCTTTACACACATATCACTTTCTGTCCTACACCATCTTTGTTCTCTCAGAAGAATCCATTTTAGGGTTGCTTGCACGCCAGGCTTTTTCTAATAATGAAATCTCTCATGTTGACTTTAATTCCTTCACACCTGCCCTCAGGTTGGCCTGGCCCTTTAATTCCTTCACACCTGCCCTCAGGTTGGCCTGACCCTCTAATTCCTTCACAGTTAAAGGATACTTTCACAGGATATTTTACTTTTTTTTCTCTTTCAAGAGTGTAAGTATTAGCTTGGAATCCAGCATGGGACTGACTTAGGCCCCCTGAATATGGGTCTCAGACAGAAGTACTGAGCAGTCTAAGGGACCTCAGATGGATTCCTGGTGCACAAAGGGACCTTGCAGACACATCTCCCATGGAGAGATGCTGCCTTAACCTAGAGACAGGAGAGAAGTCTTAGTTCCTACTTCAAATGACTTGACAGATTTACATATCCCCACCTGGATGACATTGCCCTACATGTGGAATTGGGGTGGGGCAATGGGAGGGGAGGATGGTCGGGGTACATGTAAGGGGGCAGAGAGGATAAGAGAGAAGCAGGGAGGGACAGGCAACTGGGATCAACAAATAAAATAAAAAATAAATAAAAAAAAAAAAGAAAGGAAGAAAGCTCCGTATCCACCCCCCCCCCCAAAGAGTGTAAGTATATTATTCTGTGATCATGTTTGTATAATATGTTTTCACAGGTTTGATGTAATTCTCATATTCTTGTCTTTTTTGTTGTTCTTTTTGTAGTTGTTCAAGACAGGGTTTCTCTGTGTAACAGCCGTGGCTGTCCTGGAACATGCTGTGTAGACCAGGCTGACCTCAAACTCACAGAGATCAGCTTGCCTTTTCCTCCTGAGTGCTTGAATTAAAGGTGTACGCCACCACACTTGGCTATATTTTTTTTTATTTTTGAGACAGAATCTCACATTCTACACTAGTCTTGAACTCAGAATGTATCTGAGGATGACCACAAACTCCTGACCCTCCTGCCTCTACCTACTGAGTGCCAGGATTACAGGCCTGCACCACCATACCTGTTTTATGCAGTGTTGGCATTGGATCTAGGGCTTTGTGTACCCTCCTCAGGCACTCTACAAGCTAAGCTACATCTAAAGCCCCATGGCTCTTCCTTTCCATCTCAGAATTGTCTTCTTACAACCATCCTGGGCTTTTTTCCCCATGTTTTACCTTCTGCAGTATTAGTATAATGTGCTTCGGTGAATTTTTTTAAATCAGTTTCCTAATAATTATGACTTGTGGGAATTAATAAAGTAATGCTCATATTTGCTTTGAATATCTCTTGTTTTCCAATTATACTTCTTATTCCTTTTGAATTATTCCATTGTTTTCTGTTAAACCGCTGTATTTTTCAATGTTATCCTTCACTCTTTGCGTGATGGTTTACAAGGTTTTATTTATCTACCTCAAATCGATAATCATTTCTTGGATTCTTAGTGGTTTCCTGATAAGTTTATTAAATCAGTTTCCTTTTGTGTTATTAAATGAATATTAGAGTTTTCATTCCACTGCGTGCATTTGTTCATGCGTGTCTTCTACACAAGGTATTTAACATATAGGTGTTAGTTAAGTCCCATGTCTGGGAATTTCAAAGCCCATGTGTGTCTGAGTGATTCAGGTTGTTTCCTGTCTCTTTTGATTATGGATCTTCTTGCTTCTGACCTGACCTGGAGATGTTCTGTTGAAAACTGGCCATGATGGATTAGGTGTGAGGAGCTGAGGTACATAAGCCTTTGCTGTGTGTTTACTCTTCACCTGCTGAGGAGTTGGAATGCACTTGAGGTTTGCTGTATTTTTTTTTAATGTCTTGAGACTTCCAAGTCCTTTCAATCTGTATCATGTTGTATACTTTGTCCTTTATTTATTGGAGGCCACTGCTATTAACTGATGACAATGAATGGAAAGGAAAACTTGTATAACTTCATAAACAGGTATCTATCTTTTAACAGGCATGTATTTTTTGATGTGTTCTCTAACAAGTATTTCTTGGTTTCCTCACATTCAGGAAAAAAAAATGGACACTCAAGTGTGCTTGAGTCAGAGAATTTAGTGTCCTTTACCCTGGAATGATGATGCCCTGGCTCTACTTTGTTCTTCAGAGTATACATTTGTTATGAAAATGCTCTGGGAATATTTCACAATGTTTTTTCTCTTCTGCCAAATGCAAGAATTGGTGTTTCTGTCTGTTTAATGTGGCAAATTGGTGAATTTTTAATCTCCCTAAAGCAATGGCATCCAGGAATTTCTCTTCATAGTTTATGTGCAGTTACTAGAAGCTCATCAGGCTACTGCTGAACTCTATCATTTTCTAATTTCAAAAGCATCTTTCCAGTTAAACCATTACCAGTTGCAAACATCTGCATCCAGCTCTCTTTACAGGATTTGGGGGTTCGTCTGCTCTGTTTTCTATTCTTTCACTCGCACAAAAGAAGCTATTTGGTTCTCAGATGGTCAGCTGTAAGAAGTGACCTCTTCTGACCTTAAATGCTGGGACTAAAACTGAAAGCAGACTTTTCTTCTTAGAGGTCTATGCTCTCTACTTCTCGTAATAACATTGAGCAAATCTGCATGACTTTTGAGAATTTGAGAGTTTTTATTGTTACTAACTATAATTGACAACTGTGGGCTACATAAGAGCAACCAGCCCAGTAGGCATGAAGAGCTCAATCTAATTCATACAAAGTGCTCTGTGGGCTAACAGCTGACCCTGCATGGCAGAATGAGGCCAGGGAGCCTGAAGGCCTAACTTATCAATTACAGCCATTCTATAAATATATTTGCGGCTCAGTGTGCTGGGAGCATGAGATTGGTCACCCAGAATTCCTCTATACTGTTGAAATTTGACAAAAAGAAGAAGAAGAAAAAAACAAAACAAAAAACAAAACAAAACAAAACAAAAAACAACAAAGAAGAAGAAGAAGAAGAAGAAGAAGAAGAAGAAGAAGAAGAAGAAGAAGAAGAAGAAGCCCAGCAGTGTGCCTTTTCAGTTCCTGCACTTTTCTCCATCCTCACTTTGGAGCAAGGTTAGGATATCTTATCTTTTACTACATCTCCTGCTGGCTGCTGCATGCCTAGTTGCTTGGTTTGTCAGCTTACATTTGAAGGCAACAAGTGGGTCTCCATGTTCCAAAATTAATGTACACTCTCACTGTTGTGGGGAGTGGCAAACATGACTGGGAACATGAGTGCTGAAGAGTAGGCTTGTGTGAAGCAGCCAACTTCTGCACCATGCAGTCAAATGCTGCATCTAAGAGGGGCGTTTCAACAATGTCTCCCTAGCTCTGAAAATGGATCAGGTCTGGGGCCGGCTGCTGGCAATAGAATCAGGTAGTGGCTCTGACATGGCACCAGCAGCAGCAGGCTCTCATTTGTTTTACTGCCTAGCACCAGAGCAAGACCATTGTTTATTATGGCTCAAAGGCAGTAATCATCTCACATAATGTGAGGATTTTTTTTCCACTCAATTATTTTCATGCTTTGGGCTGATGAGAATAATAATCATGTGTTGATTACTGGTATCTTGACTGATGATGCTTAGAAATGCAGGTCAGTGCTCATTCTTAACCACTTCCCCCTGAAATACTGGAGGTGCTGATTTGGAATCTCATTCAGCCAATGCTTTCCCATTCCAAAGTTTCTGATACCGAGATAATTTTTCAGGGGTCCCCAATTCCTGCAGTCTGCCCTATGGGATAATTTATGCTGATTTGGTCTAAGGAGACAGACATACATAATTCATGTCTTGTGTATTGTGGCTTTTGGCCATTGAAAATACTATCTCTCTTCTGGCAGTGCTTGCAGGAGCTAGCTACAATAAACATTTCATACCTCAGTGGACACTCTTTTCTCAGTTAATAGAAGCCCGACTTAAATGCAGACTTCATCATGAGAAGAGTGTATTTAATAGTGAATTCACCTAAGCATTCTTCCTTCCAAAGCATAAAATGAGCTTATTATCACTATCAATAGTTGGTTTTTTCTCAAAAGGAGTCAAGGTGAGAACAGGCATGAAAGGGAAATTAAACTGAAACTCTTGGTGGTTTCATGGTTGGAGGCCAGTTTAAAACTCAAACTCAAATAAATGCTTTTGAACTAGCCAGGAGAACGGCTAAGGTCAGAAAGCCCACAGAGCTGAAGGGAGGTGTCAGAGCCAGGTTTTCCATGAAGAAGGCAGAGGGCCAGGGAAAGCAGAGATTTCTGAGCATTTTGGGACTGAGAGGTCGCTCAATTTAGACAGTAGGATGAAGTATACATTGTGCAAGTAAAGCCAAAGTGGTCTTTTAAAAGTACGGCTCTTGTCTGAAACACCCTCCAATGGCTTTCCACCTTCAAGGGCTGAAGGTCAAGGAACCTGTATGATGAATCAGGTCTGTGCTGTGCTTCATCCTGGTCCAGCTTCCTGTTGCTCTGTCTTATCACATTCCCGCTACTGAGGCCTTTCTCTGCTTGTTCACCTGGGAAAAGCCTGCTCACAGAATTTATTCCAAATGCTACTTTCTCTAAAGATGTTTGTGTTTACTGTCCCCAAACCCGCTGTCATCACCTTGTTAAATGTCCACATCACTTTATGTTTGTATCCCCCTTCTCCCCGCTGATTTGACTGTGAGTTCCTTAAGGGCATCTGGATTGCTAATGTAGCTGCCTAGGGCCCAATAAATCCTGTAAAGATGTATTAATTGAGGGACTAAATTAGAACGCTGCTTCTCAAGTATTTGAGTTAAAAGAGCTACCTGGATGGCTTGTTACAACATAAATCTTAGGTCAAGTTCCTAAAATTTCTGATTTGTTTGCATGCCTTAGTAGTTTTCAGACAGTGTAAGAGCACACTTGGAGTACTGTGAAATACCGATAGCCCCTTCGAGCTATTCTGACCACAGAATAGCTTAATTAAATATCTACTTTTGCAACTAATGACCTGGAAGTTCTTAAGCAGGCCCCTGAATGTTCATCCTAGTCACCTTCACCTGTATATCCTATGCCTACTTTCATGGGTAGCTTGCCTGTCTCTCTCTACTTCTAGCCTTTTGCTCTGGTTCTATAGGTGGATACTATAGCCTTACATTTCTATCACTATAACTATATCCTTGTCTTTGACTTCGTTCCCACTCTCACGGTTTTACAAGTCACAGAAACCACCATAACTATATTTTGCTTTTATCTAAATTCTTAATCTGCATCGTCTCCTGTGTGTCTTTCCCAACTAATCCCAGGTCAAAATTCATGATGAAATTCTTCATTGCTTAGTGACTAATTGTTCATCTTTTTCGACAGGCTATCAACTGCATAGATGCAAGCACCACCCCAGAGTTAACTACATGATCAGACATCCTGTCATACAGATAAAGTCACTAAAGATAAACTTCCATTTCCTGTATAGTGTTGGTCATAAAAACCTCTTTACAGGGGTTAGTAGATGCTAGCATTCTCCTACTCACTTTGCACATCAATTTATTTAATCTTTAAATTAAGAATCCCTATTTTACAGCTATTTAAATAGAGGTTCAGGGGAATCCAGTAATGCCCAAAGTTTGTAAAGGGATAGAATGATTTAAACCTGTGGTTCTCAACCTGTGGGTCAAAACTTCTTTGGGGGCTGAATGATGATTTCATAGGGGTCACATATCAGATATCTTATGTATTAGAGATTTACATTATTATTTATAGCAGTAGAAAAATTACAGTTATAAGGTAGAAGTGAAAATAATTTATGGTCGGGGGAGGGTCTCCAGAACACAAAGAAATGTGTTGAAGGATCACAGCTTTAAGAAGGTTGAGAATCACTGATTCAAATCAGAAAATTGTGTTTAGGATCTTTCAGTTTTATCTTTCATGCTATAATGACCAATGTGTGGTTTAGAAAACATGTAACATTACATGGAGTACTAAGAATTTGTATGTCTATGTAGGTTTGCTGAGCTACACATGATCACACAAAATTATTGAGCACCCTTCTTAGTAAGGAGCTATGGCAGACACCTCGGAGGCCAGCACATATGAGATGCAGCTTGAGGTAGGTATTTTGTGGAGATAGAATCAGATGATTCCTATGTTCTTACTTATATAACCTGGGCCAAATCACTCAGCTCTTGTATGCCTTGTGCCTCATCTTTACAGTATAGCTATCATGGCTGGTATGTAGCTCAGTGGTAGAGCTACATGCCAGAGTGGTATGCACAAGGTCCTCAGCTTGATCCTTGATGTTCTAGGAAGGCATCTGACTACAACAAGCAGTTGCCTCAATATATCCAAGGTATAATAGGAAAGTAGGTTTCATAAGGTACATAGACAGATAGATAATATGTGGTGAGAGAAGCAATCAGCTCAACTATTTGCAAAATAAGGTTACTGACAACTTGTTAATCAATTATTGAGCACTTAGGTGTCAGAGACTGTGTTGAACATAGAGGCTTTATAGAAGGAGATGTGTGTTTGGTTTTTCCTCTCAAAACCTTTTTCAGCATCCATGCTGTGTTTAGATTTCTCTCATCGACAGAGCTCTTATCCATGTTGAAAAATGGCACTATAGTTAATTTTAGGCTTATACAGGAAATATACCAAATACTTAGTATATGTTCAGTGTTATAAGCCAGGAGACTCCTAATTTAAGTTTTCAACAATTTGGTGGGCATGATGCAACCATAAAACATCTTCATTTTATTCCCTGTATTCTACCATCCATGCTTTACTTTTCTTTTTCCTTTTTAATTTAAATTTGAAACAAGATTGTTTTACCTGTCAATCCCAGTTCCCTCACCCTCCCACCCTACCCTATCACTCCCACCAAACCCCAGTAATTTCCCTTGCTGCTCTCCAGGGAGGGTGAGTCCTTCCATGGGGAGTCTTTATAGTCTGTCATATCATTTGGGGCAGGGCCTAGGCCTTCCCTCATGTGTCTAGGCTGAGAAAGTATTCCTCTATGTGGAATGGGCTCCCAAAATCCATTTGTATACTAGGGATAAATACTGATCCACTACCAGAGGCCCCTTAGACTACCCAGTCCTCCTAACTAACACCCACATTTAGGGGTCTGGGTCAGTCCAATGCTGGTTTCCCAGCTATCAGACTTGGGTGCACGAGCTCCTCTTTGTTCAGGTCAGCTGATTCTGTGGGTTTCTTCATCATGGCCTTGACCCCTTTGCTCACCACTCCTCCCTCTCTATAACTGGATTCCAGGAGTTGGGCTAGTGTCTAGCTGTTGGGGTCTGTTTCTGCTTCCATCAGCTACAAGATGAAGGCTCTAGGATGGCATATAAGGTAGTCAACAATCTCAAGGAAAGGGCATTTAAGGTAGCCTCTCCACTATTGCTTAGATTTTCAGTTGGGTTCATCCTTGCAGATCTCTGGGCATTTCCCTAGTGCCAGATTTCTCCTTAAAGCTATAATGCTCCTTCTATTATGGTATCTCTTTTTTGTTCTTTATTCTTTCCCTGTCTCAATATACCTGCTTCCTATGCCCACTTCCCCCCTCCTCTTCACCCCCTTTCTTTATCCTAACTCCCTCTCTCTTCTCTCCATGCTCCCAATTTGCCTGGGAGATGTTGCCCCCTTTCCCTTCTCCAGGAGACCATGTATGTCTCTCTTAGGGTCCTCTTCATTTCCTAACTTTTCTGGCTGTGTGAATTTTAGGCTGGTAATCCTTTGCTCTATGTCTAAAATCCATATATGAGTGAGTACATACCGTGTGTGTGTGTGTGTGTGTGTGTGTGTGTGTGTGTGTGTGTGTGTATTACCTCACTTGGGATGTATTCTTATAGTTCCATCCATTTCCATTCGAATTTCAGGATTCTGTTGTGGTTTCTCCTCTGAATAGTACTCCATTGTATAAGTGTACCATGTTTTTCTTTTCTCCATCAATTCTTCAGTTGAGTGGCATCTAGGTTGCTTCCAGTTTCTGGCTATTACAAATAATGCTGCTATGAACATATGGACAGATGTCCTTGTTGTGTGAATGTGCATCTTTTGGTTATATGCCTAAGAGTGGAATTACTGGGTCTTGAGGTAGACTAATCCTCACTTTCCCAAGGAACCTCCATACTCATTTCCAAAGTGGCTGTACGAGTTTGTAATCCCACCAGCAGTGGAGGAGTGTTCCCCCATTTCCAAATCCTCTCTAGCATTAACTGTTTTTGGTGTTTTTAATTTTAACCATTCTGACAGGAGTAAGATGGTATCTCAGCGTTGTTTTGATTTGCATTTCCCTGATGGCTAAGGATGTTGAACACTTTCTTAAGTGTCTTTTAACCATTTTAGATTCCTCCATTGAGAATTCTCTATTTGGTTCTGTACTCCACTTTTTAATTGCCTTCCATGCTTTTCAAGACATCATTCTTGTCAAAATAACAGAGTTACATCATGGTGAGATAACAGAATATCATAGATACTCAAATTATAAAAGTGGCACTATTTGTGTTTTTATATATACTATACTGTTCATATACAAATTACATGTAATATCATGGAAAGCAACATCTCTCTATATAAATACACATGTACATACACATATATGTACATATACATATCAAATATATGTGTGAAAAATTTATAGATGCAGGTATTCATAAGCACCTATTTGTAATCATTCAAAATTTATATCTCCTGAGCCTATGGTACCAATTTAGTCTTGATGAAAGAAGCCCTAGGCAACATCAAACTCATCACAGGAAAGTACTTATTAGGTACTTGCTAGGATGGCTTATTGATGCTTCCAGAAATGGGCTTGACCGATGTAAATGAACATGAATACATAAAAGACATGCTGTGTAGAAAGCTCCGGCATTGCATCTTTCTCTTTGTAAAGAATTTTTTAAGGGATATTTTGTTGGATAGTAATTAATCATCCAAAAACACAGTCCCTTAAAGAAATCAAACTATCAGATCATTTTTCATCTAGAATAGTGATTTTAAAGTTCTATTTCATACTACTGTCACTAGAGACTACTGAAACACAAATGTGTGTGTGCACTTGCATACATGCACACACACACACACACACACACACACACACACAGCAGACTCACAGAATCATCTAGAGAGTGAGAGCAAGGAATATGAATTTTAAGAACCATCCCAACTGTTCTGCCTTTGATATGTAGCCAATATGAAGGTGTAAATTAAAAACAGGCAGGGTACCATTCATAGCTATTCAGAAAGAAGACAGGGAAGAGGAAGGAGTTAGGTAAGTCACCAGAACACTGAGAGGAAGGTAAGGACATTTAGCACCTATAGTGCCAACAGTGAGAGGAATTATGAGAATGCATTCACTCAAGAATGATCAAAGATAAGATGATGGTGACGTTGTCAGGAGATGCCAAAAGTAACAGGATGTAGGCAATAACAGGCACATTCAAAAAGCATATGTTGTGATATTGAAAGCTTCCATATGCCATTATTTAGGTTTTTTTGGTTTTTAAGAACCCTCTCTGAAGTGTTTTCTTAATTAAAATTAAAAACACACATTTCTACTTTCTAAATAGCCTTTTTAATTTTCAAAAGCACGGGCAACATGTGTTACTTCAAAGATTTCACATCAATTTCAGCACTGGGTACTGGAAATTGTTAGCTATTTTAGAGAGTGAACTTCAACTTCATGGGATAGTATGAACATTAGAGACAGTGATGTGTGGGAAGTTCCTAAAGCAGATCCTAACATCCATATTATCTGACAAATTATGTTTATTACTATTAGTAATGAATGTGCAATTACATGACTTCAAGGGTGTGTCCTGTTGGATAGACAAGGTTGGAGGTTGGACAGCAAAGCTTCAAGTCACAATAGTCTAGAATACACAGAGAGTTAGTGATATTCCTCTTGAGGGTGTGGACACACCTCTGGTAAAGAATGTAAGAAAATAAATCAAGAATCTCAGAAATCAACAAGGATGTTGCAAAGGCCACCAGAGCTCAGATGATAGAGGCAAGTTAGCATCAGAGGAGAAGCCATTCTGGACTGAATAGTCTGTCCTATGCTTAGGTAATAATAGCTAGTTGTCTTTAAAGTTTCCCATAGAGTGAAAACTTATGGGAAAAAAACAATGTGATAAATGATCATTCTGGAACGAATAATTACTTTTAATCCAAACCAATGTATGAGAGTATTTCCTTAGGTGAGGCCATTTCTGAGAGTTTATGTTAGAAAAATATGAACCTAAATGTATATTTGCTTTAGTTTTACAATGCTGAGATTTGAGTAATGAATTTTATACTTTCACACTGTTAATAATCATAGCACTCTGATGAACTCCCTAGTATTTAAATAATTATCTCAGCAAATACTGTAGAAATATATTATTATACAGAGGTGGAGAACATCTGTATAATTTATGAACTATAAGTATAGTGATTGCAGATGCATTAAATGGCTTGGAAATGGATAAAGGAAGTATATGTAGTCAGTGTTCAACAGCAGAGAAGTAGCTGTCCTAGTCCCAATTGCACAGTAAATCTGCAGTAATGAAGTAATGTTCCTTTATTTGGAGTGACTAAGGCACTCAGACATTTTCTCAGAAACTAGTAATAATGAAGACGAAATTCTATATGTCATGATCATTTACTGAAAGTAAGAGAACACAACGTAGCTTGAGAGGATGGGAAAATAGAAGCACTGCAATTGACAGACATAGATTCAAAAGTAACACTGTAGGGCTGTTTGTTTGTTTCTTTGTTTTTAGTTTCTTAAATACTATAAACTCAAATTTCATTTTCGGAAAAAAAAAGCTGTGGGGACAAATCAGCAATGAGTACAACATTGCTTAGTATGTATGGACACTTCCTTTGATATGTCTGAAATGTAGGTAGGAGCACAATTAATCGTCAGTAATGGTTCAATTTATAGAATAAAACACAGATTTTTACTAAATGACTACAACTGAGTGATAACCCCATTTTTAGCAGTTGAAAATTGAATGAAAGAGATATACCCTTTTAGGGGAAAGAAAAAAATAAAGCAAAGAAATACAGTTGGTCAACAATGGCTAACTGGGTGCATGTATATGCACACACACACACACACACACACGCATGCACACACACAAAATAAAACTGGGAAGAGATGATGAGGTATTCATGAGGAGGCCTCAACTTAAATGAGTGGACAAAGAAGGCTGTGAAGTGGTGTGAGAAAGGTGTGTGGGAGATAAAGCAGAGTTACTGTGTTCTCTGGAGGAAGAGTGCCCCTGATGAAGTGACAGCAAGTGTGAAGGCCAGAGGGAGCAACGAAGGCAGAGGTGGAAGAGAACAACAGGGACAAAGTGACCAGTGACATGAGACAATTTGCATAGGCCTTCCAGAGTTCATTTGACTTAGGGTTGGGTGTGGAACTATTGCAAGTTTTTACATCTCATAAGACCTTAAAGATCACAAGAGATTCCAAGTAAGCAAGCATGAAAACTCTTTACAGGACTATTTAAACAATCACACAAAAAATGACATGACTTGTACAAAAATGTGGATGTGATAGAAAGAAGGGTTGAGTTCAAAGTGTATATGTACTAAATGAGATCTTCTGTTATGCACTGTCCCCTTTTTTATATATAAATAATAGTAATACTACTAATAAAATAATAGTAATAATAATAATCAAGACCTATGGGTTTGGATGTGTGAAAAATGGTCAAGGATCTCCTCACTCAAAGTTTCTGACCAGAGGAACATCTCAATACCTAGCCTACCCATATCTCTTCAAAGCTACCAGGACTTTCTACATTGTATCTAACTGTGATACCAATCATGAGACTTAAAGTCAGCTTCTTAATTTGTGATGTCACTAACATTTACAGGGAAGCTTACAAATCCACCAGGTTTACAAAGCTCAGGTCAATCTGGAACAGTATTCAAAGGTATTAGGTGTCATCTGAAGATACCTTGCTCTATCTTAGTGCTACTCACATGGGTTTCAGCCTCTACTTAATACTGGAAAAGTTGTCACCTTGTTAGAACACAGGGTAAAACCAATCTACTGTGACTTCTCCAAACTGGGGTTGATCATACCTTTCCCATTTTCTTTTTTGTGGGACACACTCAGTGTATGTTTGTTGGTGAAAATTTCAGTTGGGCTTGAGAATAGGAGAGCTAGAGATGTCTGTCAGAATCAATGGGAAGCCTCATTGACAATAATCTCCTTTCTTAAGATTGAGATGCTATTCTGCATATTCAGGAATAGTGACTTACAAAGTTAGCTTAAGTGCAGATACCCAGGGAGCAGCCTTAATGAAAAGATAAGAATGATTCATAATTAGTATATCAATCATGTGAAAGTGAATGAATGCTTAAAAACAATCTATTCTCTAACATAGCTTGAATAGTCTATTGCAAATGTGTTTATCCTATTAATTTGCTTAGGAAATACTACCCTTCCTGGTAGGTACAAATCTAAATTTCAGTTTACTTTCCCATTCTGATTAGCAATTTAGTGGTGTTCATGTGAGCACCTTTCAGAGCTACTAAGCTCCACAAGGCCACAGTGCAAAAGCTTGTTTATGCATGCCCGTGTGCTTGTGCATGCGCACACACACTTTTGTATATTTCCTGGGAATACTCTTCCTATTCTTGATATTCATTCTGTAATAGAACAAATGGTTTGTTGTTGGATTTAGATGGTGTCAGAATATTTTAATTGAATTTGGTTCTGTTATTTACTGGTGTAGTGAGTGTTTTTCTCTCAAAAATCCCCTTTCCACATCTCTACAATGGGGACATTGGGTTGCCACATGGTGGTGTGGGAGAGATTAGCTGAGCTAATGGAAATGTGGGTCTTCAGTGTTGGCAGTGATTACTGTCTGACTGGACTCATCTAGTAATTTGCCAGCTCACTTGCAGCAATTTTCGAGTTGTACAGAGCACACACTCATCTATCAAAGGAAAACAAATCATTACAGAGTGCTATTAGCAATTCTATTCTTAAATTATTGGGCAAAACTACACTTCACAATAATCCTCTGAATCCTCCTTAAAATACCTTCAATCTGGCATACCATTGTGGTAGCCAACTGTGAGGAAGGCAGGTAGCACCTTTTAAAAGTTATTTAGGGATTAAGGCTCAGAGAACAGCTGGGTACCTTTGTTACTGACAAGCTGCTGACTCAAAATGATGAAGAAAAAAAAATCCTCTCCGGGATGAAAAACAGAGAAAAACCACTGACCACAGAGTTGGGTGGGGGGTAGTGAGGGAATAAAAACAGCTTTGGCCTTTGAAAACAGATTGCTCCACCATCCTGTCATGAGGTAGATGCACAGGCATTTCCCATTCCACACGGGACCTAATCCAACTGTGAAAAAACACTACATGATAAAACCCAGCTCCAGGTGCAGGCTGTTTTCTCTTGGTCTCTTGGTACTTTGTTTGAGGAAGCATTTGTTGTTGTGCTTACTTTATGAGAATGGTAATATCACCCCTCTTACTATCTACAGGAATGCTGACCACAGAGGGATCCCACTGAATTTAGAAAGAGACATCAACAATGAATGCAATTCACTGAGCTAACTACTCCAGCCTTCTGGTTCCAGGCATTCAAGGCTTTGTGGATTTAGTTTTAGGTCATGAAGCAGCAGGTACTAGAAATATCTTTCATCTCTCACTGCCTTTGGGCAATTCTCTACAGAACTGGAAAATGCCTGGTAAAGTGGCAGAGTGCATTTTCGCAGCCCCTTTTACAGATCAAAACACTGAGATGCTGAGTGTTCAAGCAACCTAGCCAAGGCAGAGCAACAGCTGGTGAGACAGTGGGGATCCTGGCCTGCTATCAGTTGTCCTTTGGTGGAGACAACTCCTCCGGAAGCATTCTCTACATGCCTGTGATGTTAACAATGAACACCATGGCACACAAAGGTTGTCCTTCAGTTTAGTGGAGTCAGATGAAACCCAGGCAGTGGTGCTGTGTGAGGAAAACTGCAAGCAGAATGGAATACATTTTTTTTTTTAATGAAGCTCTCCACCTTCTCAGAGAGAGAGAGAGAGAGAGAGAGAGAGAGAGAGAGAGAGAGAGAGCACTGCAAATTTTACTCTTAGGCAGTATATGAGGCCAGTGAGTCCAAGATCTAACTGTAACGCATAAACTGACTTTGAGAAGACCATTCTCTATGGAGAGATACCTTACTCAGCTTAGACATGGTGGGGATGGGGCGTGCCTTGGTCCTGACTCAATGAGGTGAGTCATTGAACAGGCTTAATTGATATCATTGGGAAGGCTTTACCCTCTCCGGGGATCAATCAGGTGGGATGTGGGATGGGGGGAGGGAAGGAAGGGAGAGCATGAAGATATGAGGGAAGGGTAACGAATTGGAACGTAAAAAAGAAATTAAAAAAATAATTTTTAAAAAGTATGACTAGCAGCCGCTATTGTGTGGTTTATAAAAGGGTTCCTGGAGGGTTGGTGATGGCTCAGTGGGTATTGTAGCTTGTTATGCAATCAGAGACCTGAGTTTAGACACCAGAACTCATGTAAAGCTGAGCATGTGATAACAAATGCTGTAGTTTCAGCACTCCTCCTATGAGACAGGAAAGGAAAGAAAATACCCAAAAGGCAAGGGCCAGCTAGCTTGGTATATGCAGCTGATAACAATACAGAGACTCGGTCTCAAATACAGTAGAAAATGAGAATCAACATCTGAGACTGTCCTCTGACATTTACACACACTGCAGCATGAGTGTGCCCTCAGCAACATACATGAAAACACATGCTCTCTCCTCTGGAAAATGAATACACTAAAATATCAAATAAGGAATTTCATCCTGGCTGATTTTTAAACATATTTAGAGGATATATTGTCTTAATTGTGTGAAATACAATCATGTATAAACCTCGAGGCCTTTCCATTCTACTCCATGTTGAATGCTGTTCTTAGTAAGCTAATGTCATCTGTAAAATGTTAATAAGTATTTGTTAAGCACGGTCATTTATTTAATTCACCAGGTAACAGCAGAAGCGATGGCTGTGTTCATAAATCAGCTTACGTCACAGGCACAGCCTTCTTGAAGGACATTTAGTTTGCTCCATTTGTCTGGAGGCCTCCACCCATTTCCCCTGTCCAGGAGATACCTCCACAGCTGATGGCTTCATCCACTCACTTGCTCTATCTTATACCTGCAAGGTGTTTGTTTGCTGGGGCCAAGACTTGCTGGGGCTGTGATCTGCCTGTGCAGCAGCTGCTCCCCTGCTCCCTAGTGAACATCTTGTAACAACAGAGCTCCTCTGTCTGTTGTTGAACAGGCAGGGGGGCATCTGTGAAGGACAGAGGAAAGCTGATTACTCATTTTCTTTCCTTTGGAAATTCTGCTTTGGGATCTGTTCCTGCTTAGAATGTTTCCCCAAAAGCCCATTCTATTTAGCTCTCTTGCTAGGGAGTACTTTCTGTCAATTTCCAAAACATATATATTACAGGCAGTTAGATAGTTAGGGGTTTTACAATGTATTCTCCTTAGGAAAGCAAGGCCTGTTTTTGTCCCCCCCTCCCCCAGAAATTAAGAATTTAAGCAACCCACAAAGAACTCAAGTATTCTCACATGATGTGCTTGAAGGAGTGGACTTTTCAAGCCAGACTAGAAAAATAGAACAACATTTCTTGGGTGAAGGATAAACTACAAGAGGCCCCTACATTCTGGCTTGTAGACCAAAAACTAGTCTCCCAGAAGATCTCTTGTATTATATGCTATTTTCTAACGAGTTAAAAAAAAAAAAAAAGTGGTGTTTGAGTAAACAATTTGCTACTTTCTCTACACAGAGATTGTGTGTGTGTGTGTGTGTGTGTGTGTGTGTGTGTGTGTGTGTGTGTATATATATATATATATATTGGTGTTTTGTTTTGTTCTATCCTGTACAAGAGGAAAACAGCCATTTAGGTTGGGTTAATTAGGAATTGCTGATATATTATAGATTGTGAATGTGTATAGTGACTGTGGTTAGCTGTGAGCAAGGTAAAGATAATTACTAGCTATCATTGGAGACCCTCTCTATACTAACTCTTTTGCCAATGACAGAACTAGCATCAATGCTTTGATATTAAACTATTCTATGAAAAAGTATGTTGTGTATGAGCTTATAGCGCATTTACTCTAGAAAATGTATTCTTTGAGGCTTTTTGATGTGTTGTTTGGAACTGGCTTCTATTCTAACCCTTTCTTAACACCTCCTTTGCTAATACACATTCTTTCTCTGTTTATGATTTATGCTTTGGAAAGGTTTGGACAGACAAAAGTGGACAAAGTCATAAATTTCCTTATAGTTCATATTTTAAAGGACATTATTTTGAATTCAGAACCTTTGCTGTCTGCATGGGTATCAATGCCTTTTTCCAGAATAATCCAATACACAATTCCAAGGGAAGTGTCATATTTATGAAGGCTTTTCCAGTTAAAGTGACTACCTTAGGCAATTATAAGAGTTTGTTATGTGCTACTGCACAGAAAAATCTAATGGACTCCATGAACTAAATTGCTAAATGTTGGTTAAACTCAATATGACTTCATAGTTTGCACATGTATATTGTCCTATAAATGGTCAATATTATATGAGTCTGTTTGACATAAAAGCATTTAAATATCTTGTGGACTTTTCCATTAATACTTACACATTGCAGAAGCAGCATTATTTAAAAAATTTAAGAATGTCTTAGTGTATTCAAATTGGAATACAATCCACCTTTTGAATATACTGTGCTCATATCATAATAAGGATCTGTATATTGGACATAAATTATTAGATAAAGGGTATATATGAAAGCTAGTTCCTAACTATTAGCTTTTTCTATCTTCTTGATTTCAGTTCTTTGTTCAAGTGAGAAAAAAAATGTAAATAACAGAAACTAATGCACATTCACATACAAGGCTGATACAATATGGCCTTAACAGGTAGATGATTTAATGTGGTCACTTAATAAGTATTTTTCAGTGTTCAATATTGATTACTGTTGGAATGGTACCAAATACAGGTTAGAATATACTTTTTAGTAAAGAGCTTTGAGACTTAGGGAATTTCCCTACAGAATGCTAAGAAAGAGTTAAAGATTGTAAAGTAGAGCCTAGGGTTTTTCTGCCAGTGAGACAATTATAGGAGCAGCTGGAGCTTCCCACTCTCAGCATGGCTGCTCTGTGTTGTGTTCACCATCTGAAGGTAAAGAAGAAACTTTGGGAACAGACACCAAAGGTCATATAGACAGTATGCACTGTTTAGAGACAATCTTCTTACTAGCAAATGGATATTTGCTATTCCTTCTTATTGAAAACAAGAGGGCACAGGTGACCTGAAGACCGAGGGAACAATTAGGAATCAAGAAGACTGGAGACCGTGCATCCAAAGCAATACATTTTTACCCATTTGGACAGATTCTTATTTTATTTCTTTCATCTTACTTTTTGTAACTTCTGGTTAACTAAAGCACAAATGTCTGGAAAGCTGGGGAGGCTGAAGTTTTCCATCCACTTTTACTATATGTATGGTTAAAGATGCTATTTTATCTTGACAGAATTTTAAATTAATGAATGCAATACCCCTCCCCTCACACCACCACTAAAAAGATAGCTTCCTTAGGAAAATGTTTAAAGCAAAGGTGCTAAATTTGGAAGGAAGGCAATGTGATAAGACTTTAGGCCATAGCCACGTTTAACTACACCAGCAGATGAAGGAATCTAGTGCTATGCCATGTATAAGAAGATGCAAATAGCTCCATCTTAAGACAACCAATCCAACAGTAGGTGGATACTACTTACCAACTTAGCTAAAGAAAATTGACATGCTACAAACACCAGAATGTTTCTAGAGATGAAAAAGTGAGTAGCTCAGCCTGGGGAACATGTAAATCTTGTACTGTGTGTAAAATAACAGAGAAAAGTACAATGCATATCCCAATTACTTACACCAAGACTGAGGTGTAAACAAAGCCAAGCTATGCTTTTCTTACTCTGGTTAACTTCTTATTTCAAGAGCCAAACTTAAGAACCCCATTCAACAGGTAAAAAATGTAAATGTTGGGAAGGTAACCACTTAACTGCTAGGCACAGCCCTGTCTCTGCTCAGGGTATGGAATCATGTCTGTGATGAAGACCTGGTCACACAAACACAAAAGGCAACACCCTATAACTTTGATTTATTCTTCTGTTGGGTTCCACATAGTTCCTGTCTTCAACTCTAGAACCCTCTCTTGCCTAGCATCATTCTATGACTGAGTTCTGAGCCTCTTTCAGACTTCACACACTTTGCTTAGACTGATTTCTTCTGCTTTTATTCTTGGTGGATCTTCAGCAACTGTGCTTATCTTCCATTTGCTTACATGCCATCTTCCCAGAATCCAGAAGCATCTGAACTATTTTTTCCTTGACAGTCATTTTGTCTCTGACAAATGTGTTTTACTCTTGTCCTTTATGGGATTCCAGAGTATGCAAATAAATAGGACTTTCTTGTGCTTTCTCTTGGGCTCTTTTCCTTCTGTTTGGTTATCTTGTCCAATTCTTATGTGTTAATTTGCATTTTCTCATATTTTATTTTATTATTTTCCCTTAGAAACCTATTTGTTTTCTAATAAGAGACAGAAAGGGAGTGGAACTGGGTGGGAGTCAGAGTGTGAAGAACTGGGAGGAATAGAGGGAGGGGAAACTATAATCAGAATATATTATGTAAGTAAAAATCTATTCTCAATATTAATTATTTAAGAAAAACAGGTCTATTCTCAGTAACCAAGCCATTTCTGCAATAAGGGTTGTACCCACTCCAGGGTGATAAACCCTGGACTATGGACACCATTTTGATTCACCTTCCAACTCAGTGGCTCTGGGGATTATGTTTCCAACACTGTAACTAGATAGAATAAACTGAAGCCTGAGCAACCCTGAATGAGTGAAAGACTGAACGAATTACACCTAGCAACTCAAATATGTTTACTAACAGTTCTATCAGCTCTGCAGTGAGTTTTCAGTAAGACCCTCTTAAGATGCTTCTAGTTTGGGTATTGCTACTATGTCAGGTGACAGCCATGATACATATAGAACTAATTCATTGGCAATGTTATCATAATCCTATGAGGTTAGCATTTTAAATACTTTATTTTGTGTGAGGGAACCAAAGCATAGTGATGTTAAGAAACTCTTTCAAGTACACACCAGTAATAGCAGCTAACCTGGGGCTCCGACCAGGGTAGTAAATTTCAGAGTATGCCCTTTGACTACCAGAGTACCCTGTTTCATTGAGAAGATTTGTGAAGGCAGGTTCTTCTTGCCTAATTCTGAAAAACGACCCTATAATTTCATTTTCTGGCACGATAAGAGACATTTTAGCCTAAGTAACATTTATAATGGATTTAATTTGAGACCATGCCAGGGCAGGCATTTATCATGGTTCATTTTAGTAACTGTTCATTAAGTGGCTGGGGAAAAGAAAAGCACTATGAGGCCAAAAGGAGCCTCTAATGAGAAAATGTGTGTGTAGAAAACCAAGAATCTCAGTTTATTGTGTCCTGTATGCTCATACTGATGAGTTTTAAGAACGGTCCTGCTAAAATGCTTATGCTCTAGGGGAATGGGCCAGTACTGAAGTCAAAGAAAACCACTCCTGCAGACAGTACAGTTTAAAAAGTAGGTTCTTTATGTGCAGTTTTTTTTTTAAATTTCATTTATAAGTATGAATGTTTTGCTTGTGTGTGTATTAGAGAGATGAAAGAAAGACTGAGAGAGATAGAGACAGAGACATAGAGACAGAAAGACAGAGGCAGGAAGAATACCCTGTCACAATAGATATGCATCTGTCTTTTGTATCCTGTATACAAATAGCATCACATCCAAGACTTACTGCTGGACACAGAGAAGGTAGCAGTAAACATCCCTGCAACTATTTGAAGGGAACTCAAACGGGCTCTAACTCAACAATCATAAGTCTTCATTTCTGAGACACTGGAGCAGAAGTGATACTTAGTCTCCCAATTTTCTTCTCAATAGACACAATGCTAGAGCACCCCTATCTAGTGCTGGATCACTGGGTCATTTTCTGTTTTGTTCTGCTTGGAGAGATGCTTTTTGATCCATTCCCTGGTGTACTCTCTTCATAGCACAAGTTCACATGCTCCTTAAGATCATTGATAGTCTTAGGACTTCTCCTTCACATAAGTGCCACCCTGGGTGAAAACAGGGACTTCTTTCAAACACCCAAGCCCATGTTCCAACCAGCCTTACATAGGGTGAGCTATTGTATTTTACTTCTGGGCAATTTTTCAAAACCACTTAACTTCATTTACTACATTTAGAGTGTAAATCAAGTGTTGAGTGATTATCATTCCCATCGTTACCGACTACATTTTGCTTGCTTTCTTATTATTTTTTTGTTGATGTCAGCAAAAGATGGCTGATTCATTAAAAGTTAGCTGTGATCTCTTCAATTTCCCACCAAAATTTATGCAATTGCATAAAAGGCAAATTACTAGTAATTTATCTTGAACCATATAGCTTGGGGACTGATGAAGGAGCTGTCATCACCAAAAAGGAACCAAAGTACAAAAACTCATGGAATTAGAAAATTCCTATCAACCAGTGTTCTCCTGAATTCTCTTCTTAGGTATCCCCCTCCCTAGTTCTCTCTTGTCCCTTGTTTATTTTTTAAGGTGGTCCCACTATATAGCCTATACAAGCCTTGAACTTGATATCAACCTCCTGAAAAGCTAGGATTATAAAAGTGCTAGCATGCTTGGCTCATCCTAGTTTTGAAATATTCAAACTTTCTGGGTTCTTTATATTGTGGCAGGGCTGGGCTTTGGTATGTAAGAAGGAATCATACTTCCTCAAATGACAGATCATTTAACTACCCTTTCTTCTTACTTTTAGTTACAAAGGGTGTTTCATCTCAATGGATGAATGGCAGTGTTAATGTCTATTACTGTATGGCTTATCACCCAGTTATTCAACATCATTCTAGTGTTCCCACATGTACCGAGTACTGCCGCTTCACATTCTGTTGTTGGCAACATTCTCTGAGTATGCCCACTGTTCACCAGCTGCTTTTTCTAGACTGCCTCCAAACCAACAACAGACCAAGGAATCTATATTAGTCCTGTTTTGTGGTCAGGGAACTGAGGTTCACAGTATTTAATTGGCTTTTCTAAACATACAGAGTAAGTACTTGGAACTTGCGGAGTTCACATATTTCTACTCAGTTATGTGGCATTTGGGGTGGTGAAGGGCGTAGGTCATAGAACGTGCTGGAGTTATAAAGTTGGCAGTCTGGCAGGAAAGACTCCATCCAGTGGAATCTTATTCTTTCATTTGGTGTCCCTGGGCCAAAGAAGCACTGGAATTTCTCTATGAAACTTACATGCTGGGGGTGGAGGAGAGAGGTGCAGCCCTTGTCTAGAATGTGTGAGGCCTGAGGTCGAATCCCAAGCACTGACAAAACCCATGACTCTAAACCAATTGAATTTCCAACTTTTTTCACAATTATTGGTAGAATAATGTCTCTTAAAATGTACCCAAACCTGGCCACTCTATACATAGTACTGATTTGCTCTCTACTCACTCAGTGTCTTAGCTGTTATTATGAAGGGTTTGGAGGTGGAAAAGGCCAATACAGAAGCACACCACAGCAACCAAGCTCTGAAATTCTTATTCAGACCATAACAAGGAGGCAGGAGAGAGACAGTGGGACTAGACAGGTGAACTACACTGCTGTCTTAATGTTAGAACTGTGCTGAGCAGCAGCATTGCCTGAGATGTTTCTTCCTTCAGTACTGTGAGTATAAAGTCTACTCTGAATTGTTCTTTGAATAAAAAAAAAATTAAGTGTGTAGGGAGGGCTGGATGGAGAGAGAGAAAAGCACTAACACAGGGTGCTGATGTAATATCTTTACAAACCCAGCCTAATTGAACATCAGATTTTTGAAAATCTCAGTTCTGATTGAGATTTACAATCTAACACCTGAAAAAAGAAATGCACAAAGGAAAAGGATCACTTAGAAATATAGGATATAATCAAATCTCCACTCTCCATTTTGAACCCAAAGAATTTAGATACTTCTTATTTGGAACCACACAAATAGTAGCAAATTATAATTTCTACAGCTGTCTTTCCATGCCGTGTCTTTCTACAGGAACATACAAGTTTGCAGTTATCATACCTGTAGTGAGTTTGAAAGTCTCTAAATTCAAGGTGCCTGGGAGAATTTTTTTTTTTTAAATCCATAAAATTTGTGTTCTCTCTCTCTCTCTCTCTCTCTCTCTCTCTCTCTCTCTCTCTCTCTCTCTCTCTCTAGCTCCAGAGTCATTGAGGTGCAATACAAAGAACAGGTACTAGATTCGGAACTGGGTTTGAAGCTGAGCCACATGCCTTCCATGGTGAGACATATTTTCTCTAGATTTAGTTTCCTCATCTGTAAGATGGGAAGGATATAATTAACCCCCATAACACATTCTTCTAGAGATTCAATTAAGAAAAATGTGGGAAGCACCCAGTTTAGCAGTGGTACAAATACTGCTTCCTAGACTGGCAAACTGAAGATATAGTGAGACATATTATAGAGCTGCCCCATTTCCTTTGCTCCTATTTTAAAACTCTGAAGTATCCCCTAATAAATATTGCTCTTCCCAGGACCAGAGTAGATTTTTCTCATTAATACCTGCTAATCTGGACCACCATCACCACCTTCAATTGTTCCTCTTTGATCTATTCTGAGGAAATATATCTGCTCTGTATTGAATTGTCAAGTTGTATAAAACTGACAAGGCCAATGATAAATTTGGGAGAGGACATAGAAAAGTCACTGGTATATGCTGACAATTTGGTGATGAGCCATCTCAGCCTGCCTGTCATGTAGATGTTTTTAATGACATGCTGCTTTTCCCCCTTGAATTGTGCAGAGAAGTTACAGAAGAGGGAATGACATAATCAAAGGCCAGCATCTTTCATCTCCAATCCTGACATAACATGCTCAGGGTACAAAAAAAAAAAAGCTGTAAAACTCTAGAAGGTTTTTTCCCCTTATACTTTAAATTTAATCATGGGACTTTTTGGAAAACTTCACACCTTTAATCTATTTTTCAGTATTTCTTGTCTCCATTTAAGAATCCCACTAGAATCTCAAAATGATAATACTCAATTCATACATATTGTTTTAAGTAATATTTTAGATGATTATTCTCCCTACGTATGCTCTTTAACATTCTCCCTCTATTTTCTCTCTTTAACAAATAATAATTATATGAATAATAATTTTGAATAGTACTGTGTGATAAATGGGTATTAATGAATCATTGTCCTTTTATGTTTCTGGATTTGCCAGATATGTGGTTCCATAGTACTGGATAAAAAGAAGACAGGAAATATTGTAAAAACTTGTTTAGACACCCTCCCCTCCCAACCCCCCACCACAATACAATATGTAGGGGAATGCCATCCAGTTGGGGTCATGTAGATCTGACAGGTCCTGTGAAGTAGGGACTAGGGCTTCTCTCCTATCTCTAGAATAAGGCAGTTATCCCTCCATGGGGGATATGTTTGAAGTAGTTTGGAAAGAACGACGCCCAAATTCCCAAATATTGTGTATAAATGTTTGTTTTCATTTAATTGAACTTTGTTATATAAAATTAAATAAAAAATACTCTATATGCATAAAAAAAAAAAAGAATACAGGGAACTCTGAATGTGCAAGAACTTACAGCATTTGGCTTTGCCTTAGGTAGTGTTGAGAATAACAAACCCAGCCCTGCTTCTAGAATACATCTAGATTACTTTGTCATTTTAAGAGTGTTGACAATTGTAGGAACTTAAAAAAAAAAAAAAAAAAAACTTGTTTAGAATACAAGTGTACTTTAGGGGTTTAATGCAATGTGAGTTCAGTACATTTTATGTATTGAATAAAATCTGCCCAGATATCACACACATGCAAATTTGGACACCCTGCCTGGCAAAGCCCCTACTGTTAATGAGACACTCTACAGGACAGCCAGTCTTTGTCAGTGAGTCAGGAGAAGATGTCAGTGTGTGTCTCCTAGGCACTGGAAGTTGCCACTAACTTCCAAATTTTCTTCCTGCCTGGCAGGGGAAGCACTTTCTCAAACACATGATGAGACCTCAGCATAATGTGGGCTAATGAGGCTCTGGCAAGGCCTAGTGCATAGAAGCACTGTGCTCATACTACTTATATTTGACTACGTGCCCATTGCATGTGAACAGATAAACACACACACACACACACACACACACACACACACACACACATCACTTATGATAATAGACTACCTGTTTTTAGTCCAACAATGAGTAAGAATTTTTGTCTGAAGAAATTTATCAAAGTGGTGGGTAATGTGTGAAAGGAATGTGGCATCTGCTGCAGACATTGGAAAGGACAGGGGGACTGAAATCATGCAAGCATGTTTGTGTTTTATAGCATTTGAGAAAGACTATGTCTCTGCTCAGAATTAGGAGATTAAAGGGAAAGTTTTTGTTGTAATTCCAGTTTCATTAAACATTTTATTTTTACTGGCATATCTCAAATATAAATGAATAATGAGGCCTTTGAGCTTCATAAATGATTGAAAAAGGACTCATTTTGCTCTACCCACTGATCTACTTTTCTCCCTTTCCCACAATCCTCTATCCTAATGAAAGCAAAACAATTTCCCTAATAATTAAGTACTTACCTCCAAGAGAGTTTTGTAGCCTATAGTTCTTGTGAAATAAGCATCTCATAACTATCAAATATCCACTGGATCAATGCACACATTTCCCTGCTTGAGGTTTGCTTGTGTAAATCTTTTCTATTTTACACTGTCTTTGAAATAAGGCCTACCTAAGATCCTAACATTTCAGCTTGTTCTTGATTTATCTTTTAATATCAACATATCTGGAAGACTGGCTCATTAGCTTTAGATATTAACTTTGGTACATGTACTTGCTCATGATGTAGTTGAAAGAATGTCTGCTTTGTGAAATGTAGATCACATTATTTTTGAGCCTCTTATACCATGTATAATATGAGACTGACATCAACCCAAGGATCCTATGACAGGAATCACAGAGAACATCAGATCATCACTGTGTTTTGGTGCAACTTTACCATGTATGCTATTCAAGAATTTGGAGCCAGAGCCTAGGATGCTTTCTCATATTAACATTTTGTCCTTTTAAAAATAGGTTGCATTTTTTTCTTTAAAGCATTAGCTTTATGTGTCTGTCTGTATACGGCATGTGTGTTCAGGAATATATGAAGTCAGAAGAGGTTTTTAGATCCTCTGGTGTTGACATAGCTCCTGCAAACTGCAGAGTAGGAACTTCTAACTGCTGAACCATCTCTTTACCTCTCTCCCACCACTTTAAGGGTCTTAAGTTTGTAGAAAGCACAGGATAAACAGAACACTGTGACAGTCTCTAGTCAGATAAGAAGAGGAAGTAATTCTATTCATGATGCTGAAGAGAAGAAACCAGTCAAGATAGGGGTGGTAATAAAAATTTCAAGTAAGAGTAGGAAAGAGTTTGGGGCAAGTGGAAGGCATATATGTTCTGCCTTCTCTTGAGGAGAGACATTAGTAGTAGAAAGACTTCATAAGTTGAAAAATTAGCTGGAAAAACAAAACAACCAACCAACAAAAACAAAAAACAAACAACCCCCCCAAAAAAACCAAAAAACAAAACAAAACAAACAAACAAACAAAAAAAACAGATGCATTTCTCTTTCTGCACTTGGCAAAAAAATTCCCACCTTTTCTTCAGGACAACATCCAAAAGAAAGTAGGGATAATGGCCTAAAGCTGGTGGATGGAGATGGCTGGAGAAATGAATGTGAAGACAGTTCCTTTGACTCCCTCCAAATTCTACATGTGTTTCTATGTGGTTATGGGTCAAGGAGATGAGAAAAATAGAAGACTCTTTTCTCCCACCACTATATTCTCCACATAAAATTTTCTATCTGTTTATATTTAGCACAACTCTCCAACAAAAACAAACACTCCAAGATTCTATCTTGTGAAGAAGCAGTGAGAAGGAGGGAACCCTGAAACACATACCATTTATCTGGAATATAGATCGAGGTGAATAGAGTGAGGATGTGGGTTAAGGAATGGACAGAGGGAGGAGGATTAAGGGAGGAGAGAGGGAGAAAAGAGTATGGCCTGTGGAGACATGACAGTTCTGCATGCAAACCATAGCTCTGTCACTGAACAGTCATGTGGCTCTAGACATCATCACTCTAAATTTAAGTCTGCACACAGGCAGTTCGTGGATAATGAGATAAAAAATATAACTGTCATTAGAACAATGCTGAGCTCATATTATGTTTCAAAAATGTAATTTTATTTAAAACATTTAGGTGTACATGGAATAAGAGTAATGGTTTGTAAGCCTATTGGAAGTTATTTTCATTTAAAATAATGGCAAGTATCATGTTGGCTTTAGTGAGACTAAGGATCACAAGTTTACATAACCTAAATAATAACCCACTATCAGATGTGTAACTGGTAAAGATTTTCTTCCTATTCTATAGGCTGCCTCCTCGTGGTATGGTGGTGTGTAGTGAGATAGTCCTTCTTTGGCACTGACCACGCCCGTTGGGGGGTGGAGCCATGGGCAGAAGTGACCTGTGGAAGGAGGTCGGAGAGAGAGCAGGGGAAAAAGCCAGAGCATCGGGTTGAATTTCCTGGTGTTCATCTGTCTAGGTTGTAAGTTATTTCTCCCTGAATAAACATCTATTTGGCCTATTTGTTTATCCTGATCCTTATTTAACCGCGATATCTTCCCCTTTTAGTCTAAAGTGGTGTCCTTTGCTGTACAGAAGAAGCTTTTGCTTCATGAGTTTCCATTTACTAATTGTTGGTCTTCGTGCATGCACTATCAGGGTCCTAGCCAAGAAGTCCTTTCCTGTGCCAATGAGTTCAGGCATATTCTTTACTTTTCCCTCTGTCAGGTATTATGTTGAGGTCATTGATCCTTTTGAAATTGGGTTTTATGCAGGGTGAGAAATAAGATTCCAGTTTCATTGTATGATGCTAGTTATCCAATTAGACCAGCACCATTTGATGAAGATGCTGTCTTTTCTCCAAATGCATTGTTGAGCTGTGTAAAAAGTAAAAGCAGGTGGCTTTGAGAATAGAGTTTAATTTGTGGTACTCATATATGAAATTATTATGAAATGTGTGAGACATTGAAATGAAATGATTGCCAGTTATGTGTGTCCACCAGAGAAAGTATTTAGCACTATCTAAACTTCAATAGTAAGTTCACATTTTGCAATGTAATGCTATTCTAGTGGAAAACATGGGAGAAGTCACGACTGTGATAGAAACTTGAAAAGGAGGAGAGATTGTACCCCTACCAGATAGTAAACTTCAAAAGAAGTATTTGAATTTATAATTATGTGGTACTTGTAAAGTAGGAAAAATATGTGGAAAATAATAGAAAAACTGTAGATACAATAAAAATAATATATGAAAAACAGCTTTCTTAATGTAATAACAAAAATTTAGTTAGTAAGTAGTTTTAAAATAATTTAGAAAATAAAAGCTTAAGAGGTTTGCCTCATACAATATAATAATCAGCTCAAGAAACTCAAAGAAACACATGACATGGTGACACATGTAAAAATTGGCAACATCTACTAAAATTTTTATATAGCCAATTTTAAATAGTATACTAAAATAGTAATTTAAGATTCATAAAAGTTGGATAATCTCAAATTTAGAAGAAAAGCTAAGTATCTAATAAAACAGTAAATTAAAGAAATCCTAATACCAAAATTATATAGAGAAAAACCAACAACAAGGAAGTTAAAAAAAATTACCTCAGTGGATTCTAAGATTCTAATGACTTTTTAAAGTTAGGACTGTTAAAATATACATCATTGGCCAAGTTTAAGAAATGTATTATTTTACTTATTTCTAGTAATTTTATAAATTAATATAGCTCTTTTGGAAAATAATGTCTTAAGAATAATGATGCTTACTTGCTGTGAGCCTGTTTCAGGTTCTAGAATTTCTCTTAATGAAACCATTCAACAGAAACAAAATCTATGTTCAAAGCAGCTATGTAAGATTTCAAAGGCTGAACATGGGACAAATGTTCATGATTAGAAGAAGGAATTAAATAAATTAATCCTGGAAAATATTAATGCAGCCAACAAAATAATGGCTATAAAACATGGAAAACATCTAAAACACAGTAAGTAAATAGCAATATAAATCTGTGTATGTTTATATTTTATGTTCACAAGCAAGTAAAATGGATCACATATAAGTATAATAAGGTAATACACTTGAAATGCAAAAGGTACTTGTAATAGGATTACAGAAGGAATATGGTTAATGTTTGTTTGTGTTTAAAACCGTTGTTCAATCACAGAGACAGAGGTACTTTATTTTTTATGTTCTAGTAAAACAACTGAAAATAACAATGCAGAGCCAGCCACACTATTTAGTCATAGAAGTTGGGCAGTGATGGCACACACTTTTAATCCTAGGACTTGGGAGACAGAGGCAGATGGATTTCTGTGAGTTCAAGATTACCCACGGCTACATGAGAGTGAACCAGTCTAAGAAAGTAACAGAAATCATACCTTTAATCCCAGCACTAGAGAGGAATATATAAGGAAGAAGCAAAGGTTCTCATGTGAGATTCAGTTTCCAGACACATGGAAGGCATGATCTCCATTTTAACCTTGGTAGAGATAAGAGCTACTGACTTTTCTGATCTTCAACTTGAACCTCAATATATTTCTCTGGGTTTTTATTATTAATGCTATACACTATGATAAATTAAGTAGGCACCCAAGTTAGCCATTTGCTCAAGGTTTGAGACACAACAGAGTAAAGGGGTGGGAAATGATAATCAAGATATATTATATGAGAAAAAATATCTACTTTCAATAAAATGGAAAATCATTGTTAAAGTTATATTCTATATAAGTTTTATATCAGTTCCAGTATAAATAAGTAATTTTGTAGTCTAGGTAAGTCACACCTTTGTCAGTTGTCAGGTATCTATAGGGCTTTAAAATTTAGCCGTATCAGAAAACCCAACATGACTGTGACTTTAAAGCTCTGTGGCCCAAGGCAGTAGCCATCCTCCCCTCATGAGCTGATATCCTGGCTGCTTTGCAGATATACAAACAGTGCATAATAAGGCATTAGTCTGGATGGCATAAGAAGTATTGATGTACAGGTATGTACAGTGATAATTTTTATAATGTACTAATACATATTATTAGAGCTATGCTAAGACAGTTTATGTGCATCCTGCGTTTGTATTTAATTCAATGTAAGAGGTAATATAAGACACCATGTCTGAGTCAGGGTTAAGAATTAACTAGATTATAGGGAAAGGCCTGTTTGGCCACCCTCTTCACTATTGTATGGAGTCTTAGCTGAGGTTATTCTTGTGGATTCTTGTGAATTTCTCTAGCACCAGGTTTCTCCCTAACCCCATTACCAAACTATGATCATAGAGCCTTAATCCAGTAACTGATGGAACCAGATGCAGGGATCCACAGCCAAGAATCAGGATGAACTCCAAGAATCAAATCAAAGAGAGGGAGGAGGGAATATATGAGCAAGGGGTGTGGGTCAAGATCATGATGAAGAAATCTATAGAGACAGCTGAACTAAGCTCATGCAAATTCATGAACTCTAGATTGACAGCTGTGGAGCCTCCATGGCCCTCTGTTTGTGGGATACAGTTCTGAAGCTTGGGGTATCTGAGGGGACCCTGGTGTATGACTTGGTTGTTGGAGCCCATTCCCTATGATGGGATGCCATGCTTATACTTAGCTGAGGTGGGGTGGAGGGGACAGAGGTGGGGGGAGTCTTGGCCAGGCCCCAACTTAATGGGCCAAACTTTGTCAATTCCCCATGGAAGGAAGCCCTTACCATATGGAGGGGTGGATGGGGCATGGGGTTTGGGTGGAGGGACAGGAGGAGGGGAGTAAGGGAGAACTTTGATCGGAATGTAAAATTAAATTTTAAAAAATCAGCTAGTGATTTTTAAGAGTCAGAGTTGGAAAAATGGAATTCTCTGTGTGGAAGGCATAAAGGTAAAGGATGATGCAGTCAGTGGGGAATCTTTAAATGGAAAAGGCAAGAGTTTTCAGTTTATTTTCAAGTTTTGGTTCTAGTACTTACAGTTTCTCACAGGTAAGCTTCAAATAATTTTATTTACCTCTCAGACTGACACAAGGATTAAATATGATCCAAGTGTATAGAGGGATACTATGGTGCCTGATTTGTGGCAGTCCAGCAAATGGAAGCCACTCAAAACACTTAAAGGACTATTGGAATTGCAGAATGAAGTGAAAGACAAGAGACAATCAAATCATCCATGTTGCAGGACATTTGAACACACTGTGAAGATATGTTGCTGTTTTACCTCAACTGCCTTTTGATTGTTTTAATAATGAGCTGAATAGGCAGTAGCTAGGCAGGAAGAAGATAGGTGGAACTTCGATGCAAAGATAGGAAGTTGGGTTAGAATATGGTGTGCGGGTTGGGGGTTGCCAGCTAGGTGCAGAGGGTGTTGGACATACAATATGGAGGAAAGGTAGCAAGCTATGAGGAAGAACATAGATTAATATAAATGGGTTAAATTAAGTTATAAGAACTAGTTGGGAACAGGCCTTAGTTAAGGCCAAACACTCATAATTAATGAGAAATCTTCTTGTCATTATTTGGGAATTGGCAGTCCAAAGAAATTTCGAATATGCATGCACATCTTCTCTATTTGTCTAAATGGCTTGGGTTCCATCCTTTAAATCTTCAAATCCTCTGAAAGTCTTTAATCAAGAAATGATATGATATAGGCTGCTATTCAGTTAATTATCCTGAAAACTGGTTTCAAGTTGGGTTGAATGGTCCAAGTCTAGAAACAAAAAAGTCAGTCAGTAAGGAAGATCTAATAGTTCAGGAGGATGAGGTCAAGATCTGAGACTGGAATGAAAATAAGGGAATTGGAGAAATATAGCTTGGCAAAAGTGAGTGGGCTTTATAATACAGACTGAGAGGAAAGGAGTGGAGAGTGACACCAAGCACAGCTAGATTTTCATCTAGGTAGCTGAGTACCTAAGAGTGAAAACACTAAAATGACAAAAGGAGGACCAATGTAAGGACTCCATTGTGTCAGAAGCTAGGAGAGGTCCTGAAATCTAAGGTGAAAAGGTGTATAAAACAGCTTGTGATTGTAAACAGCTCACAGGTCAGTAGGAATGCCAACAATACAGTGCAATTTGGTTAAAGTTGCCTAATTGGATTCTTAGCAAAATGAGACAATACAAAGAAAACACCCTTAATATCATAACAAAACCAGAAAAAAAAAAGAAAGAAAAATCCTATAATACCTATCAAGACTACATTCCAAGATAATCCAGAATCTTCTCAAATATTAATTTCATGAAAATAAAAAGTTGGGAGATGCAACAATATTAAGAAACTAATAAGACATGACAATGAATACAATGTATGGTCAGTGATTAGGTATTGCTTCCCCCATCCATTCTAGTTAATTAAAATGACATGAATATGAAAACAGGGAAGTGGTGCACAAACAGTGTTAACTGTCACACCACTGTCAAATGTCTCAAGTATACCAATGCTACTGCAGCTTAGAAGAACCCTGGATATTCAGACACATATGGTGAAATACCTAAATAAAATAGATCAAGGTGTCTATAATTTACAAATATTTTATTTTGTGCATGTATATATTATGAATATGTGCAAGCATGGGATATATGTGGATATAGCAAATATTCAATGAAGTAATTTTTAGAGAAAAATATATATTTTTTGTATGTTTCTTTTGTTTTGTTTGATTTTTTGAGACAGTGTCTCATGTAGTTCTCTTTTTCAATTTGCTTTGGTGCTGAGTCCTCCTGCTGCTGCCTCCTCTCCCAAGTCCTAATGTTATGGGCATGAATATCATGCCCAGCTTGAACTTTGTTTTTGTACTTTCTATTAGTTTATAGATTTTAATGGTCTAAGGAAACAGTTGGAGAAACAGAATGAGGCACATGTTGTGTGAGAAGTGAGTTCAAATAGTGTTACTCTAGTGCCAAGCACAGATGGCTGTTCTTTGTTTTGTGAACCCTTTTCTCAGTTCCAGATTTTAGTTCACCCCTCTGTTCAATGTATTCTCCATGCTTTCTTCTGTTAAATATTTTTTACTCACAATGTCTAGAATCTGTAATTGCTAGCAAACTTCTATCTGTGTTAGGTAGGCATATTAGCCTATTGGACTACTGAAACAGATACTGTTGATGGCACAAGAGGAAGAGATGTGACCAGTTATGGCAGTTTGAGTAAGGGTGACTCCATAGGCTCATATGCTTGAATGTTTGGTCCCCAGTTAGTGAAAGTATTTTGGAAGCATTATGAGGTATGGAATCTGAGTGGCCTTGTTAGAGATTTCAAAAGGCAATGCCAGGCCCAGTCTCTCTCCCTCAATGTTGTTTATCGTATGTAAGTTCTCAACTGCTTCTCTAGCTACTATGCACACCTGCCTGCTTGTCTACCTGACACAACTCTTTCCACCATGACAGTAATGAACTAGCCCTTTGAAACTGTAAGTAAGCCCCAATTAAATGCTTTATTTTATAGATGGACTTAGTCATGGTGTTTCATCACAGCAATACAATAGTAACTAAGACACCAGTATAAGTAGTTTTTAACCTATGAAAAAGATATACTTAGGCACACTGTTAGAGCAAGCTCATGAAGCACAACAAAGCCATACATTTCAACAAAGAACTATTCTCAGTTTCCTATAATAGTCTCTATTCTTAAGTCTTGTCTACTGAGTTACTATGTGTCCCCTCAACACTGATTTTTATAAAAAAAATCCGCTTCCATTATTATATTCCAGTATTCCTATAAATCAAGTGCTTCTATGGCTGATGGTTTGCATATGTAAATACTTGTTTATAGTAGTCACTCTTCAAGGCAGCAGGGATATAGAAATGAAAAAAGCAGCCGTCTTGTAGCTGATTACATACTAATGATCTCATTCATACTTATGATCTCATTCAGTCTCCAAGGTAACGCTGAAAGGGAGATTTGATGAGACTTCAAATCCTGACTAATCTTTTAGCTGGATCCCAACCATGTTTTTACAAGTTCCAAGGCACACACTTTTTCTCTTTTTCACTATTCTTCCTACTAACTCAGATTCACTGAAATTTGAGGAAATTGCAAGGTGATTTGATTAAGCAGGAAACTGATCGAGAGTACAGAGATTATCTTTTCGTAAAAATGAAGCAAAAATCAGGATAAGTATTCTGTCCAAAGACACACCTTGCATAGTAAAATGCAAGCATTTCTTATACCTAACAATAAAAATAAACTTAGAATATTCAAAATCGTAATTGCCCTGGGCGCTGTAGACACTGCCTGGGAGGTCATGCATCTTCTCTCTTCATGCAGTTGGTGGTGTCTCCTGCACTGTGTTTGTTCTCTGTGCTCTTATCACTTTGATATGCTAAGGGGCTTCAAAATCAGCAGTGGGTGGATTGGGCCCAGCTAGTGTTCCAGATTTAAATTTTAATTCATTAAAGAAGCTCACAGCTCTCTGTAGTAGCTTCAACAACAAAATTACATATTCTGAAAAAGACAAGCCAAACAGATTCTTATGGCATCTTGATCTTTGACAAAGTAGAGAAGTGCTGCAAGTGTGAGAGCTGCTTAATGGAAACAACAATAATCCTGGAGAATGGAAATTTAAAGTGCTAATAGCAGCAATTAGAAGTAATGACTAGTTTATTATGCTATCATTTGAACAACATTATTTCTGCTTCAACACAAAACACATCATTCACAACTCATGTAGGAGGTAGTGTCTACACAGGGGAACATGGGGACTTCCAAGAAGCTAAGGAACACACCGAGAACTTGAGATCTTACTGCAGAGCAAACCATTCCCGAGGGATGCTTCATGAAGGGCTCTATGTAGCTCAGGCAATGCTTTCCCTGGACCAGCAGAAAGTCTTATGTGTGTTCATGAATCTCTCTGGTATGTCCTTAAAACTGTGGGCCAGAGAAAAGCTCTCAGCATCAGAGAGTAGCTGTGCTATGCATTTCCAAGATGTTTTTTTTGGGGGGGGCAGTGGGGTTGGCAGTAATTTCTCCTAGTTTCAAATTAAAGTTCAAGGAAGCAAAGGATTTACCAAAGGAATCACATGTATTAAGTGAGAGGAGGAACATATCTTTCTCCTGTTCATGGGAGGTCAGTGACCAATTATTTGTACATCTTGTGAAAGTTATTTGAGCTTGCCACATCTAGGGAATTGTCACTTATTACACATGTACACATATAAACCATATATCCAGGGCTGGTGAGATTGTTCAATGAGTAAATGTGCTTAAGCCACGCCTTATAACCTGAGTGATCCCCAGGACCCACATGGTAAAATGACTGAAGAGACGCCCACAAGTTGTCCTCTGACCTCCACACATGCACCACAACATACACACACAACCTCCACATACAATCAATGAATGTAATAGGTAAAAAGTTATTTCAACAGACATTTATTGAGCACCTACTGTGTTCTTTGACTATGCTAGATCATGAAGCTATAATGGCTACTGATACAGCCATGCTTCTAGTGCTCATGAAACTTAGAATGTTGAAAGGAACACAGAACAGTAAAACACAAAAAGATACATGACCAGTTTTCCTGAGAAGGGGAAACCAGTTACCATTGAAGTTATCAGAAAGTCCCCATAATTTCACTTAGAGTCAGAAAGATTTAGCAGAACAAATGGTATCTATATAGAGTATGTAACAATTGTGTCAAGTCCTGAGAGTGGAAAGGAATTAGATAGTGGAAAAGCAGAGAATGTGCTTAGGCAGAAGGAACAAAGCAGGCAGAGGGCTAGAGAGAGAATATGGAAGACTGTGGGCAAGAAAGACAGAGTCATGGAAGCAAACCCCAGAATTCTGAGCAGAAGTGTTATAAAGGACTGCAGAGTAAACAGGGTGTTACTTTAAAAAATGAATATACCTTAATAAATGCTTCTTATTTAATCTCTATTTTATAAAAATGAATAGCATAGAAATTGAGCCTGGTAAAATTCTGAAATAATCCAAACTTTAAAGAGGCTAAACATTACCTAATGATGCCAAATGTAGTATCCTTTCCTAGAATATTGCAGATTGCTGAAGGTCAGGTCATATTTAAAATCACTGTGGCCAGTATTTAGTTAGAAGTCAAGTAATTCTCAGCCCTGTCTGCAAAACACAACCATCTGAGTAGTTTAAAAATAATCTTCTATTTAGGCTCCAACCTGTGATTTTTATAGTCTGTATCAAGGATAGGATACTAGCATTTATAAAGTAGGGTTATAAATCATAAATTGAGAGAGAATGTAACCAGGATGATTAAGACATAGTCAGTTATGTCTTTGAACCATGATGAGCTGCTTGCCATGTAATTGACAACTATGTTGCCCTATCATTATTGTTATCACTGTCTTTATTATTTTCAACAAATAGCCACAGAAAACATAAGTAAATGGAAAAATCAATTAATTAACAATAGTCTTGAGGACACTGGACAACAGAAAATGGAAATTTTTACTTAATCTCTTTCTTCAGTTCAACAAGTAGAAGGTTCTAAACTTAGCTTTTCCTTATGATTGTGCATTTTAATTTTCCTGCCGGTCTTGAACACGTTTCCTTAGAAGCCCTAGTGGAAATATCTGTAGAAGTTGAAAAGTGTAAGAGAGAATTGCTGTGACTTGCAGTAGTCACATATGTTCTTGCTATACAGGAACACATACACACAACCTTTTTATCTATGACTTAACCAACAGAGCATTATAACATGAGACTTAAACATTAATGTGCTATATTTATTAGGTGAAGTTTAAGATTCCATAATCTCTCTATATTTTTAAAGCACTATATTTAAAGTGTTTATATCATGTGGGACTAGGAAGATTGAGTCAGGGGAGGAAGAGATGAGAGAAAAAAAGAGAGAAAGAGATACCATAAAAGAGGGAGCCATTATAGGTTTGAAGAGAAAATTGACTCTAGAGAAATGCCCAGAGACCTACAAGACTGACCCCAACTAACAATTTGAGCAAGAGTGAAAAGGCTACCTTAAATGCCTTTCCATGATAATGAGATTGATGACTAACTTATCCACCATCATAGAGCCCTCATCTAGTAGCTGATGGAAACAGAAGCAGGCACCCACAGCTAAACACTGAGCTGAACTGGAATCCAGATGCAGAGAGGGAGAACAAGACCAGGCTACAGAAACCCACAGAGACAGCTGACCTGAACAAGGGGGAGCTCATGGGCCCCCAGACTGATAGCTGGAAAACCAGCATCAGATCGACTCAGACCTCCTGAACATGGGTCTCTAAGGGACCTCTGACAGTGGAATCAGGATGAAACCCTGGTGCACAAAAGGACTTTGGGAGCACATTCCCCATGGGGGGATACTCCCTTAACCTAGAGACAGGAGGGAGGGCCTAGCCCCTACTCCAAATGACTCAATAGATTTTGTTATTCCCTACTGGAAGGAATCACCCTCCCTATGGAGTGACAGGGATGGGATAGGAGGTGGTCAGGGGATATGGAAGGGAGGGAGACAGGGAAGGAAGGAGGGAGGGAAAGGGAACTGGAATTGATACATAAAGTAAGAAAAAATTAAAAAATAAACAAAATAAGAAATGCATGTAGTGTGCCTTCATCTTGGTGAAGAGGCTTTAAATAAATATGCTTATAAATTTAAAACAAATTTACATTGACATTATTTGTAGATACCAAATAATAAGTAGAATCATAATAAGAAAGTTAAAATTATCAGGGATCTTATATTTTAATTAATATTCTCTTTATATAAAACCTAAGCCTTGGTTCTTAATGCTTAAATTTTAGACACAGTGTTTCCAAGAATCCGGGCTCTTTCTACATGTGTTCCTGGCTTTTGTGTATCTCAGTGCTTCCAGTAGAAAGGACTTACGTCACCTTCTCTTTGCCTCTTAACTGTGAATACTGTTCATGAGGTTTTTACCAAAATTTACTTCACCCTTTTATGAAAACACAAAGCCTACAATACATAGCCTTCCAAACAGAAGCTAGCTTTTAATTTAGCATTGCTAAAACAAGTGTTGTTTTACTTAAAAACATTTTACATCAAAAAGGTTGAAGTCTTTCCTGTTTTCTTGGGTTTATCTTTATGTGTTAGATGGATTAGTATCTTACATTCTTGCTCATAATTCCTTAAGAATGGAGAGGTCTTGTGCCTGAGGGTAAGTAACGCCCAGGACTCAAGGCCTGGCTGTGGTAGCTAATCATTTTGTTACTGTATGGCACACTGCTGTCCTGTCCAAGCATGACCATGTGGTAGGAAGTGATTGCTTAGTGGATTCTAGCAAATTCTAGTCATGGGCTCTGAAGAATCAGAGCATTTAAAACATTGCTCACTTCAGTATTAATATCTGTGTTGGATCTAATGGCATTGGTAGTGATTCTATTTGCTTAAAGTGTAAGAGCTCCTGGTAGGAGTTCAAGGCTCACCCTTAGCAAAGTCTGAGCACCTTTTGTGAGCTGGGCTTGTGGTTTCTGAATTGCACTTTTCATTGACTGCTATGGTTTCAGCGTATTTTCAAAAACTTTAGCTGCATCCTAATCACAGCAAATGAGACTCACTTTTAAGTTAGGTTTTCATAGAAGAATATGTTTTGTTAACCATATATGTTATTAGTTAAGATTTTAAATAGTTTTTCAAATATATGTGCTCAGAATTTGGTCTCTTAAAACTTTAGCTTTACCTGAAGCGGGGGATATAATTCAATTAAAAGAGAGTAAGTCCCGTGGAAGACTCTATGTTGTTAGAGCAGGTTTCCAATAGCTGATTTGGGGTGGGTAGACAGAAAGTATTAAGAGCCCATTTTGTCCTGCCTCAGTACTTTTACCGTGGGGTACAACTCTTTCTATATGTAATAAGCATGCAGAGCTCAGGTAGCTCATCTGATCTATACAACTCTCTTCTGTGCCCCATGTTGATATGTGAAAAACCCAGGCCTGAACAGAACACTCAATCCTCACACAGAGATTGGCTAAAGCCAATTAGCCATTGCCAGCAGCCTTCAAAGAATACTGTGAAAGATGTGCAACACTTATGATCTTTGAGATACCTGCCCCCACCAAAAAAAAGTCATAATTAACAACCTCAGTGGTGCTAAGTATCATACTGAGTAACAGAAGTGCCAATAACCAAGCATTACATGTAGATAGAATGCTTTCTCCTTTGCTGACGATGGGTCACACCATCAGCTTGGTTATTATTCTTCATGAATGCAAGAAGAAAGCAGATATGAAAGAATTATCAAGCTTATGAGACCTCAATAACACACTTGTGAATAAAAAATTCCCTATCAGAATCAACTTTTGCTTTAATACACAACCATAGAACATGTCTGAATGAGTTTTCAAAATATCCCTATATCCGTGACTTAGACACACTTAGGAGTCAAGTCCAAAATGAACTGTGTAACTGGCACTTCAGACTCAGGGAAACCCAGACTGATCTGGAACCTGAACTCCCACACAGTCACTCTTTCTATTTGGGAAATATGATGTTCCTCACACTGCTGGGCATATATGCACATGCTGTTTCTTCTTGATGTAATATACCACAAAGCACCTTTCTGATAGGAACTTTAATCCATTTTTTACCTTATCTTTTCTTGCTCCCTTCTTCCCAGGCTATGGAAGGATCCAAAGATACAGGCTTGTATTTCTTTCAGTTTTCTTTTCTACAATCATTATACACAACAACTATTGATTATGTATAATTTAAAATTGTTTTTCTCTTCTAGAGGTTAAGCTCCATATTTTCTTCTGATTAGCAGCTATATCTATACATATACCTATATATGTATATTATGTGTTACATGTATATGCACATATAATTACATATGCACATATTTACATATGTGTATATCTTCATAGCATCTGAATATTTTGGAGGTTAATGAAAGGAAGATTTCCTGCTGTTGTATGAAAAAATCTTACAAGTGGGAAGTTCTACAAGGATAAAATGTGAAGCAACTGTGAGACCCAGTGCACTGTGGGAAACAGTGGCGTAACAACTAACCTCCCATTTGATGGTCTCCTTGAAGGTTGTCCCAGCAGACTAGACACAAGATCTCTATTCTCACTCAAGCATTTTGAAAACACAGATGATCAAGTGAAAACTCTGCACTACCAGAAAGCAAACTGATCAAGACCATAAATTACCTGAATTTTAAAATACATTTATTTATTTTTACATCCTGTCTACAGTTTCTCCTCCTTCCTCTTTTTCCAGTCCCTCCCCCATCTCTCCTCTTTCTACCCTCCCCCCCCAGGTTTTAGTCTCTCCAAGCTTTACTTTCCACAAGTATAAAACCGGCATACCAAGGTTACTTACTTACAGTGTTGGGATAAGAATTAAGATGAACAAGAAGAGCTAAAGTATTTTTCAGTCTTGTAAATAGGACTACTACCACCAATGGAACACCTCTAACCCAGTGGGAGTAGAAGAGGTGGCTCTAGAGTATGAAGGGCATTCTATCTTGCTGACAGAATGTGTTCACACCCAGGGCTTTGTCTGAATTTCCAGGGGAGCAAGCTTGATTAAGTCCTGATATTTATACATTGCAAAAGTGGATGAAAAATATAATCCATCTATAGATATAGCTATGCAGAAATGGTTTCAGATTTAGATGCGGGGCTGAAGTACCTTCTGTATTCCCATGAGTGTGGTCCTCTCTAGCACTGTGGGGAGTGGCTATGGCATTAGTGACTACCTTCTTTTTAGAAAGGTTTATGTTTTCTTCCTTTTTGTTTTATTAGGCTATTTCATTAATGACTAACATTTTCCAAACAGAGGCACGTGTCTATTTAGTCCTTAGCTAACACCATAGCATGCTTTAACCCATGCACACACATAGCTGAATTTTAATTTTTAAATGCAAGTTTTGAATAGCAGCTATATTGACCTATATTTCACTTCTAACATACAATGTGTATTATTCAAATGTATATGCAGATGTACAGATGGAGAAATAGAACATAGTCCTCTGCTAAAATTTCAAGTTTCACACATGACTTTAAATACTTAATACCTTACAGAAACTTTCAATCCAGCCATTCTTTCCTTCATATATTTGTTGAGTCATATAATATATGTCACACATTATGCAAAGTTTCTACAGCAATCCCATGACACAAAATGGATCTATAATATAGACCTACTTTGAAGATGAGGAAGCTGGAACTAAGAGAAGCAAAGTTATTCCTCCCATGTCAAGCAACTCACATACTGAAGAAATAAAAACCGAACTCAAGGCTTTTCCCAGCATCATGTCCACCCTCCGTTAAGTTACATGGTCTTCTCTTACAAAACCCTATTCTCATACAAGACTGAAGGAACTAACACGAACTGTACTCTGTAAGTCCCTGCCCCAAGCTTCCTGTGACTGCTGCTTAGATTTTTCTAGACATCACAGAACTGCCTCACTCTAGGGCTGAGAACAAAACCTCAGGTACAAAGAAAGCCTTCTCTCCAGGTTTGCTCTTCTCCAGTCTGTCCCACATGCAGAAGGGCTCAGCTGTGTGAGCGCTAGACTTCATCCTTCTCTTCATTCACACCTCAGTACACAATACTCTCTCCTGGTTATTAAATCGCAGGAGGTTTGTTGAAAAATAGAAAAAAAAATCCGTAAAACAAAATAATGTGTGATCATTTTACAGCAAGAATAGAGAGCTAGAAATTCAGTTGGAAGAGACAGAGAAATGAGAGGGAAAATGGGGATCGCAAAGTCAGACTCCAGGAATAGCAGCTGCGGCACGAAAACGGCAGAGAAATGTCTAGTCACCTTACCAATCATTGTGGTCTCTTGCTGTGTTTAGTACAGTGTATTTCAGGGTAGATTGCTGTTTTTCTAGCCCCAGTGTGCCTTCGGGTGGAAGGTACGGCATTTCCATGAGGTGTGCACATTTAACCCGGGGCAGGAATCATCTTCTGCTGTAGACAGGGCTGCCTACATGCAGGCTGGGTTTCTAGAGTGCATTGGCACTAGTCTTCTTTGAGCAGAAACAGGGCCAAGCCAGGCAGGACTGCATTGATGGATCAGTCAGGCTTGTCTTGGTACAGTAACCTAATAAACTCCAACTGTGAAAGGCACTGCTGGTGCTGAGAAACCCGATTGTTCATAGTAACGGGACTCTCTCCAATGCGGTTGGTGAAAAATTCAAGTGGTCCTACCTGCTAGTAATATCCAGGGCACTACCTCATCCATTTAATTAACCTCTAGAGAGCAAGCCAAGGAACTGCTCTGATTACAAAATAATAGGTCCATCAGGCACAATTAGGACCCAAGTGAAACATGGCAGTTTGCATGAAAAACGATTGAAGTAAACAATCCCAGGCCTTGAATGGGGTTCTCTTCCTAATTAACCCTTAGAGGGCTAATCTGTTTGCCTGAACAAAACCTAGCCTTTGCCAGTTGGCATGTTGGAGAAATGATTTTTGCATCAGATCTTGCTACACATGGCACTGGCAAGTGGAATGACAATACTCAAGGACCTACACTGAAGAACTTCTTGAAAACACAAAGTCCAGTTAATGCATCAAAAAAAAAAAAAAAAAGATTTGATGAGGCATTAATAGATCATAGAGGGAGCTCCAAGACAAGACAGGGAAACCAGATCCTTGGGAGCTCACAATTCTTGCACTGGCAGCTAGAGGACAAGATGCTCTTCTCCCCTCCAGCTCCACAGAGCTTTGTGTAAAACCTGCAGCCAGTAGGTTGTAGTTTAAGTTATGGATGCAGTTTGCTTTAAAACTGGGGTATGGAAAGAGCAAGCTGTTGGATTTTCTAGCCACAAACAATAAACAAGAAACACACACACCCATGCACGCACGCACACACATACACAAATCATGTCTCAAAATATATGTCAAAGTCTGTTTCTATGTTTCCTCTTGTCTCCCACTGAAACTGTATTTACATGTTCATTGCCTATCCCCAGCCTCTAGAGAGTGCTTGGTGCAAAAGAGGTGTTTCTCAAAATCAGTTCTTAATAAATATGAGTGTTGTTAAAAAGATACTGTGAGTGGGGGACTTCTAACAGCAGCGATTATCTGGAAACATATACTCAGCACAAAGGGCAATGGCATTAGGCTTGGTAGTTCTTGACTTTAATCCAAGCACTAGGAAGACAGAGGCAAGCAGATATCCTTTAGTAGTTATATATAGTCGATATAGTCTAGACTGGTCTACATAGTGAACTCTATGCCACCCATGGCTATATGATGAGACACTGTCTAAAATGGTAGATGATGGCTTCAATTTATATTTATGGTTGTGTTACTACCTAGTCACATTTATGATAATTTAACCTTTTATTACCTTTAATATGCATACACACATATATATGTACAAAAACAGAGATCTACACACACACACATATCTTCTGAAATTCTAAAATATTCAGACCCAAGATCTTGCTTACTAAAAGAGTGAAACTTATTCATTCATTCTCAGTTTAAGGGTGTTCCAGGGGATGGAGATATATTTACATTAGGTACAGTGGGATGCTATGCTATAAACCATGTGCTAATCTGAAAATGGGGCTATTACTTTCTACCTTCACTTCCATATAAAGAGCTTAGCTTTTTAAATTGATGACAGCATTCTATAGAAAATTATGCAGAAGTTTATATAATTACAAAGTAATACTCAATTGTTCACAGGTAAAACAATGTTGGCTCACTTTTGCTTATGCCATGAACCTAACATGCACTTTAATAATTATGATCCTGACGTATATCTTCACATCATACCACAATAAAACCTACTTGTTTTGTGGCTTTTTCTCTGTCTAAACCAGCACATAGAAGGATGTGTGTTGTATAAGGACCCATCAGCCTGATTTTTTCATAGCCCCAGAGTTTTCAGTGTTGGAGGCCCATTAGTACATTACTTTACCTTAGGCCATGGAGAACGACTCTCTGTGCCACAGGATGAGCTGAGTCTCCATGCTGATTTTGACTGTCAGAACAGTGACAATTATGTGAGCCAATAGAACCTACTGACTGTGTGCCACAGGGAGAGACTGAATTTTTCTCTGTGGTTTTAATTGTCAGATCAGTGGCAGAAATCACATGCATAATGCATTTGATCAGAAGAAGAGAGCTGGGCTTGGCAAGTACCAGTGCTCAGCTTATTATTCATTTGGGCAGATGAATACTAAATGCTGGCTTTCATCTGCCTACTTACCATGGTTATTGAGATACTTCCAGGGTCAGTAGCACAGCAATCCCAGTATGAGGGCATGAGCTCATGCTGAGAGGGAAAGGGTTCTCACCTGGGCTCCCCATGACCCTGAAATTGTATCATGACCTCAACTACTCTGGGGCTTCCTAGGTAGAAACCTTAGCAGGGAGAATAGGAATGCTCTTGAGGCCTGCACCAGCCCTCATTCCACAGCAAGCTCAAGAGCCCTGGGCTTAGGTTTCTATTATTGAACTGACATCTTTCAATGATAAAATGTTGGGGGAAGTAAAAATGTACTTTCTTCTGGGGAGATAAAAATTTCTCTTCTCTCCTTGTGTCATTTCTTTAGTGCAGACTTAATGAGATGTTTAAAATATAGAAAGCATCTTTAAGAAACACATATGATCTCTGAATGCTCTATGCACTTTACATACCTGGCTGTCAATAAAATCTAAATAATAATATGTTTTTCACATGTCTATTAGGCCATCAGTGTCCTTGCTTTCTCTTCTCATAATTCTTTAGGATAATGGTGCTTAGGGAAACAATTTTCTCTTAACTTCTACCATGTACCCAGTTATAGGGTAGGGTCAAAAGCACATCTTCAAATTTTACACCCGATCATCATCATTTCCTGGGACTTAGATACAATCTAGATCTCTCATCTCATTATCTGCTTAATAAGCAATATCTGCAGATGTGGAATACATGTATCAGTTATTTTATACCAGTGCTCAAGTTTCAAAACATGCAGAATCACTTACCTTTTTTGATGTTTACTAGCACGAAATATTTTATAGTCATTGTGCTTTTAAAAAAAATCATCATGGAAGACAAAATAACAATTCAGATGCCCTTTCAATCTTAATTAACAAGGGACTCATTAACAATTAACAAGGGGTTTCATGTTAGATTGTACACTGAAGAAAGTTACCAGTAAGAATGCTATATATTTAAACAAATTGCAGGTCTTAGAAAATTTCCTAAACTTTCATATGTCGTTTTTATTGGATTGAATATCATAAGGGAAATAGGTGGGATCTCACTCAAAATAAAACCTACTATATTTGATGATAAGAAAATACACATGTTCATGTGTTAGTGGAGATAGCTCAAAACACTGGCTAGCGCATCAGTGCTGAGAGTCCATTTGTACCATGGTGTGTTCTGTGGCCATTCACACTTCACACTGCCTCCATAGGATGGGTTTTTTCCTGTAGAAAATGGCTTGTTGGATTATTTAGTTGACTTAGAACAATTAATACTTTTGATAAGAGTCAAGAAAACCTTGATAAGACATCTATTTTTTTAAAAAAGAGGGTGCCACTTAAATGAAACTTTTTGAAATACTTATTTTAATTATGTGTGCCTGCATTTCAGGTATGCACAGAAACCAGTTGTTGGGTACCCCTAGAGCTGGAGTTACAGGTGTTTGTAAGCTATCCAATATTTGTTCTGGGAAGGAAACTCAAGCAAGCCCTGGGGAAGAGCAGCATGTGCCATCTCTCCAAGCTATAATACATGGATTTGAATGGCATGATATTACCAAGGAGATCTTACATCTTATTGGCATTTAGTTATTTTCAAGGTATCATCAACTGAACTCAACTTGATTACCTCAACAACTGCTAGAAAGTAGATATACAGTAATCACCATTGTTCCTTTCTACAGGATACGAGAAAGTATTAGAAAGGTGAAGTGTCTTGGTACAGGCACATCTTGGGGCTATAGTCTCTTAATATGCACTTTAATTCTCCCCACTATTTTCCTTAATTTAGAAGTAAATCTCATCTAAGGAACTCTATTCAGCAACTTTGGAAAGTGGTGATCTTAAAAATTGGTTAGTTAGTTTCTTAGATGGTCAACAGCTCTGACATATCTAAAGGATCTTTGCTTCCCTCTTTGATTTGTACCCCAGATTGCCCAATTTTATGAAAACATAGTTTTCTTATTCACTCATTCTGCACACATTTATGCTGTTTGTGCTAGCTCAAGCTACTGTAGCAAAATATTATAGAGCAAGAACATTTAATAGCACACTGATTTCTTCAGCTGGAGAGATAACTCAATGGTAAGAGCCCTCTGGTCATGAGGACTAGAGTTTGGACCCAGCACACACTATCAAGCCAGGCCTCCTTTAAATGTCTGTTACTCTAGCTCAGAGGTATCCAATGCCTCATTTCACATCTGTAGACATGCCCAGGCACAAGCACATGTGCATATACTCACATACACACAATATAAACCAACAAACAAATATATAAGTGACAAACATCTTCTGAAAAGGTACTTATTTCACACAGGTCTTGAGGCTGGTAAGTTCAAGCATTAAGTGTTGGCAAGACATGTCGTATTTAGAAGCCAAACCCTTGTTGCATACTTTGATGATAGCAAACATTCTGGAATCTCTTTTTATAAGAGTATCAGTGTCCCAGTGAACACACATACTCATGAGTTCATCAATCCTAATTTGTTCACAAAGGCCTCATCTCCAAATATTACCATGCTGTGGCTTAGGGATTTAGTTTTTGTCTATAAAATAGATTTACTCATTTGGTAGTATTCACCACTTATGATAATTTTACTCAGTGGTGAAAAAAAGGGTAACCTTCAAAACAATTTGGATTTTTACTAGCAGGAATTCTTTCATTTTTTTTTTTTTTTTTTTTTTTTTGTGATGGGTTTTAGAGACAGGGTTTCTCTGTGGCTTTGGAGGCTGTCCTAGAACTAGCTCTTGTAGACCAGGCTGGTCTTGAACTCACAGAGATTCTCCTGCCTCTGCCTCCCAAGTTGTGGGATTAAAGGCATGTGCCACCAATGACCAGCTAGGAATTATTATTTTTACTGGGTGTAGTGACACACATCTGTAATCCCTACATGTGAGTAGTGGCAGCATCAGGATTGCAAGTTCAAGGCCAACTTTGGGTATATAATAAAACTATAAATAATTAATAAAATAAAAAATGGGTTTTTTATATCCACCTTCCATTATAGAAAGTCTCAGAGAGGCAAAATCAAGTTTTGATCTGGACTTTTGGGTTCAAATCCAACACTCTGTATGCAAGATATAATTTATTAGTTAATAAATTTGGTCATGAAAAACAATGGTAGAGAGTTGGCTTTAGACTCAGTTGTGGAGTCATAAGTGAACAAACTCACAGAATCATGTTACCTTTCGGAAGCTCATATTCTAAACCATTTATTCTTCAGAGGTACACAGCCAAGAAGGGCATGTACACAAAACAAACCTACATGATGACAAGCAAAGAGCAGAAATGTGTCTAAGAAGCAAAGTCAATACAATTTAACAGGCTTCAAGGTATACACAGACTGGTTTTAACCTATGGAGAAGTACTTCTTGTAAGTTTGGATTAAAAAGTGAAATCAAAATGTAAGCAAGAAAGGGAAGGGAAGTGTGGGTTTCATGGGACTGCCAATCACTGTTCAATACTTTCTGAAGTAACCGTGAGTAATTCCAAATATAGATGAAATAGGAAGGGCACTGTGAAGGAGGGGAAGTAAATCAGGTGTGTGTGTGTGTGTGTTGTTGTTGTTGTTGTTGTTGTATAAGAACAGATTGGTCACACTTTTAACCAAAAACAAACGAGACCAATTCTCTTTTTAGAGAAAGCATATTGACAAACCTTCCCATTTGCTTTTATTTTGGTAGAACATGGCCTAATAACAGTTTCATATTCAACCGCTGGCTTTGGATTTGACATCCTTTCTGAATGTCTTTCTCACACAACTCAAAAATGAAATTTCAACTCCGAGAGTTTCTGGCTCTTCAATTTCACCAGATTGTCTGAATGAATAGCAGCAGCTAGTGCCCAGAGACCGGAGGCTGAGCTTGTGGAGAAAGCAGAGGCATCTGAGTCATGAGGTCTCCCCATGTCCACAGCTGGATGCTTCAATGGGGATCCCATCAGTGGTGGTTGCTAAGTGAGAGATTGTTTTATCTTCCAAATGGTCATATAAAACTGAAATCACTTCCAGAAATTGCTGGTGAGTGTGCATGTGAATTACAGAAAGATTCAACAGCACAGAAGCCCTGAGTGAAGCCATCTCAGATACATGGCAGTAAAAAAGAAAAGTATGATCATAGAAGTTAACTTAGGTATTATTTCCTGAATGTCACAATTCTTCAACCAGGATCACCCACATCACCTAACCCTGGAAAAGTTTTCCCAGTCAATGAAGTTCATTCCTCTTATACAGTTTACTCTCAGCCATTTTATAATTACCACTAGATGTGTTTGTCCCATACTCCCCTCAACTTTGACCTACAAATGTTCTAGAGAATGTATAGCCATGATCAAGAAATCACCTTGCTTTTTTGGCAGTGGGGTGTCCCTTAAGTGTGGACCTTCCTTTAGACTCTATCTGCATTTAATAGGTTCACATGGTCTTTGCCAAAAACAACACATACACTAATTATGTAAGTGTTCTATATTTTCATCTTAAATCTTGGGATGATTTATCCATTTACATATTATTATATTCATGTTTCCTTCCCTATAAAACACAGTTTACAAACTTTAATGTCTTTAATATTAGAACAAATAAACATTGTGACAAGCCTTATCTTATGACTAATTATTATTGTGTGGTGTTGTTATGTAACTTTTTTTTTTTTTTTTTTTTTTTTTTGGTTTTTCAAGACAGGGTTTCTCTGTAGTGTTGTAGTGTACCTTTGGAGGCTATCCTGCAAATCGCTCTGTTGACCAGGCTCACCTTGAACTCACAGAGATCCACCTGCTTCTGTCTCCGGAGTGTTGGGATTAAAGGTGTGTGACACCACTACCTGGCTGAGGCCTTTTTTTATTTATAGAAGTTCTTGAATCTCTTACTAATCAGGAGATGCCAAGTAAATCCTGTTCTTATTGTAATGTCCAAAATCAAGCAAGGAGAATCATGACTTAAACTATAGTGGACTCAGTCATCCATTACAGACACCGCTACAGCCCATCTTTATGGAATCAAGTAGGGGTGATGCTTGCCTTCAGGCATTGATGGTGATGGTGAACATTTAGAAATGTGTAAGATGGGTACCCTTGTTCTAGTGAGGAGTTTTTGAAAGTCAATTGCCATCAGTCTTTTGGGTGAGGGACAAAACAATATGGTGGTTTGAATGTAAATGGTCCCCATAGGCTCAGAGGCAGGGACACTATTAGTATGTGCGGCCTTGTTGAAGTAGGTGAGACATTGCTGGAGGAAGTGTGTCTCAGTTCACTTCCTGCTGTCTGAAGATGAAGATGTAGAACTCCCAGCTCCTCTCCAGCACCATGTCTGCCTATAAGCTTCTCTTTCCCCATCATGTCAATAATATACTAAACCTCTGAAATTGTAAGCCAGCCCCAATTAAATGTTTTCCTTTACGACAATTGACATGGTCATGGAGTCTCTTCACAGCAATAATATCCTTACTAAGACAGAGGGTTTATTATCCTTGCACTAAGTCTGAAGTAATGGCCCTAAGCTCTCAACAACTATTGTTAACTAAGTTTCCATCCTATTTAGAGCACCTGTGTAACATAATATTAAGTGGGTGGTGTCCCTTCTTATTTCTCTGCTTATGTTCATTTAATATGGCTCTGTACTTGGATAACCTTATACTTTTGAGCTGTTTGTACCTTCTCAACCTCTCACCACTCTTTGTACTTATTCATTCTATCCTAACTGATTAATATATATATATATATATGATTAATATAATACATACATATATATATATATATATATATATATATATATATGATGTAAATTTATCCAGGGAAACTTTATATTTTGCTGGCTTTTTTTCCAGATGATTTTATATGCACAAGTGTACAACATTCAATCTAACTTGTGTCAAATTCCTACTTGCATCAAGAGCCCTAAAAATACAACTGGTTAGGTAGTATCTCCACTTAAGGTATAAGGAGTATATCAATACTAGAAACCTTGATACCTTGACCCAAATCAGCCACCAAAGGAGTGATTAAAAGTTGGACATACATCCAGGTACATGTGAGTTTAAAGCTTTAGTTCTGCTTGTACTTTGTTCTCTTCATTCTTTCAGAAATACAATGTAATTATAATGATAGAAAATATACTTGTGGGTTGTCTTTTCTGTCATGGGATGAGAACACAGATAATCAGAGACTGTTCATTAAGAGTATAACTACCTGTGTTGCTATCATTCAGTTCTTAAGTATCTAAGCTCTATTATATGTGATAGAAGTCTTTAGAAAATGTACTTGAATAGTCTTGTTCAAGTATAGGTTTTTTTCTATTAGAACAAAATCTTACCTTCAGACATCTTCTTCCATTAAGTACTTAACTACAAATAATCTCTTTTGTAATAACACAGCACAAAGCATGGGTGATTCCAAGTAGGTAGTGAAGGTACTGATTTATGTTTTTCTGTTTGTGTATTTTTCTGGCAAGAGACAAGCATGGAGTCCTGATAACTAATGTCTTCCTCACCACATGGGCAGAGTCTAGAAACTCTATTCATCACTCTATACTCTAACATCTTGCCTCTTATGAAATGCAGACAGACATACCTTTAACCTTCATCCTCAGGTTCTCCTAAGAAATGGGCATGCAGGGGGACATTAAATAGAGTTTGCATTGGCTATCACAGGATGTTCTCTAACTCTTAAGTTTCAGGAGAAGCTGAAAACTACAACATTCCCACCATATAGCTGGCCTGGAAGTGGCATCTTAATACAAAGGTGAATTTTGACAAAATGCTTTGGCTAACTAGACTTCCTTTGGATGAAGAACCATGTGTCTTACCAGTAGGAGGAATTCAAGACATTACTACCCCTGACTTGAGCTCTGAAACAATAAGCACTTAGTAAATGAGGTAAATGAGACAGAAATTCTCCTTCTAGGTTCTCTCTTTGTGTTTGTTTTGTTTTTGTTTTTGTTTTGTTTTGTTTTTGCTAAAAAGATAGGGACATCACAATTATATTTTACTCATGTTGTTTGCACTCTCACCAGTATAGCATATCGTAGATAGCCATTGAAATACTTTTGCCAAAAGGCCATGTTTAGACCATTTAAAAACATGAAAAAGCAAGGTTGTAGAACATACCTGTGTTCATGTAGTTTCGAATGAAAACATAAGTACTGTCTCGATACTCCACTACATTAGGTTCTAAAGTTTCTTATGCTTTTCAGTGATTTATACTGTTTAGTTATTTAATAAAAGTTCTCTAACCTTTGCTCAATATCTTAATGTAAATTCATGATGTCTTCACTCAACACCTCTATTCTAGTCTTAGCTACCTAGACCTCACCAACTAGGTGGTGCTTCAGCATATCTGACCTCCAATCTTCTTCCTGACCCCCCCCACCCCACTGACTTCTCTGGAGGAAAGGCTTCAGCTTCCACATCAAAATAAGTCAAGACCACACTTAGCAGGAACCTGGAGGCAGAGTCTGAAGTGCAGAGGGCATTAAAGAATGCTACTTACTGGCTGCTCTTCATAGCTTTGTCAGCCTGTTTTCTTATAGAACCAGGATCACCAGTGGCAGGATCTCCCATCCATAATGAGCTGGCCCTCCCCACATCAATCACTAATTGAGAAATTATTTCACAGGCTTACCTACATCCAATCTTAGGGAGGTCATTTTTCAATTAGGGTTTCTGACTCTCAGGTGACTCTAGCCTGTGTCAAGTCGACATAAAATTATCCAGCATAACTGAGATACTGAAAACTTACTGAATTCTTTGATAAGTTTAGTAAAAACAAAAACAGAAAGAAAAACAAGTGAGAGGAGAATGAGAGAAGGACAGAAAGGACCTTTTTCTTGATGACAACCTCATGCTCACCTTCCAACAGCATGGACTCTTCACAATGGACTACTACTCTATTGTGTCCCTGAAGGAATTGTGATGCAGCATAAACTTGAGATCTGTTTCCAACTTTTGTGTGTTAGTGATTGAGTGGTGGTAAAGAAAAAAGTCTATTTTGACATTTGAAGTTTACCAAATAAAACAAATATGGCTTGTGCTTAAGAATATGTTGGTAATTTATTGGTAAAATATAACACATTTCCTTTATTCTTTCATTGAGCGCTTCATCTGTATGTATGTGAAGGATAGGTTGCCACGAGAAAGACCTACACCAGCAAGAGGCTACTGAAGCCTAGTGGATGCCAATTAGTCAGTAACAGTGGTTTTTCCAAGACAGAAATGCAAGTAGGAAGGCAACTGAGAGGATCTTAGTGGATAACAGTCTTACTGTCAGCAGTGGTTGAGGATCTCGACAACTGACACAGCTCTGAAAGATGAAATTGGACAGTGTCTTTATTAAACAAATAAATAACAATAAGGGACGGGGGTAGAGAAGTAGAGAGATAGCTTCTGGCTACAGGGTACTTGCTGCTGTTGCAAAGACTTATATTCAGCTATCAACATCTACATAATAGCTCCAATTCTAGAGGATCTGATGCCCCCACCTGAACATAGGTGGTGCATAGACAAAAATTAGACACACACACACACACACACACACACACACACACAGAGAGAGAGAGAGAGAGAGAGAGAGAGAGAGAGAGAGAGAGAGAAGATCTAAGTGTACTTTTAATACACTCTTATTTTAAAAACTATATGAGCAGCTAGGAAAAAGAACAGTGATTCTAAAAGTTACCATGTATTTCACAATGCTAGCTTAGGTCATTCCATACTTGTTCTGTTTTGGAACAGGTACTCCAGTTTCTCTTACATAGTCAGAAGTTATTTTAATTCAATTGATTTTTAGAAGGAAATAACAATGAAACTATAGGTTGAATCTTAAAATTTGGTGGTTGTAAATAACTCATGGTACTCAAAAAGAAGTGTGATGTCTAAGAAGAGGAAGAGTCCTGGTGAAGTACAGCCCTTCAGATCCCGGATCTTCCTCTGACAATATTTTTATTAAGGGTTTGTTAAAAATTTGTAGGTGACCAGAAACTGAAGTGTATTATTATGCTTCATAAGAGAATCTCAGTTGCCTAGAAATATGAAACCTAATGAAGTTAATTAGAAAGTAACACTTGAATAGAAGCACATCTTATTAGACACAATATCACAGTTTAGCATATAAAAATATCATGGCTTTAGAGCACAATGTATTAAATATAAATATCCACACCCAAAGGATGCCAGGAAAGACTTGACCAGCACATATTGATCTGCCTAAAAGCACTGTAGTATATTTCTTATATATTTCCAGCTTCCCAAAGTCTCTTTTCCATTACTCTAAAAGATCTCATGATGCCTCCTTATATTGACAATAGTACTTTATTTTCACCATGATGGATGTTAACAAATGAAAGCTGCATTTCTAAGAGTCTTTTAAAGAGTTCTCTTCTCTATAAATATATTTTCCACAGGTGATGACATTAAGTTCCAAGACCTAAATGCATTTTCATGATGAGAACTCTGAATTTACTTTTCTATGTCTGATCTTGCTGTGACAGAACTTTGAATCCTGAGTTCTTCACATATCCAGTCGGGCATTTCCTTTTGAACATAGGCTATTTCATTCTAATCTGCTTAACCTTCTACTTGCTCCTTTATAATAATTATCATCCTCAACTTAGTTGAAGATAAACATCTAGGTATCATTCTTGATATTTATGCTTCCTTTATAACCTGTTTATCACCTAGAACCCAGGCTCCACCTTCAGATCAGCTTTTGATAATAGGGCATTGATTATCTACACTGCCAAATCATGGTGCAAGGCATCAAATCCCTGAGAGTTCAGAGGCCCTTGACTACTGATATCAGAGGCTACTGATATCAGTAGCACCCCCTGAAAGACATTTTCCAAAGCCAAAGCTAGCTTTCAAAGCATGTACAAGCTTTTCTCCTGCCCTATTTTAAGTTCTCTGATGGAAACTCTCTGTAATGAAAGAGAATCTGATTTTCTACCCTGATACATGAGTCCTTAACTGGAATGGTCTGGTATAGTTTTTCCAGTGTCTTCTCTGTCTTTCATTTATTCACTAGAATCAGACCACACTGCCTTTCCTCTTGTTTTCCAACAGTCAAAGCCATTCTTGCTCCAGAGATTGGATCTTCCTGGTCCTATGGCTTGAATTCACAGCATTTTCAACCTTTTATTTTTTAAACTATAACTTTGGGGTATTTTAGCTTTTGTTGGTTTGTTTGTTTGTTTGGGGGAAGAACTTGTCATGGTATAGGGAACACAAGAAATGTGTCACATGAATCTAACATAGATTGTCAAAGGCTTAAGTCCCCACTAAGACATTTCCCTGCATCTTGGTGTCATTCTAATTTTAGTATTGTGGGGGGCAAAGTAGGTGCTATGGCTCCATTTCCCTTTAATTATTTTCTTCTTTTCATTTGCATTTTATTTCAATGTTTCCTTCTCAGTAAGGACTTCCTCCTGTTCCAGTTTCTAACAGAGCCTCCCCTCCCCATGACTAACTTCAGGGCAAGCATCACTCAATGACAATTATCTTTCTTGTTTCATTATTGATCCTCTTCCCTCATTGTATATGCAGCATTGAGATCCTATTTTAATCCATCAAGTTTGATGCAGATCATGGCATATAGGAGACAGTATCTGTTGAATTATGTATTATATAAATTAGTGGTGAAAAATTTAGTGTAGATATGTAAATTCTAATGAGTGTGTCATTAATCAAGAAAAATTACTGAGAGTAGGCATATTCAGCTTTAGGGCAATGAAGCTATGAAGAGGGAAGCAGACCTTTGGGCTGCTTTAACAGAAAGGAAAAAGGATGGCGGACAACAACGCACAACACTAAGGTGGCAACATGTTGCATTTTCATTGACCCAAGTTTTGATCTACCTTTCCAGAGGAGTCACTAGAATAATACTATCAGGTAGGTCTTCTCAATCTCAGCAATGCGGACATTTGGGGTTGTTGCAGTAACTGCTTTGGTCATTGTGGGATACTTAACAGCATTCCTGATGTATAGCCACAAGATCCAAAAGTTTATTCAGTTATGACAAGTGAAAATATCCCCTAGCATCACTGAATACTCTCAGAAGAAAGAAGAAGTAAACTCAGCTCTGGCTAATATTTGCTATTCTACGGTCCCTTCCACACTCACATTTCCTTCATGTTTAGCTAATACATCTATTATATGGCAGCCCTCACCTTTAATGGCAAAATCTTCCAAAGGAAGTAAAAAGCAACTGTGACTTCCATGATGGAACGTGATGAGTGATGTTTATTTGAGCACAACTGGAAAATTTAAATTTTCTAAAAGAAGAGTATTAAATTAAAATGAGTGCTACTAACCTGTTTTATACAAAGGCCCAGGCACTGGATAGAGTCTATGACTGTCAGCTCTGCCACCTGACAGCTGTGTGACCTCGGCTGTGTTACCTAATAGGACTGATGCTCAGTGTTTTTTTCTTTATGGCAGTGAATGCAAACCCTGTATTTCAGAGGCCACGTAAGACTAAGCAAAACAAGAAAAGAAAATGGCTGTGTAGCACAAAAGACATTCTCTTTGTTGGTGATATTTATAAAACAAAACAAAACAAACAAACAAACAAAAAACCTGAACAGTTTGTGTCATACAAAAGTAGCTAATGATGAGAAGGAATTAATCTGTAGTAAAAACATTCAGGAGATGACCTTATGACACATGTCAGACAGACTCTGAAGGGGTCCAGTACCAGTTAAGCTACTTTCTGCTGACATAATGGGCTTCTTGATCATTGAGAACTTCTTAACTAGGTCTCTAATCTTTATTCCTGGCACTGACTTCCTCACTCTTAACCTCCACTCTAACAATTTTATTTTTAAGGTTTACCTTGCTTCCTGAAACAGACTGGGCACTCCTCTGTTACATTGGATTTTAAAGAACAAAGGCAGGAGAAAACAAAGCAAAACAACACAAAAGAAATGTGGACGGTTGGGGTTCCATGGATCTTTGTTGTAGGGACCGTTCAAGGCATGGTGGGACATTAACAGCATTCTTGTTCTCCTTCAGAAACCTTACTGAGACAGGAAAAGTATCAGGGATCACCTTCAACTGTTGATTTCTAATGACCTCATTGCAATTTGGTAATGGAATCCTAAGTCCTGCCAGTATGGTTTGTTCATTCTGTGCACAAACTCAGTAGACAAATCTTCAATGTCATTTGAAGGTGTCAGACTTTGAAATATGGCTATTGATTGTCTGCTTAGGGATGAAACCCCCAAGACAGTCTCAACATGGACCCAAGTCATGCCATAACAACTTTTCATTCCCACAGAGAGGTGAATATGGGCTATGTGATACATCATGGGCATAACATTTTGAAAAGACAGTAGACAAATGAACTGATAAATGATCTTCTGAAATCCTCAAACTATGCTTTCAAAACAATATTCATTTAGTTTCTCTGTATTATTTGATTTTTTAAGTAATTACAATGGGCAATATCCCAGTTAAATGTAGAGCCCTGTGACATTCACCCTTCCCTAGCCCTCCTTTTATCCCCCTCTTACTCCCTAAATCACTGATTTGCACTAGGATATTTCTCTTAGTTTTTACTTTCTCTGGATTGTCTTGCCTTTTTATTGCCTTTCAGTCAGAAAACTCAGAGCCAACACTCTATATGAGACTTATGTTGAACAATAAGGCCTGTGTTTATGAGTTCAAATGTTCCCTTGGCATCATTTTTATGGCTTGTGGGTTGCTTTTTTGTTGCCTAGCCCCTAGTATACATTAGCTCAGTCACACCACTGCTATTGTCTTAGCAATAACCTTTGGTATTGTAACTTTCCTTTTAAAATCATTTCTAAGATTTCAAGCCTCTCTTCTAGAACAATAGTGCTGTCCATGCAACCCTCATGCATGTTTAAATAGCATACCTAAAACTAATTTTCAAGCTGGATATGTTTTTGATCTATGGGCAGTAGTCTAAGTGTTTGTTCAGAAAAACATTGTGGGTTATTTGGTCCCTGGCTGTGGCCTCAACCTTCTTTGGGCTCTTATTGTTTTGTTGTTTCAAGGAATGATCTGTCCTCTCATTGCTGTGCCCCCCAGGACAGTGGGAGCCTATCTTACCTTTGTTCTAAGGATGAAAGCTCTTCACGAGTGGTCAAATAACAAGGAAGACTGTTCATTTCTTCCTCACAACACATCGACTGCTACAAATTACTCTGTCTGAGTGGTGTAGCTGTCAACCTGTTCATCCTCACACACACCAGGATAGGATCTTGCAAATTATACTTTCCAGAACCCCCTTAGTTTTACAATTCAAGAGTAGGTTCTGCCTTGTGTAATGCAAATAAAATGCACGAGAAACCGCTAAATGTTATAAATGTTGGTTTTCTTTCTTTCTCAAATATGCATATTGATGCTACTCTTTAGGGTGCATAAATCAAGTCTAATCCACTTTTTAACTTGAGGAGGTCATCAGACATGTTTATTAATAAATGGTGTTCACTTATTCTTAACAATATTAACTACAAAAATTGAAAAACCTGGGGCTGACCCAGTATCAAGTAAAAATGAAGAAGGGGTAAAAAAAAAAAAAAAAAAAAAAAAAAAAAAAAACACTTAAAATGTTCAGAAATTCATAAAAAAGAGTAATTGTCCATTGTGTAACACATCAAGATTAGGAACAACTTTTAATTAACTTCTAGTGATTATACTGTAATCTTCCTGTATTATGCATATCTCGCTAGAAATTCTTGGACTTAAGAGTATAATATGCTGCTAAATTAATTAAGAGAAAACTGTAACCTCCTGATGTGCAAGTGAAGGGAAGGAAGTGGCTACACACAAAGGCCTCCTGAAACATTTGCCATATTAAAGAATGTGTCCCAGACTGCTTTGTGATTTCATATTGTTTCCCAGACATCATCTTTGTTGATGTCAGCATCACCTTAAATAGGCTCTTTTCCCTTTTCTTTTTCCTCATCCAAGTAACATTATATAGGCTGAGAAGGCTGTATTTATTTATTTTGCAATGTACCTCTTTCTCTCTCTCTCTCTCTCTTCCTGTGTGTAATAACCATTAAAGAAAAAGAGGCCATGACTATAAGGAAGAGTGTAATTCATGGGAGGAGTTGGAAGGAAGAAAAGGAATGAAAAAAATTATGCAAATATATCATACTTTCAAAATATTAAAAATACTATTAAAACTAAAAAAATAATAAAACTAGAAAAACATAAATGCATGAAAATAACTTAAAGGCACACACATGTTTTATATTTTCATGTTCTTGGGAGAGCCAAGAGCATGTGCTGTTTAGTATGGTAAAGCACTACACTAACAGTATTCATGATATAGTTCTATTTCTGTCTCCCTTCCCACTCCTTTTTCAGCTTCTTAGCCAAATATAGTGAAAGCTTTTCTGTAGTCTCTGAGTTCATTCCATATAAAACGGTATCTCACTGACAGTCCACTTCCAACCTTATGACATAACCATAGCCTCCAATATGCCACAATTAGCTTCATTGTTAAAAAGGGTAAACTTAATACCAGCATTACTCACCCACAGAGTATGTTCCTTGGATGACAAGGCAAGTAAAGGAGCCAGATCCTACAATTCATATTTTGATTCTGTTGTTTACTAGATTGAGAAAGGGGCTTCTATACTGGATACCCATCAGCATTTATTTAAAATGAGGATAATAGTAACCCCTCAATATTTAGAGAAAATGGGTTAACTCCCTACCCCTCTAATAAAGGGGAAAAATGGCACAAATGATGAAGCTTGAAGTCCATTTGTGTTCTAGGCAAGACACCATAGCTGCTTCTAGGACAAACACACAACACCTGGATGAGCCTTCATTGTCCCATCCCCTCCAAATCTACCCTTTTGATTATAGTAAAGATTCAGAAGCCAGTCCATCTTGATAAATGCTAGATGTTCAGCATCCCATCTGGTTCTGGCTTTCTCCTCCAATCCACCTTACTCTACCTTAGAGCTCACTGATAATGTAAAGTGTATCAGGTCCATGTCTTCTGGATATGAATAAAACATACAAAGTGCCACACAAAGAAATCACTGAACTAGGGCTTTCAACATGGGATTAAGGCCAAACATGAATAACCAAAAGATATTCCTACACCAAGCAGCTCAGACCTTACCTGAGTGAGAAAGAATGACAGACACAACTTTTATGGATGGTGAACATTTTTTTATAATGTGGGGTCATTAGCACAGTTGTATTGTGTTGAGTTCTTATCCTTTACTACAGCTATTATGTTATATGTGCCATTCAGTTCTTACCCTACCACCAATTCTGTCAAGTATACATGATGCCAATAATGCTAAGGAACTTGCTCAAGGTCACAGAGCTAGCACATAGAACAGGATTTAGGCTCTGCCAGACAGACCTTAAGTACCTGCTCCTGTATCTCGGTGCAAGTTACCCCAGTTCAGTAGAAAGCAAAGCCTGGGCTCTGCCTTCTCAAGAATTCTTCCCCTAGTTCCCCAGCTCTGCTGCCTTACGGCTAGGAATGCGAGAAGCCATTTATATAGCACATTTTCTTCCAGAATGAAGGGACTCATTTCCTTGTCAAAGAGCTACAGACACCTCTGTGGAAAAAAATATCCATGGTCATTACCAGGAGCATTAGTGGCTGTCTCTGACAGGAAGCTACAGTCTCTTTGTTCTGATAATGACAAAGATGGGCATCTGGGTGAGGCTGACTATGACAGTTCAGAGTATCTTGCTTTCAGCCTGCTGACATCTTAGGGTCGAGAAACTCAAGTCATTTACAGCCTATATTTAATGTGGCAATTAGTGCATGGTAAGCATCCATTAAACATCAGTTTCCCTTTTCTGTCACCTTTGCCAAAATTCTTAATATTTTCCAATTAAACATTAATGTCAGAAACATTGTGGCACTTTTTTCAACATCCAAGAAAGCTTTCTGTTCCTGAAAATAGCATTTTAAAAGCCTCAGCTTAATCTGAGAATGCAGCATGCTGCTAGCCTAAATAACCCATAGCCATTAGCGTACCATTTACACCCTTAGCCAGGAGCACCAGTGTTGGCACACTCACCTCTGAGGAAGCCCAGTCCACTAGCCGTGATCCGTGAATGGCTAAAACCAACTTTCACAGAAGCTTGCACATTTCTAATTGCAGCCACCTCCAGCCATGTAGAGTTCTGGAAACCTAACCAGAGTCACTTTTTCCCCCTACTCCTTTTACTTTAAAATGTCTCCTCATTTTACCCACCAACCCCAGTTTCTACTCCCTCTCCTCCTGTTGCTTCCTCTACCCCCCCCCACTCCCATCCACTGCTCAAAGTCCTGTGGAAGAGAGGAAGGAGCAATAATATGAGCCAAGGGCTCAAGACAATGTGGGGGACACCCAGAGTCACTTTTTAGCAACTTGCAATGAGTGCACATGCTTCAGGAAGGTCATTCTGTCAGGTTGACTGCCACGTTCTTGACAAGTTTAGAATTTTCCAACATAGTTTGCATCTGACATTCAGATGGCCCAGCATGTGGGAGGGATGCAATAAATATGATTTCAACAAGGAGCTCTTTGTAAAGGTAAAAAGAAAAATAATAACAAACATAAAATATTTCCCAAGGACAAAAATTCTTTTAATAAACCTTGGTAAAGTGGATGTGGCTTAATTAAGAAAGAAAGAGGTGAAACTTTCCAGTGGAGGAAGAGTAAGGGATTTGAAGTACTAGATGAGATGTGGCAGTGTTAACCATGAACAAGGGAGTGCATCTATGTAGGGGTCCTGGTTTAGCAAGCTCTGGTATAGTCCTCTATCTCTATCTGTTCTCCCATTATCCCAATGTGGCATGTCCAAATGAACAAACCCTCTAAATCTGCTAAGAAGCAAACAAAGAAACAACAAAATCTCTGCAGGCACATATGGTAGTTTGAATGAGAATGCCCCCGACAGGCTCACATATTTGCATGCTTTATTCCCCATGAATTGTTTAGAAGGATTAGGAGGTGAGGCCTTGTTGAAGGAGTTTGAGTTTATCACTGGAGGTGGACTTTGAGTCTTCAAAAGCTCTCACCATGCCCAGTCTGTCTGTCTGGGGGTCTGTCTGTGTGTCTGTGTGTCTGTGTGTCTGTGTGTCTGTCTGTCTGTCTGTCTGTCTGTCTGTCTCTCTCTCTCTCTCTCCTGTGTGTGTGTGTGTGTGTGTGTGTGTGTGTGTGTGTGTGTGTATCCTTGTCAGTCTTTCTTTCTCTTGGGCTGATGCCTATGGATCAGGATACAAGCTCTTGCTTACTGCTCCAGTAGCATGTGTACTTGCCACCATGCCCTCCACCATGATCGTGTCTGAAACTGTAATCAAGCCCCCAATTAAATGCTTTTCTCTTATACATTGACTTGGCTGTAAAGTCTTCTCACAGCAATAGAGCAGGAACTGAGATAATGCATCTCCTGCAATAGTATGTTTGATAGAGAATATTTGAATTTCATTCTATATGTTTTATGTTAGGAAAATATACTCTAACATTACAAAAGTGCCATGTGTTCCATAACCCATGTGAAGACTCCATATATATGCTAGTGGGGGCATTAATGCTTTTCTTTTGAGTAGCATAAGCACTTTAGAAGCTTAACATGAGAGCTAGTGTTACATTTTCATGTCTTTCATTGGCAGCATTAGTGATGAACTCATACTGAAAAGCATACTTTGGTATCATGTCTCTTTACTACTCAATGAAACCCTAAAGGGTAATTTGAGTTCTTAAGAGGGAACAAGCAAAGTCATTCCCTCACTTAAGGTTTTATGGAAATATAGCACATCCTTGGTGGAATCTTTATAGAAATAGGAGATGAGACATAGGTGCATGCTAATTGCAGAAAATCCACTTCGGAAGTAATTTCTTTGGAAGTAATTAGAAGTTAACTAGACATATATGAACTAATGATATGGTATTTCAAAATTTTAATAACAATCTAATTAGGCCCTACAATTAAAAGTTTAACATTATGTCTGAACTCTAAAATTTTCCAATCCATAATTAAATCTTATTTCTCTCAGAAGACAGAGTAGGAACTTCAGTTTAACCCATTGAAGCAAAACCCATATCATTAGCATATCCAACTCAGAACAAAGCTTATATTATTGACATGTTCTTCTGTCTTCACAACATAATTAGCACCAGGCATAAGGACAACCCTTGACCCTGCTACTCAATTAGCCAGGTATTCGCGAATGTCATCAAAATGGGCTTAGAAATGGTAAGAGACAATGGAAAAGAGAGGGGATAAACTGGACACATACTTTAATAAATGGTTACAAACAGGCTTTATCAATCCTTTTGTTCATTTGTTCTAAACATATATACATATAAAAATCAACAATATTCCATATTTTCTTGACACAGTTTCTTAGTTTTGTAGGGTGTATTTTGTAGCACTTAGATTTTCATGTAGTTATATTTTGTAGAATGGGCCCCTCTCTTTTTCAGTGTATGGCATAGATGTGTTATACATTGGGTATTGACCACTGTCACACATTAACTGAAAAACAAATCAAGAATTTTCAGTAACATAAGGGATTTTTAGAATACCGATTAGTGTTATCTATTGAAGATGTCATATTAGTATTTTTTCTGTTGCTATCATGAAATACTGTTACCAATGCAACTTTTATCAATAGATGGGTTTATTTAGGTCTATATTCCAGAGGGATGAGTCCATTAAGGTGGGCTGCTTAGCAACAAGTGACAGGCATGGCAATAGGATTAGGCAGGAACCTCAGAGCTCTCATCTTCAGACTCAAGCATGGAAGCACAGAGAGGAATGGAAGTGGCAAGAGACTTTTCACTCCAACAACTTCCTCCAGCAAAGTCTCACCTCCCGAATCTCCCCAAATAGCACAACCAGATGGGGATCTGCATTCACATCTGAGCCTATGGAGGCAATCATCATTCAAACCACTACAGATGTGGAGACGAGAGTACACAAGCAGGTAGGAATAATATATGGGATACAGGAAATGAGGTGAGCAATCACCCATCTTGGCTGGGTTGGTAGATTATTTGTAATGTAGAAATGTTTTGGTAATGGGATGGCATTGTGATGGGCAGTGTCTTACTTTTCTGCTATGATAAGAAAAAATATTCTGTAAACAGCAACTGAAGGAAAAATGGGTATATTTTGATTTATAGTTCCAGAGATGAATGACAGGGACTTAATGGCAGCAACATGAGACATGCTCATCACACTGCATCGGCATATTGGAGAGAAAATAGGGAATGAGGCCAGACTGTAAACTGTCAAACCTGCGCCTGTCACCTACTTCCTCCAGGGTGCCTCCATTGGAAGGTTCCATAATCATCCAAATGGTGCCACAAGCTTGGGACTACGTACTCAAATCCTTTAACCCATGGGGAACATTTTACATTTGGAATATCACATCAGGGAAGAGTGGATGTGATTGTATTGTAAACAGAAGAGGGAAATATATACCTTTGCAAGTTAAAGCTTGTTGGTTGTCTTTGAAACATAGTCCATGCTATGATTTCATGCTACTAGAAATGAACATAAACCCTAGGTCTCATGGACTTTGAATTAAATGTATTATGTTCGAAACACAGAAAAACAACAAAAGTAGGACCAAAACAGAAATACTTGCATTACTAGTTAACATAACAGAATTGCCAGAGGCCTCTCAATGTCTTTATAGTTGAGCCTTTTCATCTTGTCACTTTTATGCAAATGCATCAACTCCTGGTGTATGTCCTGGGACTAAGAATATTAGTAAGAAAAGCATCAAGTGATTACTTTTAACCTGCTATTTCAATGGTAAAGTGAAATACAAGGATCAAAAATACTTTATTTAAATTTTTCTTTTTTCTTTTTCTTTTTTTTTTTTTTTTTTTTTTTTTTTTTTTGCAACTTGACCTCTCCTACTACGCAAAGTATAAAATAAATTGAAAGTATAGTTCATTCTATGAATGAGGCTAAAGGATTGTATAGATAAGAACAGAGTAACCTAGACCTCCCTTACATGCTTGATGATTTGCTCCTTGTTGTAGTCTGCCTACAGTATTACCCAGGCCCATCTATGGTCATTACCAGCCCCTTACATAGAAAGAACCAAAGCAGAAGAGCATCTGTGGCAATTGCAGACGTCATTACCTTCATAATCTCCATTGCTGCTCATCTTCCACTTTGACCTGCATTGCTCCATTGTCCTTACTGAGCCAATTCTATAGATTGTTTTTGTACTTGACTTCTCAGGATTCCTGTCTGCACTGAGATTAATCACACTTTAGGATTTTGTTTCTTTTAAGTTAATATTGTTTTTGTCTCTTTATACCCATGAACATTACACTTCACACTGTATTTGTGAAAACATTGCATACGTCAATGTAAGGGCAAGTGAGGAAGTATGGTCGGAGGTTTCCCTTGAATGCCTTCATCAATCATAGTTTCTCTTTTTTCAATCATAAGAAAATAATATATTCACAAGAATTTCTTTAAAGGAGGAATAAAGAGAAGTTATGAGAAGCATTAAAGACCCAAGGCCATGGGACAAGGAGAGAAAGCAATGCAATTAAGCTAGTGCTGACTATGTCTGGGCTAGTGCCCAGTCCTTTTCAACACCCATATTGCCATCTTTCCCCCTCTAAGCTTTTTCTCCCTATAGCAAGTTCTTGGCTGTGCTATTGATTCAGAGCTCACTCTGCATCAAAAAGTAGAGCTATGCTTTTTTGGCTTTTGATTAATTAATCCTGAATTTGCTAAGAGCTATATATATCTAGCAAATCTTAATCTAAAAAATTGAAGGCGGATGGTACTTCAATATAAAGTATATACATGATTTTAATAGGTCACTCCAAGGCTATTGCTAAAGGGAAAAAATGGCTTCTAATTGCTTTCTACTGTAAATGCTGCACAGCCTAATACCTCATAGTGTGAAAAGTAAATTAGAACAACTTTTCATTGACAAAGATTAAACTTTTTCATCATTCTTAAATTCCTGGGGATTTCCCCCACTGATTCTATGTGTTTTAAGCTTTTCAATTAAATCTCCTGGGTGGTGGTTACATGAATGCCCACTGACAAGGGAATATTGCTATCTGAAAAGAGAGAGAGAGAAAAAAAAAACCTATACTCTTTCAGTAGCTGTTTGTCTAGGCTTTTCCTGTACAGGCTGTATCTCTCAATAGTAGTACCTTATCAGCACTCACTGCTAGAAGCCACGTGCAAGCTACATTATATTGTCATGTGAACTGAACTAATAATAAATTTAGTTTTAGAATGGAAAGTTTGTGAGAAGTCAAAAAGTCAAAAACAGTCAACCTTGATAACCAGCTTGTTTTCCCTGAGATAATTTATTTTGACATTTGGGCATATGCACCAGGAATACAAACCCTAGTGAACATGCCACTGTAGACTGGTATGACAAATAGAAGCTCCTGCTTTCCAATTTTCCATCAGCTTTTCCTCCTGTTCACCTTAATCCTTCCTGCTGAGGGTTTTGAATGCTTTTGTGGGTTGCCACAGAGGCCTTGCCAGCATCACAACTGTTCTTCTCTGTCCCTGGGCTGGACCAGCCAATTAAAATCAGCTTAGGGAAAGCCTGGGAAGGGATGCAGCATTTTATTTTCTATAAAATATTTCTAGTGGGGTTTGGGAAAAAGAAAGCTTTCAATTTTAAACAGTATATACGCTTGAATGATAGATCAAAACAGCCATGAGGGAAACTGGTACTTGGATGGTTGTTGTGGAAATAACATAATATTTTAAATCCAAGTATTAATTCTGATTGAAAAGCACATGGCAGAGAAGGGGGCCTCTTGCTGGTAGGAATGAAGTAGAAAGAGAATTCATTTATGAGATATTTGTTTCCTAAAACTGAAACTTGCTTGAAGCAAGAGAACCTTTGCTAGATGTTACAAACAGGAGGAGAGGGCCAACAGATCAGAATTTTTTTTTAATATGTTATATGTGTTTAATTCGTTTCATAACAAGGATACATGTGGGAGATTGTATTTGAGAAAGCAACAATGTGGTTGATTGTTGATTCTTGTGTGTATGTGTGTGATAAAGATTAGTTCAATTCAGAACTGAAAGACACATAAAGTCCATGGCCTCAGCATTCTGAACTGAAGGAGGCATACAACTTGATCCCTCTTATCTCTCATAAACCTGGAGAAAATGTTAAAAAGACTATTTCCAAGTGTTTATACATAATAATTTAAATTGAGTATGGATGCTTAAAAACAGAACACATACCTTCATGCCAGACATACCTTCACAAAGTATGTAGATTAGGTAACATTTAACCATGGAAGTGAGATTGAGACAAGGAATTGTTGTAGTACTGGCATAATTCAGAGGATTTTTATCTGGAACTGGGTTGAGCATCCAAGCTGGCCTGTGAATTCTAGAAAATCCACAGTATATTCCTCATGTCCAGCTTTACAACTTTCTCCAATATCCTTGATTTAAAATATGCTTGTATATAGGCAATTATCATTTTTCAAATTTTTATTAGCCCTGATAGCAAGAAGAACATTAGTATGTATTTCCATCTTCCCAAGGAATTTGAAAATATTTGTTACCCATATAGTTGAAACCTATTATCCTTTGAATTTTAGTGGAAGTTTGAGAGGATAAATTTAAAAGTATAGTGAAGAGAAATGTATTTTTATTCTTATTTACATATACTGCAGTGGGTTATAAAAACGGTCACTACTCTTGGAGCTCTACTTATCAACTGGTGGAGTCTAGACAATTTATCTGATTACATCTATACTTTCAGAAGGATTGGAAGATTGGTAGGTAGCCTTGGATACACAACAAGACTGTATTAAAAAAAAAAAAGGAGGTAGGGGTAAGTATATAGGTGGTGTGAATCTACTTAGCCATTTCTTTAATTGGCTTGACTATGGCTTCTTTTAGACAATGGCATGTTCATTATTCTTTTGAAGTTCCTGATCCAGGCAGTCTGCTTCACCTCATAGCTCACAGACTCTGAGCTGCCCCGTGAACAAGCCCAGATTGGATTTCTGGGTAGTGACACAATGCTGCTTTCATTGATTCCATTGTAACAACCAGGCATATCAAGGAGCAGAGTTGCCAAACAGATGATCACCTGACCTCAGATGCATGAGTGAGCTTGGTGAAGTTCAGTAATGAAGACAGCTGACTGATAAACAATTGCTGTTTCGATCCAAGCTGTGTGCTTATAAGTTATACTATAAAAAATTGATTGATAGATGCAAACAGAGAATTAAAATGAGAAAGCTGTTACTGCTATAGTGCAATGCTGCTGTGGTTTGAAAACGAAGGGTCACCTGAGAGGTTCATGTATTGAAAGTCTATTTCCCAGTTGATGGTACTATTGAGAGGATATTAGATCACAGGTATTGAACTTTATCACTGGATTAACCTACTAGTGTGCTCATAGCTGAATGAACTTTTAGGAAGTGCATCACTGGAAGGGCATCTTTGGAGGGTTTATATTGTCCCCACTCTTCTTCCCTTCTCTGGCCACCTTCTCTTCTCCCTTTGCTACTCTCTGTCTTCCTTCCTCTCATTTTCCTTCTCTCCTTACACTCCTAACTGCCATAAAAATTCTATTCTGTTATATCCTCCCCACAGTCATAGTCTGCCTCGCCACTGAACCATAGCAATGGATTCTAAGCGACCATGGACAGAAACCTTTCAAGCTGTGGGCCAAAAATCATTAGTTTACCTATTTCTATTTTTGAAATTGTAGTATAATTTTAGAATTTTTTAAATCTGTTTCTTCCATCCAAGCCATCCACAATTCTCTCCTTATTCCCCTCCAAATTCATGGCCTTTCTTTTCATTGTTACTGCATGCATATGTGCACATGTACACTCATGTATTTCCCTACTCAGTCTGTACAATGTTACTTGTATGTGTGCTTATAGGGCTGTCCGCTAGGTACCACAGAAAACCTCAACTTATCAAAATACAGATTTGTGGAGTCGAGTCAAATGAATATATCTGCCAAACACTCCTTGTCTTAAGGGCCAGAAGACATTGTAGAACGGGGGCAGGAAGATTGTAAGAGCCAGAGAATCAGGGAGTCTTGAGATTGTTTCTTTTAATAATATTAGAAGCTATACCCATAGTTTCACCAAAATGATAGTCTCAAAATGTGAGCTGAACAAGGATGGAAACAATGGTTATGCCAAATTGGATGGCAGAAGTCCATGAATCCCCAACCCTACATGAAGAACTATAGGCAACTAAGGAAAGTTGGAAACAGGGAAGGTAATCTTCCTCAAGGAAGAACACACCAAAAGAAACTTTTCTTTAAGTTTATTTGCTTGGTATTTTATCACAGTGATGGGAAAGTAGGAAATTTCTACTTCAACTCTCTTGAATATGCAAAGGATTGAAGATGTAGATGATGACAAATACAAGGTATGCCCACCCACCCCCCACACATACATGCAAATGCATGTGTGAATAAGAGATTTCTAATTGCTGAGCTCACTAGCAATTGAAAACATCTCCATTTAGGCATTGATCAGCCTGCCATATGCACGTCCTCTGATCACAGGGGCCCAGAATCACTCATCATTGCAACCTGATTGCAATTAGTGTTAGGAAGTCAGACTGACACACTTTATTCTCTGGGTAGACAGTAATAGATATCTAGAGAGAAAGGAAGAATATGCATGAACAGCTGAAGACAGAAATACTCCTCTGCTTTTGCTCTTCTCCGGAATGGTTCCAAAACACCGGGGGGTAGTTTTTCTTGTCTTGATGAGAAGTCTCACTATTAGGAAGTGCTCAGAAAATGTGCTCTCCAGGGAAGCTCTCAGAATATATGAGAGGAAAATTGCTGCTCTTCTCTTTCAGCATGTGTCCCCTGGTGCCCTATTTGGGCTAGGAACTGTTCTAGGCACTGTGTGAGCTACGACAACAAAGTGCTCTACAAAAGATGACTGTGTAGTCTGAGAAGAAATATTATAATAATGAGAAACAGAAATAAACGAATCAAAAACATCAAGTAGCAGTAACTGCTATTTAGATAATTCAATATGGTGAATTATGCAAAGAAAATGAATCAGAGTCCCATAGACTCAGTAGTATTTCTCTGAACTTATATTCTGAAGCCCTGTATGAAATCCAACGAGAGATTATTTGGTTGGCTATAAGGCATTTAAGAAGTGAATTTGTTAAATTCTGTCAATGAAGGAGAAGTACATGTCTAATATTGTTGGTGCCCTTTTCAGATGAGAGTTTCTTGTATGCTTTCCATAGCTACACCAAGAAGGCCATAAGAGGTCATAGGAAGGTGGCCATGCACAAAGGAAAATTATCTTTACTAGAAATCAGACTAGTTGGAATCCTGCTCATGGATGTCTAACTTATAGAACCTATAGGTTGTTTAAACTACTTAATCTGAGGTGTCTTGTTATGGAAGCTTAAAAGCTTACTTCAAAGGAAATTTTTAAAGAAATCTTTAGAAACTTTGTCCTACATTAGAAAAAAAGACACACCATTTAATGCTGACAATCGTTTTTACTTTAAATTTCAACATTTTCAGGGGGAGAGAGATGACGAGCACTTGCTATGGTTATAAAGGACCCAGATTTAGTTCCCAGCACCCATGACAGGCAGCTCATAGCCATCAGTAACCCCAGTTTCAGGAGACTGAATACCCTATTCTGACCTCCACAGGTAAGCATAGGGTGCACACACAAAAAATGCAGGTGAAACATTTATTCACATTAAATAAAAACAAAATAACTCTTTAAACTTAACATTTTTTTCATTGTAATCTTCTACTATTTCTACTCATACATTTATAGGAAATACCATGAAGGAATCAAATTGAAAATTTGCGTGCAGGAAGTAGCTTTATGGAAATCCACTAGTTTGTAAGGCAATTAAAAATAAAATATAGCACATAAAAAGGAGTTTGATCAGTGGTACCATGTATGGATAGAGAACAGCTCATAGAAGAAATGGATTATTAAATGAAAGTTTCAGTGCTAGACACAGGATACCTCCCTACAAGTTATTGGTCAGAGAGTTGTCAAGGTCACTTGAAATAGCGCTTACTATTGCCATCACTCTTTTTTGGTCACAGTAACTAAATGGTAACTTCATTGCTGAAGGCACCATACACTGCGATTGCAGGAGATCAGTAAAAATATTCCACATTTATCATGAAGTTCTCTATTGACTGGCTAGCTGTCATAGTTCTGGAAAGCTACCCATGCTGCTGGGGGAGAAGAGACCTCAATGGGATCATTCAGTGCTAGACCTTCCATGTTACAATATTGACCTTCTGAGCAAAATATGTCCATTGGTACAACAGTGACCTGATTCTTATTGTGATAATTAGCTGCTTTCTGATTTGATTTGATTTGATGTCTATTTCATGGAAGAGCTTAACACCTGGTACTTGTAAACCTGGCTAAAGCCTGTAACTATAGAGATCATAGACCCTTGATAGGAACCCAATAGTAGTATTTCACTAAATAGTCATTGTCAAATGGTTTTTTAAGTATCTACTTAGCCCCATAGGGTTGTGCCATCCTCAGCCTTGGTCAAAAAAGGTGTTTTGTTTGTTTGTTTTTTGTTGTTGTTGTTTTGTTTTTTGTAGGACATGGTGGTACATTGGTAATGCAGACTTGGAACTGGCCAAATTGTGGACACCAGGTTATGTGAGTGCTCAGGTGTGAATGAATGATGCATATGAACTTCCATGGAAGGTTCATGGAACATTAAGGATTGATGGTGAGGAGACACATGTAAAACCCAGAGGATATGAACGAAGGCATGCAATACCTTTCAGACATCACGTGGTTCCTGTACAGCACATGCACAAATTCGAGCCATTGAAAATTCCGGGACACACTAAGGGTAAGTTACTGTCTTTTGGGTTTATGGCTGCTGGGAGGTTGCTCATGCCCCAGTGGCTAGCCTGAGTGGTATGCTGAGCACTGATTGGATTCTGGGGTTAAAAATAATAACAGTAAAAAATAGAACAGGAAATTTGGAGAAAAAAACAGGGAGGTGGGGGGTAATATTAGGATAGTATTTAGATAATGATCTAAATATTGTATACTTATATGAAAATTTCAAAGAATAAATACAAATTATTTTAAAATATTGACTTCAAAGCAAAGACATGAGGAAGAGGAAACACCTTATTTCAATTCATATCTTATCAAGAAAAATGCCATAGTGTTATGCACATTCCAATTAATATGCAAGTAGTTAATACATTGCTTCAATTCATTCATCTCTCCCTGTCACCCTCTGCCTTTTATTTCTAGAAGGTCCACACTGTGTTCTTAGATGTGACAGTCAGATAGTTGTGTTTATTATCTCTGATGATCTCTCAAATTATTTAAACAACTCAAACCTTGTTTTTATTAACTGCAAACTTGAGAAAAAAAATGCCTTCCTCTCTAGGGATACTGAGAGGATTCAACCAAGTAAGATAAATGGAGGTTTATTGCTCATATGAAAATATTTTTCTTTCTGAAACTTAGTCCTTTCTGTTGCTTCCGTAACTAGTCACTTCACATGTAAAGAAATCAGAGGTTTGTCAAGGTCTATCCATGATATGTATGTATGTATGTATGTATGTATGTATGTATGTATGTATGTTTATTATTATTATTATTATTATTATTTAGGATGGTCTATACCTTTCTCCTCTATTCTTTTATTCTAACACCTAGCCAATTGTGATTCTTTAAACCTTATTTCACTCTTCTATAGTTTCTTTGATTTCTAATTCTTCTCTTATATGTTTACTTATTGTCACTTAAGACAATTGGGCCTTCTGCATATTTGTATGATTGATGGTTCTCTGTAACAGTCAGAATTTTATGAGAATGTAGATAATTTTTACTTAGTTTAAAATTTTGTCCTCGGGACTTCTCACAAGGACTAATATAAAAGTCACAATGACACTTCAGAACACTTTAAAAATCTCCATGCTATCCATTTCCTTAAGTACAGCCATTTTGTGTCTTAGTTTTTACTGTAGACAAAGGGCTTGGGTTTGTAATTTGCTAAGGTTCTGTTCTATCTCTGAAATTCTATGACTCCTTTCACTTATCATGTTTTGGAGACATCATACTACATCACACATATTTGTTTCAATAATTCCTGTGTCTTTACTTCTCATGCATATCTTTTTAACTCCAAAAGCTATAGAAGATTGTGTTGTTTAAGGTTTATGAGGGAAGTGTACAATGGTAGAACTTTCCTAAGCACAGTGGACAAAGCAAACAGGCCAGTGCTAATTCACCAACTCAGTTTCACTTGTTAAATTCTATCACTCAGTTTGCTGGATCTCTTTCATCCTTCATTTCTAAGGATGCTGTGTAGTTTTTCTCCTTGATACATGAAACACCATAAACTTTTCCACTTATCTACTTTTGTGGGTAGGGGGGATGGTGAATCATCAAAGCTACTTCAATGTCTCTTACACTTATTCTTTTGAAGAAAAAAATAATAATTTTAGAACCCCACTTCATGTTTCAGGACATAGAATGGCAAAGTCTAAAGTATAGTCTGTAAGAGTAAGAGTTGTTTTGAAGTGAACACCGATATGAGCATAAGAGCAGTGTGAGTTCACTGATACTCAGATGGGAGCAAAGAGCCAGTGGCACCGCCATAGCCTTGCTAAGATGGGGATAGTCAGGACTGAGTGTCCTGAAATTAGCCTTCTCTTCGCACTGGATTCTGAATTCTCTCTCACAGCAGTTATGCCTGGTGGCTCAATCCCAAGTGCCATCTTTGAAAGGGAACACAGACGATGAGGTTCCTTTAAAGGTCATTATTAGGACATTTCCCTATTTAAAAAAAGCCTGGAGGATGGGGGTATGAGCTATCTCTCTCCCTCTCAGAAAGAAATTTGCTTCTGAAGACTCTTCAGGAGGGTGCAGAACTCTAATTATTAAGCAGTACGCTGCACTTGATGCAACAATTTAATCCTTTGGTACACTTCCATCTAAGAAGTGAAGTGCAGGTCAAAATTTCTTTCCTTTTATACTGGCTATTGATCTTTTTGTGCTCACTCATTGGCACCTTCATCTCACCTAGAAAGTTCTACTGCTGACATCAAATGCAGCAGCAAAGAGAAGGGAAGGTAGACTCTCGCAGGAAGGTAGCAGTTTGAGGCCCAGGCTTTGCACTGCTTTGCTTACTAGGCTGGTTAGGGGTAGAAAAGACAATAATAATAATATGCAGCACAAAATGGGATTGTTTGTTCCCGGCAGCAAGGCTCTCAAAAGACAATAGCTAACAACCCTTCATTATTTATCACTAGCATTCAGTTTGAGCACTTCTTTATTTATTACTTTTTAACATAAGTACCTCATCATCAAAGTCTTCATTTGTTTTGTACATGAGGTTAAGTCTCAGAAAGGAATGCCGAAGTAAAGAAGCTAATGTATGGGTATCAGCAGCAAAGGCAGCCTAAGAAAGGGTTAAATCTGCTCTTTATCTTTAAAACATTTATTATTGTTGTTGTTGTTATCATTATTGTATGCTGTGTGTGTATTGGAAATTCACATGCCCTGATGATTTCATGGAGAACTGTGTACAATCAGTTCTCTCCACCTGCACACCAGTTCTGAGGATCAAACTCATGTCTTCAGGCCTGTACAGCAAGCTCTTTACTAATTGATCCACTGTGTTGAGCCTATGTGCCATCTTTCACTCCATTCCACAAAGAGTGGAAATAAAATACACTGACATCATCAGTTCTTATATGCCTTTAAATGAATTACACAGAAAATAATTGCTCTAGGGAACTTTTAACTCTGGCCAGCTGTTTCATATTTTAGGAAGAAAATAAGCACAGGAGATTTTGCTAGCTCAGAGTAATTGTTCTTCTGATCCTCTATTAATTCAGCAAATATGTCTACCCTTTCCCTGAAACAGCTTACAATGTATTAGGAAAGGGGAGGATGGATGATTATTATAGTACAGCCAACTTAACATAAAGTTCATCCATTTAATTGCTGCAAAAATATACCTTCTGCTTATTAAAAATAGATGACAGTGTCACAATAGAGACATACAGAGTCTTGAAGTTCTACAGTGGGGAAAGATACATCATTTTGTAAGAAGTCATGTGATATGAATGTGGTATTTAAACCATACTATAGAGGGTGTAGTATTTATTATTAAGACCAGGACAAGTAAATCTATAACAACAAAACTGAAACATTCAGGGTGGGAGAAAGCAAAATAGGCAAGACTGCATATGGATGCCTGGCTGGAAAATAACACATGTCCTTTTGTTCTAAATGAATAGCAAGTTAGATGATTGATATGGACCTTCTTGGGAGCCACACAATATATAATGCAATGCATCAACATGTTTCTGTATTTCATTGTACTATAAGCATTTTTAAAAACCTAAGGATGAATTTACAAATGCACTCTTGCATTGGTAAGCACCAGGAGACCTTCCTAACAGTGAAGCATTAAAACATGCATCCAATTTTTGCAATGGCACTGAGAAAGATTTAGAGCTGATTTGTTTTGGAAGTGCTGGTTACTGATTATTTTCTCAAAAGAGTAAAATAGACATATATTCTATCTGCAGAACAGATAAATAGGTATATGTCCATTTAGTTTTAACTATAAAACATAACTCTCACCAGTGTTATTTATGCTAAATTTTTGGAAACACACTAAAATGCATCAGGAAGGTTCTATGAACCCATTGAGAATACCTCTAGCAAGGTATTAAACCTAAATACATAATAAATGGACTGCAAAATAGAAAATTATCCCTACCATCTTTAGAAGAGGCTCCCTTGTTCTCCAGTCTGTGATAACTGTAGAGCACAGACTGAACTGTGTCTTGAAAAGGGAAGATGAAAGAGTTTCAGCAACCTGAACATCAACAACCAGAACAACGTTGTAAGGCTTTGGCTTAATTAAACCCCAAATATAATGAGAAAGGATTCAGAAAACATGAGTTTAAATGTGAGAAACTTAGACCCAAAGCCTGTAACATCAACTTAGCTAACTGATCCTTCTGTGTGTGTTAAAAATTGCAGTGGTATTCCACACTCATCAAACTAAGACACACTTATTAACCTGTCTCTAGTAAGTGGGAAATGAACCACCCCAGCTAACTTTACCACAAAAATATGGGAAAATGCACTGGGCAAAACAAATGAATAAACAAGCCCACTGCAGTTCTCACCTACCTCAAATTTACAGCATCCCAGCCAAATTAATTAATATATTTTATTAATCATAAAATGTTTCCTTATGTCCATATCATGGAAAAGTTAGAAAATAAAGTGGAATAAACAAAAACTGCAATTTAGTTTTGAAAGCTTTGAGATACACTTAAAATTCCAGTTGAAAATGGATCCTTAAACGTTAATATGGCAACTTAACAGGTAAATTTCCCTTAAAAAAAATTAGAGAGAAACAGGATTGATGCTAATGGAACCGAGGAGAGAATTAAACAGAGTATAAAAGCTTATTCTGCTATCCCAATCACAAAGAGATGTGGAAAACCAATCTAAGGTAATTCAGTTCATCACAAAAACACATTGTCCAATTGGAGGCACTGCGAATAATACCTTAAGGCCTGTCACAATAGATGGGAACAGTCTTTCTTTTATTCTGAAGCAATCTCTTTGTGAAACTTTATTTGTATAGCTAACAGTCTGAATGAGGGAGAGCTTGTGAGGATGTGTGCACAGTTCTCGTTGCCCAGGAAACTGGGTCTTAATTTCTAGTGGCTGAATGCCAAGGAAAACAGGCTACGAGGGAGAGAAGAAACTTCATATGACTGAATTTGTTGGAAATATTCCGTGTGTTAAAGGGTTTAGCTTTTGAGTTCACAATTGGAAGAGTGTAGCTCTTCCTTTTCTCCCTGCCTTGGATTAAGTGCTCTACAAATCACAATTTGATTTATAGTTGATGTAGCAAGAAGGTGATTATCATTCACAAAATTTTTAGATTTAAAGTAGAAAAAAATTATGAATGCTGGTGCCTCTTCAATTCCTGTGAAACTAACACATAATTATCCTTTTGACAGCTCAAAGCAGCTTTGGGGAAAAGCCTATGGTTTCAATTTACAAGGTGGTTCTTGCCCAGACCTGACATTTGTGTACTCTGTGAGGTATTATTTAGTGGCTCACAACAGACCTACTTTAATTGGAACAGAAAATGCAGAGAGGAACAAAAACTTATAGCATCATATTCAATAATATAGGTTGTATATTGATTTATTTGCAATTTGTCTGGTTCAACTTGGGATTTGGGGGGGTTATATATTATCCCATAGATTTATATTTTAAAGGTTATTGATGACTTTGGGTTCTCGAGCCCAAATCAATTGTAATCTATAAATCTGTGCCAAAATCATATACAGCACACTAGAAAGAAACAGGCAAACAGAAGATGAGACACAGGGAAAAGAGCTATAAAGGAATTGTGGTTAATGCCTTGCCCTTGCCAGCAGCATACTGATTCCTGGACAAACTGAGTAACCTATAACCTAACTTAAGGCAAATTTTGGATATTAGTGAACACTTTTAGTTTTTCTTCATCCACACAATGGAGGCTGACCCTGAACAGGTCCTTTCCCAATTCTTACAATTTAAATTTAAATTTGTTATCTTTGATTCTGCTTACTCCTTTCTGTGGTCTTCATCTCAGCTGGGCTGTTGCATTCCCATGGAACCTCCTGGGTGACAAAAGGACCTAGTCCTTTTTGTACTTGGAGGCACTGCAGCCAGTAGATAGGAAATCTAAATGAAATCGGCTGAGTCTTCCAGCAGCGAGCCACACACAATAGGACAAAAGAATGTAAAATCGTGTCCTTATAAGAATGCTCCACAGAGAAATACCCGACCACTTCTGAAATGTATCTTAGAGAAATTGTTTTACTTGAGGAAAAATAAAAGCTCTTCTAAAGATCACCAAATAAAGGAAAACCGTGTGCCTAAAAATCCAGTTTCTTCTTATCCCACTAGAATATAAATCTGTGGAAATAAGTGTGAAGACTTCAGAACTGCTGAATAATATATTTAGCCTCTGTGTTATTAAAAATAAATATCCTGCAAACATGTAACACTTAATGCTGTTTTACATTCAGAAGAATGGAAAAATTTATAGTGTTGCCAAGTATAAGGGCCATCATCTCCATTTTATGTATGGGAGAGAGGAAGGGATGAATTGACTTTGCTGTGAAATCTGCACTGAGATGGCTGCACTCTTGAACTTCATGAGAACAGCAAATGTATTTCCTATTAGTTTGCTCCTTTCCTTCACTGTCTTTAGTTGCCTTAGACAGGTCCTAAAGGAGTTTAATATAAAAATATAAAAGACAGTAGTGTGTGCTTCCTTAACATCTAGATTGATGACAATTCATAAGAAAAACTATGAAAAATTATTTTATGATTGGTCTAGCCTGTAAGATACAATTAACAGCCATATAGTTTTTTATGATTATTAAAATATATTAGTAATTCCTAATGAAACACACACACATACACACACACACACACACACACACAGAGAGAGAGAGAGAGAGAGAGAGAGAGAGAGAGAGAGAGAGAGACTAGAAGAAGAAAGAACTCACAAGTGTTTATTATGCCTCAGTAGGGTCTATGTTAATTCAAAAGCCTCACAAAAACAGGTATCTTGAGGGCTAGTTCTGCACAATTGTTTTTTGCATAAAGGGCAACTGCATTAGTACATTTGAATGTTCTGTCCATATTCACAAAGGTGCTAAAAGGAGTTGGAACCAGGGATAGATGTATGCATCCTAAAGCTTTATTTATTCATTGTTTTTAACCATGCTTTCATGTAGAGAACCAGTTCTGTAGGTTCATGTGACCATGAAATCATCCGTCTACTAGACTGGCCTTCTTCCTGAGGGTAAAAAGTAAAGTTATTCAAGAATGACACTAACTTTCTCTTTTCTGGTTTTTCTATTTCCAAGCCATCATCACAATAAAACTTCAGTGACATGTTATAATGTATGTAAGCATATACCTTGTTGTATATCATTACATTTCAGGTGAATGTAATTTATTTTCATGAACTCTGTTGTGAAGTGGGTGGATTATTCCTGTATGCAATGTGACTAGTATTGTTTCTTTGCTTATGTCATAGCTTATGTCAAAAATTATGTGTCACACTTAATGAATATCATTTTGTTTTCTGGGTGTTGTCACTTGCATCTGTAATCCTAGCTGCATTTGAGGTTGTGGCAGATAAATCACAAACTGTCTGAACATCATAATAATTTTAAGGGTAGCCTGGACTACACAACTAAAACATAAACACTAAAAGGGCTGTAATGAAGTTCACCAGATAATCATTTTTCCTCCTCTTTTTTTACTTTTTATCTTCAGGTGAAACTCTAAACATCTAGAAAAATACTGAGTCTTATGTCAGAATTTCCTTCCCAATTTTGCACTCACCTCTTTCTTATGACCAAAGTTAAACCAAATATTCGAAAGGATCCGACAGTGTCATCAGAGGAAAGGAACCACTTCATAGGTCCAGTAAGAGTAGTAACAGTTTTCTTAGTTTAGAAGAGTTGAATTTTAGTATCATAAAATTAAAATAAAAAAATAAATGTTGATAATGCAACGCAGGGAAGAGCCATCCAAACAGAATGAATTGGGCACCTCCATTGCTTTGGCTGTGTGAAAAGAGAGGGCTATGTAGATTTGATTCCAGCATCAATGATCAATGATAGCTGATCAATGATGTCTCCCTCTCTCTCTACTCATCTGCAGGTATATCCTTCCCAAAGTCTCACTCTCAAGAAGAAAGGACAATTTTCTCCATAGAAGGGACCTGCCTTCAGATAAGGGCAAACTGTCTGTGTGATGCCCACACAGACTATAATGTGCAGCATATTCACAACATGGAATATCAAAACTGTTTTGTTACTGACCTTCTGACTAAAATTAAAAGGTAAGGAATTCAATTTTAGTATCTAATAAAGTCAATTATGAGGTACACCAGATCTTTTTAAATCTAGCCTATTGTGAGTGTGAGTATGTAGATAACAAGAAACTTTTTACAAAGGAATTGTTATCTGTAAGGGACAGTGCTGAGGATTCTCAAGAAATGTCTGTAAGGACAAGTAGCGCCTTTTGAGGCATGCACTTGGCTATAACCTCAAGAGTGTCATACACATTAACAACCATTAATTCTTTCTCACCAGAAAAACTCCTAACCCCATCTGCATTTAAACTATCTGATCTCATCCTATTACTTTGAGAATTATATTTAAAGTTAACATGGTAAAATTTGCACAACTAAAGTTTGTAGGCAGGATCTAAAATCAAACTTCAGAGTAACTAAGTTACTTCTTTTACAGGATAGTAGATCTTCAGTTGTTTCCCATCATTGGTACTTTCATGACCTAGTACATATGAAGAAAGGCATATTTTTCTACATGCATTATATTCATAATAGTATACATTATAATAGGTATACAGTCCAATCAAACAAGAAACCAGGTGTGGTAGCTCATACCTGCAATCCCAGCATGTAAAAGATCCACATCAGAGGACAGAAGACTGTTTAAGGTCAAGGTCTGCTTCTGCTGTTTACTGAGCTCTAGGCCAGTCTGGTTTAGAGAGTAAAGCTCTGTCTCACAGTACAGAGAAAGAGAGAAAGACAGAGAAGGACAGAAACACTGACTGACTTTGTAGAAAACTTTTTTTTAAAGTTATTTTGTCTATTTCATGTAGACAGTCTTTAACTTTGCGATGTGTGCATATATGCATATGGGGGTCTCACATGTCTGCATATGTCCTTCAGAGGTCGAAGGATAGAGGAGATATCATGGATTTCTTGTTTCTTTTCTTTCTTTTTTCTTTTCTTTTCTTTCTTTCTTTTTTTTTTTTTTCAAGACAGGGTTTCTCTATATTGTTTTGGAGTCTGTCCTGGAACTTGCTCTGTAAACTAGGCTGGCCTCAAACTCACAGAGATCTGCCTGCCTCTGCCTCTGCCTCCCAAGTGCTGGGATTAAAGGCGAGCACCACCAACACCCAGCAGGTTTCTTATTTTCTATCACTCTCCACCTCAGTGGCTCAGACACACTCTCTCAATGTTTTGTCTTGGCTGACTGGCCAGCAAGGAAACAGGATTTGTGTTCAGTTTCTAGTCTCCAAAGCTAGGGTAACGGTCCATGCCTGTTTCCATTTTTGTTTATTTTTTTATTTTTGATATTAAAATATAATTACAACATTTCTCCCTTCCCTTTCCTCCCTCCAAACCCTCCCACATGCCCCTCTCTGCTCTCCTCTGAATCCACGGCCTATTGCTTTTTTCATTAATTGTTATTGCATGTGTGAGTGTGTATATACACACATATTCCTAACTGTAACCTGTTGAAGTCATATAATGTTACCTGTATGTTGACTGCCTTTTAGGAAGGAATAGCAGTAGTGGTGTATTGGCAGCTGGCGATTTGAATTCAGGTCCTCTTGTTCTCACTGCAAGCCCTTTTATCCATTGAACCATCACCAGGTCACACATGTGATTTTTGTTTTCCAATTTACCTGAGTAAAGAGAGATCAAATTTACATTTTCTTAGTGAGTTTAATATTGTCTTTTCCAGTGATACTCTATTGGCTGCCAGAGAAATGGGATCACAATTAAAGCTGCTGCTATCATTGCTGAGTTATGTTCTGGGACATAGCTTCAGAAAGAGATGGAACAAACAGGAAACGCTGGAAGAGTCCGTGTTTTCTCCTCTGGTAAACACCCTGATTTTTCAACATTTTCCGTTAAGCCTCTATAGTGAGCTGCCCAATGTGGGTGTAGGGAAATGAATCTGGGTCCTCTGAAAGCAGGAAATGTGTCTAAGTACTAAGCTAACTCTGTAGCTACAGATTTAAATCATGGTGTCCCAAATATTAGGAGTCTCTATCATAGAAAACACAATTTTTTTTTAATGAAAGGCCGGTGAATATCCCTTTTTAATAACATTCCCTGATGGGTTTTCTCTATCATTTTTAAAACCAAATATGTGATATTGTATTTTGTTCTGTGATTTGGCTACATGACTTACAATAAATGTTCATTTCTGTGATGAGTCAAAACTATTGATAACAATATTTTGTGAATTTGGCAACCACACAATCTGAAACTTAAAATAACTCCAACTCAATGCTATCTTCTAGAGTATTTGGAGACATTCAGTCAGAGAAATATCTAAAATTGATGACTGTAAGAGGAAGAGGACCTCCGTCCTACAAAGTGACCACTGAGACTTGAGGAAACACTTTGAATGTCAAGAGCTGTTCATGGGGGTCACTGATACCTTACAGTGATGCCTGTAAAGGCAGACATGTCTGCTCCTTCATTACCAAGCCTGAGTGAAGGGTTCCCAAATGTGAATGAGATGTTGGAAATGGTTGAACTAAAACTCCTCATCAACTGAAACCCACTACGGGCAGCCTGGAGTGCTTAAAGAAATGTCCCCCCAATTAATGACTTGTGGCTTTTCTGACTTAGCAGACTTAGCACATACACTAAGCAACCATAGCCAAATGAGCATTAGTCTTAAATGTGAGACAGCAGAGCATGGAAAACTCATGTGACAGGATCTTGCTCTCCTCTATGGAAAGGATCTCCTGACCTTTGCTATATTCTATTTTTCCTGGGACAATTAAAGGCAAATAACAGGACACAGACATGAACTTAACCAGCCCTTGAAGTTTAAATAGCACTTTAGAGCAGCGGTTCTCAACCTGTGGGTTTCGACCCCTTTGAGGGTGGTATTTCAGATATTTACATTACAATTTGTAACAGTAGCAAAATTACAGTTATGAAGCAGTGGTGGTAAGGTTTTATGGTTGGGCGTCACTACAACATGAAGAACTATATTAAAGGGTCACAGCATGAGGAATGTTGAGAGCCACTGTTGTAGAAATTTACAAACCCATCAATTCTCAGAGGAGGGAATGAACATGAAGCTCAGGTGTGCCTGATTCTGTCTATAAAGCTGCCAATGAGTCTTCCATTCCTTTTCACTTTGCCAATCTAGAAGAGGAGGCTAGTGTTCATTCCCCTGAATCTAGACTTCTTCTCACTTGTTTGCAGTGTTCTGTATTTATATATGAAGGATGGTATAAATGACATTCTGGGATGTTAGACTTCAGTTCTCAGAGGGATTACAGCATTCCCAGTCAGGCTTGGGAAATATGTAGTGATCCCATAACATACCACTGTAGTATAAGTAAAGTTTCCTGGAAAGATAGAAGGCACTACAGCCCTGTACAAGATGCCATTGCTAATACCATATGAAGTAGTTTTGAGCCATTACCACCCTTTCTATATAAATACAGAACACTGCTGTTTTAAGCCCTGTAATTTTGGAGAGCTTTGTTAAATAACAAATTGTAATTGATAAAGAATTCCTTAACCCAGATTATTTCTACTGTATGGTACTGGCTTCCCTACCACCTTAGGGTGGACACATTTGGCAATTATGTAATTGTATATCAATGGGAAAGCACAATTCAAAGGATTCTTCTTATTAATTTTTAAAAAGTGCACAGATCACTTAACTCTGCAAAGAAAGCATGGTTTTTAATCTTTATCTTATAGGTAAAGAAAGTGAGGGCCAGAGATGTGACATAGATGGTAGCTGGAAAATTGTAAGTCTAGAATCAAAATTGTGTGGCCAGTTTCCTGTATTTCATTTCTAAGCTGCTCTGCCTGGAATTTCTTGTCACTGACATTCAAATATCACAAATGGATGTATAGCTCAGTGGTGGAGTATTTGACTGCAAATATGCACAATAGCTGTGAGAAATATTTAATTTTTATAAACCAACATTGCATTGCTTTCTCTGCAAGGCTAGGCTGTATACCACTCCAAGAACTGTCCTCAGAGAGTAGATGTGGATAGTATATTAAATTTCATCTTTCATGTGCTGTGAATGTGAGCTTGGGAACAGAACTTGTGTGGGATCAGCTGAGGCATGTAAATAGAGAATGTCTATTTTGGCATGTGAGGTAATGGATGCTCACTGTTTGGAGCACATCCTGGGCTCTTCACCACCTAGATATGGATATGGAAGTAAAATGGCCATTTCATAGTTGATGTCACATTTGATATGATTTTTTTTCAACTCATTGCAGTGTGATGCCAATTTATATACAATTGTGTAGCCTTTGGTTCACAAAGGGTCTGTAAATATCAAATCTCTACTTCTACAATATCCATATGTAGAATCCATTGCTTAGAAGATAGGAAAATAATCCAGGATGATCTGGTTTTATGTCAGAGAAATTTAATAGTGTCACAGAAAGGTAGATGGAATGCTACCGACAGAGATCATCAAGTGATTTCCCCTTTGGAGAAAGGAGAGAGTATGGGTGTGACTTATCTAGGGAACCATATAGTAATTGGCAAAGTAGGGGCTAGATTATTCATCTTTTTATTCTTCAGTCAGGGCTCATTCTAACAAAAACTGAAACTATTTTTTGGGGGGAGAACATAACCAGAAATAGCACTGATTAGTACTGATGATTAGCAGGCACATGTTATAATGTCAAAATAGATACGGGTAAGTCAAACTTCTGGGTCTTTCTTTGTATATGAGAGATACATATAAACAAGAGACAGATATTAGTCCCATCTAACTTCCTCTGTTTTACTTAGAGTCTTACTCACTTTAATCCCTGGTTCTAAGTCCATACAGGACCTAAAGTATAAATATGTATGAAGTCCTAGCCAAGGTTAAATGAGGGTGATTAAGTGACATATTATCATCCAAGCCTCCCTTTGCCTTAAACAACCCTGGATGGCAGAATGTCCTTTGTTGTCCATGATTAGCATACAAGTGAGTATTCTTCCCTGCCACATTCATAACATTAGCCATACTCATCATCCCAACAAAGACCCACAAGTAGCTGCTTAGCACCCTGGTTGTACCACCATAGGATCATCTTAGACAGTCATACAGATGCAGTGAATCCTCAGAACAGGCTAGATCCTACTTAGCTGAGTGGATTGAAGAGCACTGGTTTGACTCTTTCGAGATCTGTCATCCTTAAAGGTAGCTGTGACTTATGACTTATCAATTAAAAAGGAAAAACTAAGCCTGGAAAGTAGACACACACACACACACACACACACACACACACACACACACACACACACATATATATATATATATATATATTTGATAGTCCAATTCTATATATGGATGTTTCTATTCATCAAGCTGGAGGAAATTAGTCCTTTGATATTCTGGGTGTTGGGAAAAAAGAGCCTATTGAAAGTACGTTTTTATATTAATATTATTTTCAATTTTTAAAAACCCTTTCATACCAGAGTTGGAAAATAAACAGAAATGCACAAAGGAGAGGCATACCCTCTCTTTTTTTAGATGAATGAACAGTGACTCCTTGCATACTGGCAGTGACCTAAGTATAATAATGTACATTGCAGTAGGCTTCTATTTCAGTTGTCTTTCCCCCATAAAATGCCAGGAACCATGGAGTGACCTCTCCAGACTATTTCAGATGTTTTAAGGGTCTCATGAATATATTTATTGATCTTTAGGTAAACTCTAAAGGATTTTGTCAGATCTGACATCAATTCTCATGTGCAATGGAGGATTTTTCTAGATTTAAAGTTGGGCTTCAATTCTAACCAGTAGTTTGAACTCTGGACCCTCTAAAATAGATCTTAAGACACCTCATCAGCTTTCTGACACTCGCTGTTACTTTCTGGTTCAACTGTATTTGTTCTTCTATGACTGTATTACTTTGGATTCAAAGAGGTTATCCACTGATCAGTCTGGTATCCACTCTCCTAGGTATGAGATGTTGGGTGTTGAAATGTTCACGTGGAGAAGGCTGTTTGGAGGTAGATCCAAAGTTACTAAACATTAAATTTGTTTTCTTGCATATCTACATTTTATGACCCACTTACCATATGGATACTGACAATGTTTTACTTTTGGTTAGAAATAGCTATAAAAATTAAGATATTGTTCCTACCTAAGGAATTTATAATGCAGCTGGAGAGGCAGGTTATATACATGTACAGGCATGAGTGATGGCATCAGAAATCATATCATAGATGCCGTTAATGTAATGTTATTTAGAATTATGTATGGAAGGTAGAGGATAGGAAAATTATCTTCAGGTCAGGTATAGCAGCATTTGGGACAATATAACAAAGCAAGGTACTGTTCCTATTAGAAGATTTTATTGAACAAATGTGACTAAATCACAGACTGAAATACATGTTTATCTGGGCCTCCTGTGACAGGATGCCATATCTATATCCATTTTTTGTTATCTTCCTACAACGACAGTTTCTGCAACAGCCTAATAGGGGTAGTTGCAGTGACCACCCATGCACACACTTTGCCATCATTGCCTTTGCTGTTGTTTCCTCCTTAACATAGTATGGTCAAGGTGCCTGTCCTTATGTCTTCATAATAACAATGACAGAAAGAATAATTTCTCCCACTGGAAAGGAAATATAAATGTAACTACTTCCAAGGATTGAAGACTAAATATTCTAGTAAGTAAATTTTATAAACTCATGGACATAGAACTTTGCCCATGTTATGTTCTGTGGTATCTGTTTCCAATGGTCCTGGAAGTTTTTTCACTTTATTATAATGACTATTAAAATATACATCTAAACTCTTAAATCACCATAAATATATAAATTGAGTTGCAACTAATTCTAAAACAATTAGAGGATAAAATGGAATGGCATAATTTTCCGAGTTAAGACATACAAGTTATGGGGTTGGAGAAATGGGGCTCACATGGATTTATGTGGTTCTCCCTCATGTGATTATACCTTCCCACTAAGACATCACTTGCAGAATTGTTGCAAAGTAAGGGGGCAGATGCTGAGAGCTATGGATATTGGAATTATAACATGTCCAATATTTCACCAGACATTTTTCTTACTTTTGATTTGTTCTGCAGATTTTCCTGTGGTTGCATAGGTTTGATGGTAAAAGAATTAGATAGAACATAATAGAAACAATTAAGTAACTACTCTATAAATTTTTAACTCCTGCTTATAAGAACACCATTTTTAAAAAATTAAATTCATATGCAAGAAAACCACTGCTGCTTTTGGTTTACCTATTTGATGTGATGGGGACTTGGCTTAGTCTGCCATTTCACGAAATAGAATGTACTGTGTCATTAAGGTCTCAGATCATTTTATGGCTTCCCTTAGGACAGTATACTTTCAAGGGAAAAACAAAGCTGGCCTTGACCCATTAACTTTCAGTTGGCACTTATGCAAATAGCAGCAGCCACTGTGTCCTAAACTGAAACATCACATCAGTGTGAGCAGATACCCTGTCCATCAAATTGTAATCACCACATTCATGAGGGAAACTAAGTGAACTGTGGGGAAGGCTTTCATCCCAAACATTTTCTTTAAATATAAATATACCAAGAGTAAGCACCTTAAATGTCACAAAAATACAGAGGAAGGCAGATATAACCTCATTATATCAGGACATAATGCAGCTGACATTTCTTAAAAGAAAGATTATTTGAACAAAATTGCTCAAGAAAGCTAAGATTGTCCTATTCACAAGTAACCTTTGAAGAGATTAAGATCAAAAGCAAAATAAAGGATACAAAAGATTAAGATTTATTTCTGGAGTACTATTTGGGAAGTACCTATAGATTAATAACACACTATTTATTCTGCAATGACTATCAATTGCTTCTTTAACCTCTTGATGGATCTACTACAGAAGTTTAATATAAGAAATAGAAAATAACTGAATCGTGTCTATATTCAATGGCTGTTTTATAGTCATAATTATGTTTAAGATCCTATTAGATATTCACATAGAGCTGTCAATCAAGAGTGACATTTAAACTCTGGGAGAACACCCAGGGTAGCTGTTTTAAATGCAAAACAGCAACATTAGTCAGTATTTAGGATTAAACATTTAATGTTAAATATTCTTTTCAGGCAAACTTAGATGTTAGTGAATTATTGAAGTATATATTATTGTAGATCAGTGAACTGAAATATATGTTAGTATTTCATCCTTAGATCACTATAATTCATTTTAATAATTAATCAATTAATTAATTAATTTCCCCCCTGCCTCCTCTCCTCCCAGTCCTTCTCCCCAACTGCCCCCTTCCCCCCACATCCACTCCTCCTTTCTCTCCAGAAAAGTGCAGTCCTGCCATATTTATCAGCTAGCCATGGCAAAGCAAGTTGCCTTACAACTAGGCACCTCCTCTGCTATTATGGCTGGATAAGGCAGTCTAGTAGGAGGAAAGAGTCCCAAAAGCAGGTAACAGAGCCAAAGACAGCTCCTGTTCCCTCTGCTAGAAGCCCCACAAGAAGACCAAGCTATACAATTATATCATACACATATGAGGAGGGCCTAGGTCAGTCCCATTCAATTTCTCTAGTTGGCTGTTCAGGCTCTGTGAGCCCCTATGCGCCCAAATTAGTTGATTATGTGGGTTTTCTGGTGGTATCCTTGGCCCCTCTGACTCCCATAATCCTTCTCCCTCTTCCACAGGATTCCCCATGACACACCTAGTGGTTGGCAGTGGGTCTCTGCATTTGTTTCCATCAATTGCTGGGTGAAGCCTCTCTGATGGCAACTCAGCTAGGTAACAATCTATGAATATAGCAGAATATCATTAGGAAACATTTCATTGACTTATTTTTCTTTTTTGCCAGTCATGTTTGTTTCTATCCTAGGCTGCTGGGCTGTCCATCCTCTGGGTCCTGGGGCTCCAGGTTATGTTAGGAGTGGGCTCCCTCTCATGGATCTCAAGCTGGACCAGTCATTGATTGACCACTCCCATAATTTCTGCAGCAACCTTTGTCCCAGAATATCTTGTGAACAGAGCAAATTATAGGTCAGAGGTTATGTAGGTGTATTTTGTTTGAGTCACTATTTAAATTGTGTTTGTTTCTTGGAGATTTCTTAAAATCTCTTCAAATACTTCATAAATTTTTGTTTTAAATGCTACCTGGGGTTTATTAATGTTTTAATTTATATTGTCAATTCAAAGCCATCATTTTTGCCCCATATTTCACGTATCTTCTTGGATTCCTCTAACATTTTCCAATGTTTAATGCCACAGATACAAAAAAGAATTCTCATTAATAAGTATCTTCACCATCTATTCCAGTCTTCCAAATCTGAAAACACAAGCTTCTTCTCAGATCACATTTCTTTCTTGTTGATTGCTTTCCCTTCTTTAAGTCCTTTCCTTCTCTTTCTTGTCTATTTCATATCTGATGATTCATTACCTGTCCTGTCATTCCATGGTATCAACCACAATCACTGTAGTAAGAACACTTCCAGCTCTCTGTATTTTTCCTTTGTCCTTCCCCAAATTCAAGTATTTAAAACATAATTACCAACCATGATCATCACTTTTAAGTGAGAGAAATAAATTAATATAAATGTGGTTGTAGGGGTTGGAAAGATAGCTCAGCTCTTAAAGAGCCCTGGCTGATCTTCCAGAAAACCAAGATTCAATTGCCAGAATCCATATGGCAGCTCACAACCACCTGCCATTCTAGTACCAGAGTACCTTCTACCCCTTTGTGGGCATTGAGGACATGTATGTGGTGCATACACACACACACACACACACACACACACACACACACACACACACACACACAAAGAAAACATTCACACACATAAAAATGCAGAAGTTAATATTAGGGTTTCAGTTTTCTTATATACAGTTTATTACAAATATCCCATCACTTCTCTTAGTATAATGAATAATGAAGAAATAATAATACACAATAAACATAAGTTGATTAGTTTACATTTCACAGTGTAAAACAAAAAGGTAGCTGCAATTTTAGATAATACAATAATCACTAAGCAAGAAAGCCACCTGGAAGGGGAATTGGATGAGGACTATGTTATGATACAAAGATAGTAGATTCTAGATATCCCTACACTCTGTTAAATGTGAGCATATTTCAGGATGTGAAAACCAAATGCATTCTGGTTCTAACTACAGTACTTTACATGAGCTTTGTTCCAAGAAGTCTTCCACCAGAGAGCAGTTGTGAAAGGTGATGGTCTAATAGCAGCATCAGATCAGAGAGAATGTCACATGTTCACAATTATCGGTCATATTGACTTGAACTCTGAATATGAGTGCGAGGACATGAGATCAGAAACTTTGCAATGTTTAAGACTTAAAAGTGTTAGATGAATGTGCTTATCTAGATATTATAGGTAACACTCAAGTTGTTCACATTTATGTTAAAAAAGTTAAATATGTGTATTAGGTTTCTCCAGAGAAACCAATTCAATTAGAAACACATGCAAATATATCCCCACACATAAAATGATAAATATACCATTTATAAAGCATAATTTTGAAATAAGGAAATGGCTAAGGCAAGGTGGATAGGTTTCAAGATGTGCTCTCAAGAAGTTGGAGACTCATGTCAGCTGAGAGTTCACTTCAACTATAACCAGGAGTAATGATGGTTTGACTTCCAATCCAAGTGAGATGTCCTTCTGTATGCTGTGAATATGTGTTGCCTTTATTGGTTAATAAATAAAGCTCATTTGGCCAGTGGCTAAGCAGTATAGATTCCAGGTAGAATATCCAAAGATACAGAGAAAAAGAAGGGAGAGTTAGGGAGTTGACCTATAGCCACAGGGGAAGTAAGAGGTGAGTTAATAAGCTGTGAACCTTGTGGTAAAATATGGAATAATAGAAATGGGTTGATTTAATTGTGAGAACTAGTCAATAATATGGCTGAGCCATTGGCCAATTATAATTATTAAGCCTTAGAGTGATTATTTGGGAACTGGCAGGTGGGACGAGAAACCTCAGCCTCAGTTAAGAGCTAGCTCCTACTGTGTCCATATATGGAGTTCTGGGATCACAGGCCGATGTCTCCATACTCAGCTTTTATAAAAATCATTTAATAGAGAAGGCCAGTATATGCTTACTATAAGAATATTTTTCTAAAGTCTTGTTGGATCGTAGAATAAACAGCAAGTTAGATGAAGAGAAAACAGATAGAGATAAACCTTGACAAACTGAGGTTGTCTTCCTTCAAATATATTCTGGTACACCTTAGTTTTGCAAGCATAGGGTGAAAGTTTCAGGAGAATTTGTAGAAATTTGTAGAATTTGGAATATTAGTCAAGAGTAGCATGTTAAAGTCAGTGTTTTAGGTTTTTTGTTTGTTTTGATTTTGCTTATTTCTTGAATCATAAGCTTTTAAGAGGTTGAATAGTCATTATTAGCAACTGTCAAATTATTTTCTACTAAATGTTTCATTAATGTTACTGATTTTACCCATATAAAGTACTGGAAGGTAGATATCATACCAGCTTTATAGATGAAGAAAACTGAACATTGGAGTAATTAATACATTTGCTTTAAATCATTTTAAAACAGAATAAAAGTATGCAGTAGTCACATTTTTTTTATATCTTCTACATCTGACTCAAAACTGATCTGTGCTGTTTCCCCCCAAAAGATTAAAGATCAACCAGTGTTCAACTCTGAATACCTCCCTGGTCCCTACTGGTTTTTTCTTTCCCTTTACTTCAGTAGCATCTGCAGTAATTAGAATGCCTTTTCCATAGGAAGAGACATAGTTGAAGACTATAGTGTGCTTCATATGCATGTATGTAGGCCATGTGGAAACAAAGATGCTTTTCCAGACAACGAGTCAATGACAAAGCTGAGGATTGAAATTTTAATTCTGCCCTTCTCATCAAATACAGAATTGATGCATCTTTCTTCATGAGACAATTTTTCATATTTGAATCCGAGATAAGTGATGCAGTGAGATAATGTAATTTCCTTCCACTGCCTGCAGCCTTTGATTAAAGAATTATGGTTTTGCTTTGAAAAGCCAGCATTTTTTCAGTGACACATTAAAATAATCATGAACTGCATTCCACTTCCTTTTGTAGTAGTTCTCATGTCCTTGAGTCTCTTTTAAGAGCATCATATAAAAGCTTAATTATGCTAATATTAACAAGCATATAAATGCACACCATAGTAACCAGCCCTAAACAATTTTAATAAACTCTTGTATATTCATTGAACAAAGTAATATGTAACAAGTCTGCACAAGATTGAAATTCCACAATGAAATACCTTTCCCTAATTTCAAAAACAGGCGACAAAACCGAGGAGAAAAGTATGAACTCCATCTCCACAATGTAAGGACTGTTATCTGTCTAAGAAAAAAGACAGGCTATTTTTCTCTAAATGGTCAATTTCACCAGAAGTTTGTCCTTTCACTATCAGTGATCCTCTAAAGGGCCTGGCTTCTGGGAGGGAGGGATCTATCCAGCCATGCCTGAAGATATTTTTCAGGTTAGTTAAATATCAAAAAAACTTACAGAAGCCCAGCTGAGTATGCCATTATCTGCTACTGCAGAGGGAGCCTCAGTCATGCGACTCAGCAATGCAGGGTCTGGACTTCAGCAATGACTCCACTGCTGTCTCAGTTATTACTAAAAAGAAATCACCAGAAACAGGACTTTGGCCATTGGCAATTTGCCCTTAGCCAAAGAAACCTTACAATCCAACAGCTTTACAGAGCTAGCTATAACTTAGCATATAAACCATGTTTATAAAACATATACCTATGGTAGATAGAAATGCGAGCAGAACAACATAGCAGCTTTTTCCTATTATCCAATTCTGACACCAGCCTAGTCTACTTGGGCCACAGATATGGGTAGCAAAGCTGGTAAGAGCAATGTAGAGTGATAATTAGAAAAGTCAGAAAGAGGAGCACTTCTACAGTTCCCAACAGAAAAGCTTCAATTCTTTCCTTGGCTATTATTAAATTTATATCTTACTACTATGAGATTTAATTGAAAATGTAAAACATGTTGTCAAAATGCTTTATAGAAATTATAATAAGCTTTAATATGATGTGCTTGTTGAAAATCAAGAAATGTATCTCTAGATAATGAAGATATAGGAACAGATAATCAAAAATTACAAGAATAAGCATAGATTGGTTTTAAAGAAAAACGAAGCATAATTAAGGGTACGTTTGGTCACCCAAAAGAACCACTGAGTTCATCTTCAATTTTTAAAACATTTAGTTCTGTGACTAGTAAGTAAAAATACTTATGAGTGTCATAGATTTAGGCACATGGTAATTAACATTGTTTGGCTACATGTTATTTATATGTTATTAATATGTGCCTAAATCATTGTTTGGCTAAACAATGTTCTATGTCAATTTTTGTAGTCCATAATATATTTAATGTAAATCTTTACTTAAGAATATACTATTTAATATATTCAACAATACAAAATTAAAATTCACACTAGAAATATATATTATCCTGTCTCTGAATCAGTAATGTTGAAATTATCATCCTTTTGCCTATCCTGAAGTATAAAACCTTTATTTATTTAAAATAGATGAGAAAAAGAAGTTCTTTTTAAGTGATTAAAGAATGGTTAGTAGCTATTTATTTCTGAGATTTAACATTATTTTTAGGGGAATAAAACCATATTTAAATCACAAGAGATAACATCTCTAACTTCTCGTGCATGAAGGTTTTGGCTGACCAGCAGAAATAACTGTAAATCTTGTTACTAATAATTAAGAAATATGGTTGATAATTCTAATAAGTTATACATACTCCCTATTTTCATTTCCAGAAATTCCTTTACTCTCAACTCTCTATTTCTCTCTGTTTGCTAAGAGAAGTCCCCCCCAACTTTTTTTTTTTTGGCCCTTGCATACGTTTTCCTTAGAATGAATGAGTGTACTGAGCATGTGAGTTATTAATTGATTACACTAGTAATTTTCTCATGATAAATCGATACCTTTATATCTTTATTTATGTGGAGTTTTCTTGTTGGAAATGTTATTCTTACAGATGTCATTGTGATCAATTCCAGTTGTTTTGGCGAAGCCCCCAAATTTCAGGAAGTGCAAGGCATTCACAAGACTATCTGAATCCTTCCAAGTGACAAGTCAGTGTCAGTCAGGGATCATTCACATCTATGAGAACAATGAATTAGAGTCTCTTTTGGATCCTTCAGCTTTGAACTTTAATAGACTATTTAAAGCAATCCAAATTTGCTGCATTCATTGAGTAGTCTGTTCCAGAAACTCAGAGACTATGTAAGACTATGTTCATAAAATTAACCTTAGATCAGGGGATAGAGCCAGCGACTAGTTGATAAGAATTAGTTATAGAGAGTACAGAGGACCCAGGACTATGGATAGAGAGATGAGCAGAAAGGAATAGGGAAGATTCAGAGATTCACAGGCCTTTTTGCTTTGGGATGGATAGAGAGACTCTCTTGTTTGTCTCTGGGCAAAAAGGAAGGTCAGCTGATTGTTTTGATTTCTCTGATCTAGTAGATTTTTGTCCCAACTTCTGACTCCTGAGTCTTTACTGAAAACAGAACAACTTAGATAAAAATAACAGTCCTACACAAGTTAAAAAAAAAAAAAAAAAGGCAAATCAAAATCAGGAAATGAAACCTGGATTGTAACTACTGCAGCTAGCCTAACACTTTAAATTGAAAAAGAAGAATTGTTACTTTGGATTTGCAAGAATGTTTCACATCTTGAAATTGATAATCCTCTTTACATTAACACCTCATAAGATCACATCTTTGCAAGCAGCAGAAGATTCGAGCAACAGTGTAGGATGTAAAGAGCACAGAAATGAGCTAGGAGGCCTGAACTGGTTATAAAATACTTAAGCTACTGAATCAAATTGCACAGCATTTTCAGTACAGGTTGTCTAATGACTAAAAGAATTTTCAGTTATTTAATGTATGAAAATAAATATCAATGGGAAAGAGAAGTTCCTTGGCATACAAGGGAAGCATCTAGATAGAAATCCTGGTGATGATAATGAACAAATAACTTTTGGAGACAAGATCTAATATATTTTTCTAATTCTAAGAACGGCTATTCCATTACTTATATTGCTTATGAGAAGGAATCTAGGCAGGAGAGATATCTCAGTAGGCAAAAAACCCAAAACAAAACAAAAACAAACAAACAAAAAACCCCAAAACCAAACCAAACAAAAAAACTTGCTGAAGTTTGGATAACCATATCTATGTAAAAAGTGCCCATCCTTTTGTGTCTGGAGGTGACAGGAGGAATCATGGAGGTAAATGAACTTCCAGCCTAGGTGAATCTGTGAGCTCCAGGTTCAATAAAAGACCTTTCCTTTATCAAAGGAAAATGAGGGGAGTGACTGAGGGAAGACACTCAATGTTGACTTTATGCTTCCCCATGCATGCAAACATATGTATATGTGTGTTGGCTTGTATATACTACACACACACACACACACACACACACACACACACACACACACACACACACACAACTAATTTGTATCCAAAGAAATATTTCAATGCAAGTCAAAAAAAACCTAAGTGAAATAAGCAGTCATTCTTGTACCTCTTGAATCCTATTAGATTTTAAAATGTTTAAACTTTTTTTGTAGCACATATACAACTTAGAAAGCACAGGCCTTTTCAGGCTCACCTAATTCTTCTGTAAGAAAGAGTTGAAGAGATATACTGGATGGTGAGTAAAAGATGTGGGGTGATGCTGGTCAATTAGAAAGATACAGATATAGCTAGCTTATATTTCCCTAAATATCAATTAGTCTGTGAAGAACTTTGTTGACTGCACCAAAAGGTGTGTTGTTATGGAAATGAGGATGCCTGCCATTTTCTTGAGCTTGGGCAGGAAGGGCATATATCATTTTGATGAAAAAAATTTTTCTTGGACTTTCCAGATATCAATTTATTTTATCTGTTACAGTGTCTCTCAACTTTGGCTACAAACAGCAATTCCAGGAAGATGGTTAAAGATAAGAATTCTCAAGAACTACAGCAACCTGCTAAGTCAGTCAATATCTACCCTGGAAGAACAAGCGGTTTTAATGTGCTACTGACAATTTTTAAGGTTCTAGATCTGTTGATCTTAGCAGCATACTTTTCTTCTGGAGGTTTTGGTTAATTCATTTGCCAAGGAATGTGCCAAAAGGTGACTCACTCTATGTTTAGTGCTAAGAGCTTTAGGCTGAGGACATGGCAAACCTAACAGCTGTATCAAAATGAGATCCCTCTGTGATTCCCTATGTTTTCTTTCATGCCCTATGTATCCTCCGTGCTTCCCATCTTTTGCTACATACTCTCTTTGTCTTCTTGTATATTTATGTACATACACACATGCACATGTGCACATACATACACATTTCACATTCAAAGATGCACATGCACATGAACTCTGTATTAGAAAGAATAGTTGTTATTTATCTTTCTGACTTTGGATAACATCTCCTGGAACTGTAATAGTTTCCTTCTGCCTTTCGTTTTTATTTTTATTTCTTACAGATTTACAAGAGTCCATTGTGTATATGTGTCATCTTTTCATTTCCAAATGACTTCATAAGCATCCACAGAAATTCTTGTACTTTTATGTTTCTTGCTGCTCTATTCACTACAATAAGGAACTGTAACCATCCAAATAAATGAGTAATGGAAGTGGCTTGTATGGAATTTTTTAGTATTTTCTTTTTACATTTGTGTGTGTGTGTGTGTGTGTGTGTGTGTGTGTGTGTGTGTGTATGTGAACATGTTCCTGTGGAGTGTAGAGGAAATGTGTGAAAACTGATTCTATTCTTCCATTATGTGGGTCTTAAAGGTTGAACTCAGGTTTCAAGGTTTGATGGTAGCATTATTATTCAGTTATTTCACTCCCTTATATAGACTCTTGATCTCAAGCCCTGTCCTCATCTACCATGAGCCTCATCTACCTGAGGCCTGGCCGGTGCCCTTCTGATGTTACTGCCCACAGATGAACAATAAGCAGCTTCTAGGGTGGAGGGTAGGGGTAGTGCCAGCAGATCAGATACAGCCTCTCACTACATTTCTCAGCAAACTGTGCTTTTAGGATGTGTGAGAGAGAACAGTCCTCTCTACCCTCCACAGTTACCTCTTGGTGGCTGCACTGAATATGTTAGACATGCTCACTCTGGGCCATGGCATGCCAAGTTATCAGTCTTATAAGACCCAAGCAGCACAGCTCATCATAGTAGCCTATGATAGCAATGATACTATCATCGTTGTACAGATGAGAAAACAGAGCCATCGAGAAGGGAGATGGTTTGCCCAGTATCACACAGATGCTGAGAACACCATACAAGGGAAATTGCTTTTTGAAAGGAAATGAAGACAGGTGTATTTGATTTTCAAGAAAGCAATGCCAGTCATAACAAGTGAATATTTTCTGAGATTTCCTTTGTATTTTGTATACTACATTTTAAACACTGCTAGAAATGTAAGATTACAGCCCAAACTAAAAAGACTTTAAACACCAAATTGTTCAGAAGCAGGGGCTGAAATTCTGAAAACAACACCAGTGTCTTCAGAGAAGCCGCTGTAGTAATGTAAAACTCAATACCATCTAGAATCATTTCTCCAAACTTTTATTTCCTGCAAGTTGTTAAAATTTTTACAAAACAGTACCCACCCCAAGGGTTTGTCCTTTCTCCCACTCTCGGCTGCTGAACACCAGTTAGAAAAGAGATAATAAATGCAAATACTAATAGGGAAATTAATAAATTAGGAAAACTGTAAAATTATACTTGTAAAGTAGCTAATAAAATAAACACACTACTAGCTAGCATAATCTAGCAAAGATGGAGAAACTACAAATATTGATTATAGTTGGATGAAGGGAGAAGATCTAGAGATGCCACGGAAATTAAATTTTGAGAACTCAGATGAAGTGATTGATTTTGCTAGGAAGACATGAACTACTGAAATTTACTTAAGACGTGATAAAAATTCTGAACAGGTCAGTAATTATGGGGGGATATTAAGAATATTGTCAAAGAGAAGCCTCTGGAAAGAGTGCCAAACTGAGCTTTTAAATTAAAATTTTTAAACCTTAGAAAAGCCCATAATTTCAATGCTACTTATAGCTTTTCAGTTCTGAGGAAAATGCAAGCCAATCCTTAACTAGTCTAAAATGTGAAAGTAACACTTTTCCAAATCCTGAGAAAGCAAACACTTTAATAAGTATGTTATTTAAGAGTTTCATTTACTGTGGTGAATCAAAGATATCCTTAAGATCTTCAACATTATATAGTGAGATCATTTAACATGGCCAAGTGTGGTTGCTTCTTAGAGAACTAAGGTGTCAATTACTGGGCTCCATCGCTGGAATAAATCACTGAAGAAAAGCTTTATGTACAATAATTTTACTAACAGGATTATATAGTCCATTCTCAGATAATTTTTTTTAATATTCACATATCTACAAGCACATATATATACACATCTGAAGATCAATATAAAATGATAAAAATAAATGTAATTCTAATATTTAATGGAATTTTCTAGAAAATGTGATCAAGATCAACCATCTTTTATTATTGTTCATTGCAATTTTAAGATATGTTGACAGGTATGACTTGTAAACAGTGTTGTGTGATATTTTGATTGAATATGACAAGTTTGCTTTGAATCAGAGAGCAGAGCTGGCTTCTAGCTGACAAAATTTTATCATAGAGGTTTTGGAAAATGGAGGAAAGATAGACAGGAAGTAGTAAGGCAGAGCTTAGAGAGAATGGAGAACTGGAAGAGACAGGAGGTAACTGGTGGCAACATTGCCATTTCTCTGATCTTTCAGGTTCTTAACAAGATATCTGATTCCTGATTTTTTATTGATAGAGAATAATTAGAGAAATGCATAAAATTAGTAATATGAATCTTTAAATACAATGTCTGTAATAGATTTGAATTTGATATGAAAACTCAAAATTACATTTAACAAAATTTGAAAACATCTACAAGTAACATTATATAGACTATGTTGGGTATATTTATGTCTTTAGAAATATATATGCAAATATATATATATATATATATATATTCAATGAAAAAAAGGCCATGCATTTTAAAGAGAGCAAGGAGGATTTATTTGAAGTTTTGGAGGGAGAAAGGGGGTAAGGATCATGTAATTATAATCTCAAAATATAAAATAAATAATTTTTAAAATTTATTAAAGAAGTTTGTGTCCAAATAAATGCTCTGACCTCATCCCCAGCTCTGTAACAGATCATCTGCTGCAGCCTCTGCTCTCTCTGCTCCCATCCCCAAAAGATCATGCAGTGCTTTCTTTCATAGGCTTCCTCACTACCCTATCCCTTCAGCTCAGCCATAAAATCCTGCAGGCATTTATTGGCCATCCTGGCCATGGAAGCAGGTAGGCTCTCTTCATTTTTTCTCTTTTTCTCCAAATCCAAGTCCCCAGTCAGTCTGATCTCCAGCTCTGTAGGAGACTGTCTCCTGTGGCTCTCTCCTCCTGCTCCCATGGGATAATGTAGAGCTTGGTGGCCCACCCTACTCTCCTCCTTCCTGTAGAGCCCCCAGATACCTCCCATTCCTAAGTGCCCTCTCCTAATACCTAGAAACACATTTTACCTATAAACCCCAGAGGCCACACCTGGCAGCATCTCAGAAACACTCTACCAGGCAACCCACAGCTACCACAGTCTCCTAAGAACCAGAGGGCAACAGTAACCAAGGAGCAAAACCTCCATCTAACAAAGACAAGATCAGATACCAGCCCTAGAATTACAAACATTCAAATCCCAGATGTCTAGATACTAGTGTAAAAACATAATCAATAATGGCAAGTACATATGTCGCTACAATCTTACCACAGTGGGCCATGAAATATACAACATAGCAGAAGCACAAGACAGGGACTTCAAGATAACATATATGATGGGAGATGCCATTATGTATATATGTTTCTCATACTGGTTAATAATAAAGCACTGTTGGCCAATAGGAAAGGAGATAGGAGGGACTAGGAGACAAGGAGGAAAGAGGAAGTGGTAAGGAGGGGTCAAGATGGAGAGTCTGGAGAAAGCAGTATGCCGCAGGCTCCCCGGTAAGAGAAATACTAGATCAGCAGAAATGGGTTAATAATTAAGGCAGAGCTAGCCGATAAGAAACAAGTAACCGGGCCAACAGCATTGTATCAAATACAGAGTCTCTGTGTATTATTTGGGGCTGGCGCGGTGGCAGGACAATACCAGGCAGCGGGCGGAAAAACCATACTTGTTACACATATGTGTGTGTGTGTGTGTGTGTGTGTGTGTGTGTTAGATGTTCTTAAAGAGGAGGTGAATAAATCCATTAATGAAATACATTAATGAACACACAACCAACAGTGGAATGAAGAAAACAGTTCAAGAAGTTAAAGCAGTAATAGAATTGATAAAGAAAACTCAAACTGAGGTAAACTGGAAATGAAAAATTCAGAAATTTCAAAAAAAAAAAAAAAACAACTCATGAGCTCACCAACAGAGTGCAAGAGATGGTTAAGAGAATCTCAGGCATGAAGACAAAATAGAAGAAATGGATGCTTTGGTCAAAGGAAATGTTAAATGGAAATATTGGTGGTACTGTATAGGCCAGGGACCTAATACTACTGTTCTGCAAAAGAAAGCATCTCCCATTGGCATTCTGCTATACTAATCGATCAGTGTCTTACTCAACTATCAATAGAGAAACTTCCTTCTGCAGCAGATGGGAACAAATAAGAGACCCACAGCCAGACAATATGCTGAGAGTGAGACCTTGGGACACACAGCTTTAAATGAGTGTCTCCATCAAAACCCTTTCTCCAGACTCAGGGAATTCTGCACAAGAGGAGAGAGTTTAAGAGCCCAGTGGATGGGGAACACCAAAGAATTATGGTCTTCTAGACATAACAAGGCTGGCTTACATATAAAACATGCACAGTACCTGTATGGGTCTGCACCACATGGGGCCCTAGTGCTGTTATAGTTTTGTGAGTGCTTCCTAAATCTCTGACATAAGAAAAGGTTAGTGTGATTGGAAGAATGTAATAAATCAATGGAACCAAAGTATAAATAACAACAGAATGCAACTACAAGCTTTGAACTAGTCGATATCATTTGCTTTGTATCATTGGGACAACAGGAAAGTCTAAGAACAAAGCCAGCTCTGCCTTTCTCTCTGTGTCCTCTTATGGCAAAATAGGGCTTTATTCACCATCCTGTATCTCTAGGCATCACTTGCTACAGTATGAAGTCCCTGTCTTTCCATAATGAAAAAAAGCTTTTGTGTTTTCATGAGTGATAGTGTGGGAGTAAAAGCACAAGACTGAGTTTCTTCTCTTCAGCATTCCCTTCACAAGGGATGTCCAGTGTGCATTCTAACTCCATGTATAAAGATACAAATGCATCTTAATAGTTCCCTAAGATTAGAGCACAGGGAATAACACTTTTGAGATGGAAGAGACATGATTTTTCTTCAATTAAGAGAGTTAAAAGAGAAAACAACACAGTTTGTTTTACTTTTACTAATTTGCTCTATTTTTTTCTCTCCTTTAGAAGAAAGGAAAACACATGTTGCTATCTTGGAGCTATACTGGTTCTATTTCCCCATGTAAATTCCAGCAGAGAACGCCTTTTCTAGGTACTCTTTATTTGTACATTGTTAGTGTACAAATCTCTGAGTACATTCATACATATTACAAGGAAGTTAGAGCAAAGTCTCTAAGCAATGGACACAAAATGGTTTTTAGCTTTGGATAAATAAGTGTATTTCAGTGACATGCTCAATTTACAGCAAGAACACAAGTTTCCTTTCCTAGATCTCCAGAAAATGTAACAACCTTTGCATGACTAGTAGTCCAGGCATAATGGCAAACATGTTTAGTTATGTGAAGTTATGCCAACAAAGGTCTCCTGTGTTCCCATTTAAGGTCGCCAATGTCCAGTGTTTCCTTCTATCCATTGCTACTATCTTCTCTATTCTTTGCACATCAATTGGAATGATCTTCACAAATCTGGAAAAGAGGCCCTCCCCTGGACACATTCTCTGAATGGAAGTTACATGTACAATAATCAGTGATGTTTCTCTATAAATCACACCACCAAAATATAAGAAAAAGCATCAGATCACATGCTAATTTGAGTAACTGTGAATATATAAGGTAAGATCATGCCGAGATTTCAGGAAATGGATTGGCCAGATTATGTATTAATTATGATTAAGTAGTGAGGTCTTTCAGAAGTCCTCAGGCTAGGAAGGATGAATAAGATTGGGGAGTTCTTCTACCCTTCCCACTTTTTGAGACACATAAAGAAGGTACAATCTATTTGGTAAGAATAGTTTCCTCAGTGGATCCTCCTTCAGCTGTTCACTTGCTCTTGATCTCAAAGCTATCAGAGCATCGAGAAAGAGATTTTTTTCTGTTTATTAGCCATGAAGTCTGGTATTTTATTACAGAAGCTTGAATGGGAAAAGACCACTAATTATTCCTGACTATAATAGCATCACAGGAATTATTCCACTACCATAATAAGGATTTCACTGAAGCAAATATCTAAGAAATTCAGGGTACTTTTTCCTTGTTTGCTGGTTCCAAATAGCTTTTACAGTTCCCTCATATATACTTAGCAATTGTGTTTTGACAATGATAATATGCAACATGGCTTTGAGGTGTACAGGACGCAAAATGCGTCTTCTCCATTAGAGACAAATGAGACTCAAAGTAATTGAATATGATAATCATTCAAACAAATGGTTGGTTCATAAAGACATTCAATATATAATTACACCATTAAAGAAGTGGCTGTCCATGAGGCAAAGAGCGCACTGCACATTTTCTATGCTCATTTGTCTCTGAACACTCTCTGAGTCTGCTTCATCCCCAGTTTTGCAAATCAAGGGTAGACTTTACTTTTCCAATTAGAAAATTCTCTCAAATTTCAAGTTGGTCAAAATGTAATAGTGTAGGATTTTCTGTGACACATTAAGGCAGAGAACTGATAATCTGCCTTGAGTTTAGGAAAGTGAAAGCCATAGGGATATAATTTATCAATATTTAGACAATAATAGCCTGAGAAGAGTCACTGCATTAGATGGGTGAGAGCCAATTTAATTTTTTTTTTCTGTAAAGGAGGCTCTGGCTTTGGCTGCTTAGATAAATTGTAACAGTAAGGATCATAGTGCTAATGTATATCTAACTTACTGTCCATTTTCCATGAATCAAACTGTGGATTTTGTGTACATATTATCTTAAATTTTACAACTCAGGTGCCCCTGTTGTTTGTGTTTTGAATGAAAAAAAAAACTAGAGAAATGGGGAGGGAGGCAGACTGCACCCATGCACACTCCAAATCTGAAAAATGGGGGGACAGATTGCACCCATGCAAACCTTGAATCTCAGAAACAAGGAGACAGATTGTACTTTGCAAAACTGGAATCTGAGAAAGGAGGGAAGGGATGGGATACGGCACAGACTACTATGCAAACCTGGAATCTGACAACTGTACCAGTTTACCAACCTAATGGGCTTGTTTCCCTCACATTCTCCAGACACTTAATCAGAAAAGTGGTCTAATGAAGCATTGCAGGTTCCCATCAAAGTCCTCAACAGAAATTTTGAGGAGACCAATTAGAAGTATAAACTGTGAGGACCAATACAGACTTCCAGTAAGAGAATGGGCAATCTGGCAGTAAGGAAGTTCCTTCCTCTGTTTCACAGTTTTTTGTTTTTGTGTTGTTTTGTTTTTTGGTCCAGTTTATCCTTCCTTTCTCTTTCATAGTTTGGAGGGAAACTCCCTCCGGGGTTATGTGGAGGAGGAATAACATGCAAGCCTGTGGGCAGGAGAAGGCTTGCGTTATGTCAGCCATGTAATGAGGAAGGACTGCTCAGCAATAATAGCAGGAGCTTGCCTTCCATGGACCACCACTCAGTGCGGGTGCACAGCAGTTCCAGAAGCCTTCCTACAGAGGGACTCCCCAGGGAAGAGTGTGAATTTATAGCAGAGACACAAGCACTGTCCTTCATAGACGATGCTGTGAGGAGGAATTGTTAGCTAAAAGTTCCAAGCCCTCTGTAAATATGTATGAATGGCTGCCTTGAAAAACATGCCTTATTTACTCAGGCTACTCTTTACCCATTTACTCTGCTTTAGGGTCAAAAGAAAATCACAAAAGTGGGACAATAAAATGCAACTAAAAGAAAGGGAAAGGAGACTGGCCCAGGAGAAACACAGAAGTGACTAATTACTATATTCTTAACAAAGTCTTCATTTTTACACTTGATTTAGGTAGATGACAAATTGCTTTGTATATGTATGATAATGTTAACTATATGTAGTCTGTTTTATTACTTGAATTGATAGTTTTTATATAATACAAAATATTTCAGTTTTTGGCTTCTGAATTATTTAAAAGCAATCTAGACAATACTTCCTCATTAATATAATTACTTTTCAGATAAATTAGCAGAAAATTAAAAATTGGAACTGTGCTGTGCATGTTTAAGACACTTAGAATTCCTAAGCTAACAAGCCAAACAATTTGTCTTAAGTGTCTTCTTAAAGGTTTTGTTTGTCATTCAGTGTGATTGTGTTTGTGTCTGCATGAGCTTTTGTGTATCACCTGCATACAGGTTCCTATAGAGACCAGAGGGTACCATATTCCCAGGAACTGGAGTTATAGGAAGGATATGGGTACAGAGGTAAGGCAAGTGTTGTCAGAAGATGGAGGCTAGACTGAGCTACATTGTGAATTTCAGGTGTGCATAAGCTGCAGAGTGAGACACTGCCTTTAAACCAAATCAAATCAAACCAAACCAAACCAAACCAAACTAAACCAAACTGAACAAACTTCAGACAAGCTTCAAGTAATATGAATATCTGTTACTTGAATAAGTTCCATTTATACTTTCCTATAAAACAGCTTCTCACCCACAGGTACATTTACTGTAGAATTTTTGTAAACACGAAAAAAAGCAAGGTATATCTGTTCAGAGATAAAGACTCGGAGATAAATGTAGCAATATCTTATTATAGTGAAATGTAGAGTGTGAAATGTAGTAATTAATTTATGATAGTTCATATTTGTTTTTCAGAAAGGCATGCTATAATGTATTTTATTATTTTCATTGTCTTGTGTTTTCCTATTCTGAGATTATGGATGCATGGTGTCATTTTGGGGTTTCCATGATGCTAGTATATAGCCATAGAAATTATTTTATAAGGTAAAACTTAGATATAAATTTTCCTGCATATTAGCTCAAGACAGATATAGTATTTATATTAGGAATTGATGTCTTAAAATAAAGATCAAATAAACATTGATAGAAAACGTACCCCTCAAAACATACATCAGGAAGAAGGGATACCTCTGTAACGAACAGGGATGGTGCTTCCTTTAGAAAGGGTGTTTATGACATTAAAGGAGGAACGTATAAGGAACTAACTACTGTGACTGTCAAGGAACAGGGTGGGAGATTTAGCTCTTAATTCTTTAGCAGTAGAGTTATAGCAGCACTTTCAAAGCCCAGGAAGGTAGGTGTGTGTGTGTGTGTGTGTGTGTGTGTGTGTGTGTGTGTTGTGTGTGTGTGTGTGTTGTGTGTGTGTGTGTGTGTGTGTGTGTGTGTGTGTGTGTATTGGCACTTATTCTTTAGAAAGCAACTCAAATGGGAAGTGTAAGGGTGATGAGGAAAAAGAAATCAGAGATGCAAAAGTGAGGGAGATTTCATAGACACTGCCATGGACATCATGCCAAAAGACTGCCAATGAAGCATTTACTGAAAAAAAAAGTAAGGAACTAAGGGATGGAAGGAATGAGGGAGGAACAAAGGAGAAAGGAAATAAAGGTCAGTGAAGAGCAGTCAGTCCCTTTTTATATAGGCATGATGTTTGAAGCTGCATGGTAACATATATATATATATATATATATATATATATATATATATATTCATTTATACATATTGTTGTAATATGTTTGTCCATATATATATATATATATATATATATATATATATATATACATATACACATCTCCAAGAAGCTTAATCTATAAAGCATCACAGCAGACTAATAACTACTAGCAATTAGAATTCATGAGGCCAATGAAACACCTCAGAGGGTAAGAATATTTTCAGCCAAAAGTCTCATGAGCTCAGTTGGTTCCCCAGGCTCTACATGATAATACTGAGATCATGATGGCATTCTAAATGAGAGCAAAGACACTCATTTTGAGATGGCCAAATTCCTTCCAAAAATTTAATGTTTAGTTATAGTGCTACTGGTGGAAAATGAATCAAAGGTTTCTACCCAAAAATCAAGATAACCTCTAAAACAGTAAGTCAAAGCAAAGAACAACTTAAATTGTAGCAAGGGGTGAGGTTATAGAATAAATAGTTCATTGGTGTCACAACTAGTTAGAAATATTGGTTGCTTCCCTCCCTTGGAAGTTTGTAGGGAATCTTCTGGAACCCTGAAGATTAGACCTCATTGAGGAGTCAACAGATGACAAGTGGAATTTCATAAAATGAAAAAGCTTCTGCACAGCTAAAGAAATATTCAAATGAAGAAGAAGCCCACACAACAGGATTTTTTCCAGATCTACATTTGTCAAAGAATTAATATCCAGAATATATTTTAAAGTTCAACAAAATCCCCAAAATAAATAAATAAGTAAGCAAACCCAACCCATTCAAAAAATGGCCCTGGAACCTGAGCAGAGAGTTCTCAAAAGAGAAAGTGGCAAGTAAATATCTCAGAAAGATGTTTATCATCATCCCTAGCAATTTGGGAAATGCTAATCAAAACAACTTTAAGATTTCATCTTACTCCAATCTGAATGGGCTACAAATGCTGGAAAGTGTGTGTGTGTGTGTGTGTGTGTGTGTGTGTGTGTGTGTGTGTGTGTGTGTTGTGTTTTGGGGTTCCGGGTGGACCCATTCACTAGTGATGGAATTGCAAACTGATTCAACAACTATGGAAAACAGTATAGATACCTCTCAAAAAGATAAAAATAAATCTCCCATAAGACCCAACTGTACTTGACACATGCCCAAAGTACTCAATACCTTCTTCCACAGATACTTGCTCATCCTACTTAACTGTTGTCTTATTCACATAGCTAGAAAATGGAGCAACCTAAGTCCTTCAACTAGTGGGTGGTGTGGACATTTGAGTGAGAATGCCTACCATAGGCAATATATATATATATATATATATATATATATATGCATATATATGTATATATGTATGTATATATATGTATATATATGTATATATGTATATATATGCATGCTTGGTTCATAGGTGATGAACTGTTAGGGAAGGGTTGGGAAGTTATGCCTTGTTGGAGTAAGTATATCCTTGTTGGAGGTAGTATAAGGTTTCAAATGCTCACACCAAGCCCAGTGTCTTTCACTTTCCCTTCTGCTTTCTGAGCAGGATATAAACCTCTCAGTTACATCATGCACCATGCTTGTCAGCTTCCCACCATGATGTTCATGAGATAACCTTTAAAACAGTAAGCAAACCCCAAATTAAATGTTTTCCTTTATAAATTTACCTTAGTCAAATGTCTATTCATGGCAATAGAACAGAAACCAAGACATAAATTGGTATCAGGAAGTGGCATATTGCTGTGATAGGCCTGATCATCCTTTTGTTTGGAGGAATATGGAAGTCTTTGTGAATTTGGACTAGAAAAATCGGTGGAACAGTTTAATCAGGGCTCAACTGTTAAGCAGGTTTTAACAGTGGTGCTAAAGGTAATGTGGCCTGGGGCAAGGGGGGCAGGGTAAGATGTTTCAGATTGAGGCATTTTTCAAAGAATATGGCAACTTTTTGCCCTTTTCCTAAACATTTCCTAAACTAATTGAAGAAGTTTGAATTAATGTCATCTGTAGAAGAGATGCCAAGACAGCTTAGTATCGACTATGCCGTGTGGTCATTAGTTAATATTCTTATATTGATCTACAAGGAAAAGGAGCAAGCTAGCAAAGGGAAATACAAAATGTATAGTTTCAGGAGAAAATAAATCCAGGAAATGTAATGTTGAAGCCAAATCCTGTGCTCAAGAGATAAAATGTTTAAAGAAAAGCCTGATGCTACATGGTTAAAGGGAGTGGTGATATTGTGGAAACACTCCCTGTCCTCCTGCTCATCCAGTGAACCAGAAAGAAAAAAACTGAGAGATTTCCTAAGCCTAAACATCAACAGAAAGCTCATGCAAATGTAATACAAGGTGGGGCCAAGTGCCAGCCCCAGCAAGCAGAAGAACTTGGTAGTTTTGACCATGTGGTTCTGGCTTTAGAGTAAAGGATAAAGGAAAGGGGCCTTGGAATATTCCTCAGGGGTTAAGGAAAGCCACTAAGGCCCAAGTGTTTGGAAAGGCAGTTCTTGCCTGGGGGCCCAGAGAGGCCATTGTGTGAGCTGTGAAGGTGAAGCCTGGATTGTGTTGAGGACCTCAAGATGTTAGGGATGCCAGAGTTATGGGATACCTCCAAAGACAGATGCCTCCACCTATGAAAGAGTGTGCTGCAGTTAACAACCGTGAAAGGAGTAGGAGACCTGAAGAGCACTTTGACATGGTAAAAGGGTCCCAAACCTTAGCACACCTGACATCATAATGGAAATACTATTCAGGTGTTGAAATCCAGCATATAGCACCTGCCAACATGAGGTGGGGGGGGGGAGAATTCATTAAAGTCCATAGCTCTTGGAAAGCCCTTAAATGTACTAACTTTGGTTTTTGGCTTCTATACTTCTGCTTATGATTAACTGTTCTTGCTAGCTGAGGTATGTCAACACAGGATATACTTTTGTGCTTAAAAGTTCACCCAGAGAATGGCTGGGGCATCACTGGGATGCCAGACATCCAGTATAGTTGCTTGGTGGCTAATAAAGACTTTCTATTGGCTTACATCTGTATCTGAATAGTCTTCACTGCTGGATGCCTCATAACATCAGATTTGAGATTGCAGAACTTGGCCATGGCCCTGCTGGTTTTCAGTCTTGTTTCTGTTCAGTATTTCCTTACTATGACCTTTTTTTTTTTTCCATTTGGAATGATAATATATATTCTGTGCATTGTATATTGTGATCTGCCTTTTGATTTTAATTTTACATTAAGATTGCTTTGAGTCTTAGAAGAGACTTTTTACTTTGGGTTTTTAAACAGAGTTGAGACTGAAAGACTGGGCCCTTTAGGAGGTGGAATGAATGCCTTTTCCATTATGATATGGCTTCAAGGTTATGGAGGGGAGGAAGAGGAATTTGATTGTTTGAAAGAATTGTCCACATGAGCTCCTTAAGCTTGCTTGCTTGCTTAATCCCCAGCTGATGACCTATTTGGGAAGGATTAAGAGGTATTGCCTTGGTAAAATAGATATACTTTCATTGGGGAAGGTTTGTTGCTGGGGTTTGGCTTTGAGGCTTCCAAAGCCTATTCTAGGTCCAGTGTTTTTCACTCTCTCTCTGTTGTTGTTCTCTGTTGTTGCTGCCTGAAGATCAATACATAAGGCCATCAGCCACTGGTCTAGGACCATGTCTTTCTGCTTGTGGCCATGATGGTAATGGATTAATCCTCTGAAACTCCAAGCAAGTCCCTAGTTAAATGCCTTTCTTTCCTAAGAGTTGCCTTGGTCATGGTGTCTCTTCAGAGCAATAGAACAGTAACTAAGACAGATATATAATGAAAATGTGGTACATATGCACTACAAAAGGTCATTTGTAGTGATGTAACCCAGACCGAGAAAGATAAACGTTTCATATTTTTCCCATCTTATTTCTATCTCCAAATCTTCAGATATGAATATATGAACTAGAATAACTACAGAAATCAAGAAAATAAAAGGGGACCATAGCAGAGTGAACAAGAGAGAGAGGAATGCCATGGTACGAGTGATATGAAAGGGGGGGATGGGGAGGGACTTTACTTAAAGAAAGAGGAGGGTAAAATATCAGTAAGAAGCTGAAACAGTCATAGAAAATTAGTATCTATTTAATAAAATCATTTCCACCTTCCCTCCTCCAGACACCACTTCCATTTGCTCTCTTTCAAATTCATGACGTCTTTTTAATTAGTTGTTGTCACTGCTCCGTCTGCATGTTACATGTAGGAATGTTTTCAGGGTTGGCCACTTAGAATTAGATAAGGAGTTGCTGCACTCTTCCTCAGAGAAAACTATCCCACTCTGGCCTCTCCTTAGTGATCTGTAGTTCTTTGATTATGACTGAGGCCTTGTGGGGCTTTGTTCTGTCCACTTCAGCATGTCCATTATTGTCTTTGTTCAGCTTATGTTTAAGCAGTCATATTGGAGAGATTATATGGTGTAGAATCTGACATTAGGAGGAGACACAGTCTCACAGCAAACGCCTTTACCCTCTTGTCCTTACATTCTTTATAACCCCTTTCTTCAGCAATGTTCCCTGAGCCTTATGTGTAGGAGTTGTTTGGTATATATATGTGTTAGGACACTGAGTTTTGATTAGTTGTATTTTCTATTCAAATTCTAACATCTAGACTTTGTTTGGTGGCCAGAGAAGCAGACCTGTGGATCCTGCTAGAAATACAAAACAGAATCTGCTGCTACCTCAATTGCTATGATGCCGTAACAGGTACAAGTAAGGCTTAACAAGCTAGGAAATCACTTTCCATATATTCCCTCACCTGGCAAATTCAGAAAGAGCCTAGAGAACAAATTGTCTTCATTTTACACATCTGTGTGCCATGACAATTTAACCTAAGTGTTGAATATTTCTATTATTATACATCAAGCCCTAATTGGTAAATCCATTATAAAACCTTGAAGGTTCTTCATTAACAAATATCTATAAAGGGAACATTCCATGAAAGAATGAAGATTTGGATGTCAGTAGTTCACAGGCTAGAATGCTGTCCTGATTTCTTGGAGATAATTTTCTCAACCTTCCCCTGCCCCACAAATCTCTTTCATTTATCTCCATCAACTCTTCGTTTATTTTATTGTTGAATTCAGTTTTATTTTACTTTTGTGTCTAACAGAATTCTCATAGTTTTCATCCCCAGTTGATGGATGAAAAAGAAAGGAATTCTGGGTAGGATGCAGTCTTTGTGCTCCGTTTCACAACTCTCATCTCCCAAGCAGTATGAACTGGAGTAATGGTATACCAACTTCCTGGCTCCGGCACAGGCAACTGCAAACTTCTGGAGGCTGTTCTCTTTAATTGCAAGCTATTATATTCAGCTGCTGCACTCTCAACAGGTTTAAATTGTGTAGTCTGATGGCCCCAATCAGCAAAGACAGTTCTCTTTTCAAAATACTCTCATTGATTGTAGTTTAAAAGAAAGCTTAAGGATTTTAAGTCTGTCTTAAACACACACACACACACACACACACACACACACACACACACACACACACACAAATGAGGGAGAAGCTTTAGGATGACTGACCAATACCCATCAGTAATTAGATATAGAAAACAAGTAGGTGCCCAATAATGCCATGGCTACATTTATGCTTCTTCCCCCTGTATTCTTCATCTTCAATTCCACAAAACTTCAGTAACATACTCTCCTCACAGTACATTTATATCTGCTATTTTGCTTCTTTCACTGAAGGACTTGATGCTGTGCAGCAGATAGCTGAACTCTAGGGGAGTGGAAAATTGGAAAGTTAGATATAACAGGAGAAAAAAAATGAAAGGGAAAAATCTCTTCTTTATATGGAGGCTTAAAGAAATAGCACCAATTTTGGGGCTATACTCAGAGACTAGAGATCAAGGGAAGCAACTCATCTAGCACCAGGTGAAGAAGAAGGTGCAGTTCCCTGCGGGTCATTCCTGAGACAGGAACAGTGTTTAATCTTTTTCTCAATACTCTATAGAGCAGTTGTTTTCAACCTGTGGGTCTCAACCCCCTTGGGGGTCTAAAGACCTTTGCACATGGGGTAGCATATCAGAAATCCTACCTAGAAATATTTGCATTGTGATTCATAGAAGTAACAAAATTACAATTATTAAGTAGCAACAACTTAATTTTATGGTGGGGTCACCACAACCATGAGGAACTGTGTTAAAGGGTCACAGCATTAGGAAGGTTGAGAATCACTGTTCCAGAGAGACTGGGCTCTCAGTCCAGATCTAGAAATACCATGTATTACAAGTATTATGACATACTAGCTTTTTGCCTAGTGACTGGCTATTAGAATGTTTCTACAATGAACATATGACTAGTGAGAAATCAATGCTTTAGAAATTTATTTAATATGGTCTGAAATTATACTGTGTCTATGTGTTATTGCCTTGGGGGTGGGCAGTGTCAATAATTTAGAGTCAATCTGGATGCAAGAATAGTAATTGAAAGCTACATATGAAGGATTTAATAATTCCATATAGTTACCAAACTCAGAGAAATGATATGCAAATTGACAAAACACGCCTGTATTATGCAACATTGAGCTCTTTTCAGTACAACAAAGGACTAAAGACTATAAGGAAATACTTCACAAACTTCCAAATGCAGATGCGCTAGTATTCCTGCAGGGGAACAGAACAATGACAAAATTCACACTCCAAATTTCTTTCAAGCTATTCCAAAGACTGCTCAGTTTAAGATTTGGCTTAATGTGCCTGGCAGCTGCTTGGTGTGAGCTGTGACATTTCTAAAATGAGAATCCACTCAGAATTAGAAGCTTTCATTCCTGCTGTAATTATAAAGGTATATTAAAAAAAATGTTCCTTTCTGAAAGACCGTGGAATGTCCTGTGAAATCCTCACACAATGGATCAGAACAATGCTACAGTAAGCAAATCATTTGCTCTCAGTTCATCAAATGCCACTTGCTCAGAATACTTTCCTCTTCTTGAGATCAAAGAAGACTGGGCACATTCATTGTGGTAAGGCTGTAGACACTTTCCTCTTCTCAATCACCATGTCCTCTTTGCTACTCTTAAATGTCACTGTAGTTTCTTTATTCATTCCTTATTCCCTCCCTCCATCCTTCCCTACCTTCTTCCTCTCATGTCTGAAAGACATATGTTTCCAAATAAACACATGAACACCAAACTAATTCTTGCTAACCCTTGCGCATAGAGAGGAAGTCCTAATTTTGGTGTCTGTATTAAATCCTTTCTCAGATTCTTTCGTAGCAATGTACATTACCTTTAGGGTATATGTCATATTGTTTGGTAACTACCTAAATATTTTCATCACAAAAAAACTCTGTGAAGATAGAAACCATGTTATGCATTTATCCCAATGTGTGTTCTATGAAAGAAAATCAATGAATCCTTATTAAATTGATGCTTTGTGCTTATAATTGCAGTATTCTAGCAGCTGAGCCAGGAGGATTTCTACAGGCTTGAAGTCGTCTGGGACTATATAGTGAGTTCTAGACCAGCCTGGAATAAAACATGAGGACATAATCTATCTATCTATCTATCTATCTATCTATCTATCTATCTATCTATCTATCATCTATCTACCCATCATCATGAATGATTAGAAAGAGAATGACCCCCATCTACTCATATATTTGCATACTTAGTGCTCAGTTGATGAAAGTTAGGGAAGGATTAGGAAGTATGGCCTTGGTGAAAGAGGTGTGTCACTGGGCTTTGGCTCTGATGTCTCATAAGCCCTCTCTCTCTTTCTCTCTCTCATCTGAATATCAGGCTGTGAAGCTCTCGGCTACTGTTCCAGGGCCATGCCCTTTTGTTTTCTGTCATAATGGCCATGGACTAACCCTCTAAAACTATTAAGTCCCTAGTTAAATACGTTCTTTTATAAGAGTCACCTTGGTGATGGTGTCACTTCATAGCAATAGAACAGTGACTAAGATACTATCTGTCTGTCTGTCTATCTATCTACCTACCTATAATTAGGGTAAGAACTTTATAGAATGTCTTTTTAGCCATGATGAAACTTATTCATTGGATGAATGAATTAAATGCCATAATGTTCCTGTCAGTTCAGGCAAAGGAAGCAAAGGATGGCCAATGAGCAAAAGAAGAAAACAAGACTGTACATGAAGACTGTCCACTACATGAAGGAGAAAGGATTTCCTTCTGCTCTTCCAGAACACAGTGCTGACATGTAAGACTGTCTAAGACTGATATAACTAGACATTTGAATTATGTTAACAAATCTCTGGGTTTGTAACTATTATGATACAACATTCAGATGAGAGATTGTTCAGTCAATAAAGAGAGGGCACTCCCAAACCCTGTTTCTACATATATGAATCAAATTGATGACTAAAATTTCAAGCAAGATTCTAGAAACAAGTAATGAAAATGATGTGTACAATGGTAATCCATCTACATGAAAAATTGGTTGAGTAATAATGGAGTGTTATTGAAATTTTATATTAATATGTAAACATATACCAGGTATCGTCTAAAAGTCATATTTAAAATAAAAGAACAGATGAATCTGGTAATAATCCTATTTTTCTTGGTATTGTTAGAAATCTAAAGGTTTATTAAGCATAGAATGCTTCTAATTCTTAATTCTTAATTGTGCCACATGAGGATTATATCTATGATATCAGATGATATTTCTTAAGGGCCTTTTCTATCAAAAAATCATGAAAGTTGAGTATTGCTAATTATGTCAGTTAGCATTATTATTTAGTTACATATGAACTACCAATGTTTTGGGCCCTTATATAACTATAGAAGAAAATATATTGAGAAGGTAAATATAAGTACTACTAGAAATTCAGTAAAATTAGAATGAATTAAATAACAAACATGGGACATATTGTATAACCCATAGTGTATATTTGGAAATATGTTCTAAAAGTTTATGTGAAATATGATCCTCTCATAAGTAGTCTAAGAGAGATTCTGATTCACAGGTACATTTTTGAACCATATGTTGGGAACCATTAGGACAAATTCTGCATAAGATGATCTGAGATGTAGGTGTGAGCCCATGTCTGATCTGTGAGTCATACTGTGTCATCCATCCATATTAGTTTCCATCTATCTAGGCTACACAGATAAAACTCCTGCATTGATTATTATCTAAATTCTAAGTCTTATGGTGAAACTCAAGGAGCTAACAAACCTGGGTGCTCACAAACCTTGATGTCATTTCAGCCAGAAATAAACACATGAAAGCAAAGATGATATATTATCTACACTGTTCTCTAAACACACACACACACACACACACACACACACACACACACACACACTGGAATCTGTGTAGCTCTCTGATGAAATAGTCTCATATTTTTACAAAGTAAGTTCAGCAGTCTTCATATATTCTAGGTACGCCTGCCTTTTAAACTCCTCAATTAGTACTCATGGTTTACCCATCATCCATAGCTCTGCCACAGGAAGTGATTTTTTTGTGCCTCCCATCTAGGATGTTTCTCCCTGAAAAATTTCCATCTTGGTTCTAAGAAGAAATTTATCAGTCCACATCAGACTTCTGTCACAAGTGCCTTTTGCTTTGAATTAATTGCACCTTTTATTTCATAGGATTAGAGAACTAATTTCATTTCACACTGAACTGTAGTTTTTTGTTTTTTGTTTTTTGTTTTTTAGGTAAGATATATATTGTCTGTTAGGTAGCTATGTCCTTGAGATAAAATAAACTACATTTCAGTGCTTGAATTCTCATCATCAAACCAGTCATGCTCAATAAGGTCTTACTCTTTTGAATTTATTAAAAATCTGATATTTACATACTTTGTAGTTTACATACTTTTTGCCATATGTGTTTTCACTTAATTGGTTGCAATGATGCAATGCAGCAGGTGTTTTTATATTGGTGATGTGGAAACTACAGTATTAGAAGAAACATAATTATCCTCAGTGCAACTCTACAAGTACCTGTGAGTTCCTGTTTAGTTATGCACAAATATACTCAGCCCTCAGAAAACAAACATATGACATCTTCACTTCTAAACTTCATGTCCTCAGTCCCTGACTATTGCTAACCAATCACCTGACATCTCAGAATCATATTTTCAAGCTTCACAGTATCCCACACCAACATGATTGATGATAAGGCTCTGACCTCATATTGGTTATCATTTCAATCTTATTCCAGAAGAGTCAGCACCATGATTCTGACTTATATGTCCAAGTCTTCTGGACTGCCATTTGATCGACATAGCACTTCCCAAATCTGAGGCACCCTTTGGAGATCATGGAAGATGAAGTGGCATATAAATATCTAAACGTACATTTATGTCAACACAAGAGATAACTTATCACCAGATTTTTTCCCTACTGTGCTGTGGTTTGGGTAAACTTACAGACAGTTGCAGAAAGGATGAGAAGAGATCTATCTATCTATCTATCTATCCATCTATCTATCATCTATCTATATATCTATCTATCTGTCTATATATCTATCTATCTGTCTATCATCTATCTATCTATATTTTAGAAAACTTGAAGAATAAATAGCTTGTTGAAAAGGGATTTCTAAAGTGGTTCTGAATTGTAAATGCCCAAAGTTCTGAAAGATCTTTACTCTGTAGCCAGTTACTCCTAGCACTTCTAGGGAAATCACAATGTATGCTTTTAAATTTACCTGGGCACATGAAACTAACGTTCTGGCAACTTCAGGAATCATTCTAGGTTTCATTATCTACCATTGTTAAATGGGAATTAAGTATCTACTTTGTGGATATTATAATAACATCACTTATTATTTTCATTGTGTGATGATGTATCTAAACATGGCATAGTGTCTGGCATATGTTAAATATCTAAGATATATAGTTATACTTGCTGTGGGGGGAATGAAATAACAAGCAATTTAGAATTCCAAGAGATTCAACACCTGTAAATTTCATCTCACCGTTTACAAAATCTCCAGGAAATGGGTCTCATTAGCCTTCTAATTTATAGACAAGGACTCAAACAGCGGTTGCTTTGGAGGTCTTCTTCATCACTAATATTTGTCACAGGTGATACTAACAAAGACTTAACTACTCTACAGCTAACCACTTACTACGGGCTTTCTCAGACTTTGCCTTTAAAAGTGACATGTGTTTTCAACCTTCTAATCTTCCAGAGGTGTTTTGAAGGTCGTATAGAAAACTATGTAAATGAAGATATCTCTTCCTTTTCCTGCCCTATGGACAGATCCTGAAGCCCTGGGAGTTATGAAGCTTACTTGTAAATTATCATCGACCACTGGCATTTCATCACTTTATCTCTACCTTGTCTTTGAGCTTTAACAGGTTGAAACTGATTGGCACAGCACTGTCTATCTTCCTGCTACTTCAGGGCAGAAACCACAGGGTGAAATCAAGCTGCAGACACAAGCAGCTCTAGCAGTGTGATAAAACTTAAATTACAGCTCGAAACAGATAGTGTATGCATTATATTAAAATGCCTTGGCTCTTATATCCAAGAAGAGAAACCTTGAAACTACAGTTTACAATCTCAGTGACTATGGATGGTGAAATACCTCCTGCGAATGAAATTCACATTCAAAATATATGACGAAATGACAATGAATGCTTCTGCAAAATCATTTCTAAATATTAGCTACAACCAATGCACCTCTTATACAGCAGGCATGGTTTCCTTTTTGAAGGTAGAAGCATTAATATTCATTATAGATAATAAGATTTGATAGCCAGAGAAGGAACATCAGCAAATCTGGTGATAACAGCAAGTTACTTTCTCAATGTTTAGGGAGTATCATGCTCTCATCTCATAAGTTACAGTTGACACTGAAAGTTATGTTCTTTTTAGACTATCCATTTTCTTCTATAAATGTACTCTTCTCATGGACCAATTGTCCTGGTTTTGTTATAGAGATTACCTTGTAATTGATGTTAGCCAAATGCATATTGTGGATATTATTATTGCTAGCCAGAGGGGTTCCCACCTAGGACACTTTCCAATGAGATTGAAGAGTCAAGGGAATAGCATTGCAAAATCAGTTTTATTAGCTTCTAAGTCAGAAGTGATACAGCCTGCATTTTCCATTTTTCTGAATCCATGCTCCAGTGGGTTATATCAGGTTTCACCTTTAACATCAGCCAAATAGATTTGAGGGGAGACAAATTGAGATTCAAAGGATAATATAGTTTTTGAAGATATAATAAAGCCTACTAGCATGGATTGAATAGCACCTTGGAGCAAGTGTAAAAAAATTGTTTAATACATTGAATTGGTGTCTGCTAGAACCACTTATTTAAAGTTCTTCCCATATTTTATTGGAAAGTGATACTTAAAAGGATTTATATCATGGCCAAAGAATCTCTTAAAGCTGGCCTTCTGTGCATGCAAACATTCAATTTTAACTCACCTTGTTTTTTGCCATAAAAAGGATTTATAGCATTTTCCCTTAAATAATCATTTACAAAAACAAGCAACCTTCTACATTTATAATGCCTGTACCACTCTGTTTTTTTCCTTTCACTTTTTTTTTTTTGCTAAGACAAAGATGCACTTTCTAAGAGTATATATTAAGTGGGCTAGTTTGAACAGAAATGAGACTATGGAATAAATTATCTATTTTCTTTTCTGGATGCATGAAGTCAGTAAAAACATTAGCCTCACATCCCTATCTTCTGTGCCTATCACTGATTTCCTACAGACTTTGTGGCCTTGGGTAAGGATCAACTTTCTGTTGCACCCATGGATTAGGGCAATGAAGCCAGATAACTCTTGTGAAGCACAGATGCTGTTCCAGACAGGCCCTGGAAGGCAGAGCAGAGTCTGCTTTATTTGTCTCTGTAGACTTCCTATATGCCCTGCAGCTGGTTTCCTCAGGTGGACTCTCTTTCTGTGGTTGTGTGCCCAGGTGTATCTTCAAAGATAAGAAAGAGTCCTGGTTAACTCAGTAGCCTTTTGCTGGAACATCTGTCCCCCATAGCTTGGTGTCAAGAATTTTAATGTGAAGAATTTTTACTTAACTGCAATTATGTATTTTGTGTGAAAACTGTTCTCAAATCCCTCCTTCTGTTTGCATTAGCATGTTTATTGAAAAAGGCAGGGACGGGCCAGTTCCTGTGTCTTGCTTCCAGCCAAATTATATTTTCTTTTCATGTTTTATTATTCTCCATACTTGTGTTTCATCTTCTCTTCATCCTTGCTCAGGTATGTATGGCAGCTAACAGCTTAAAGCTGCAAAACAAAGCAACACTGTTGACAAATGTTTATGCATTGCCCTGTGAATACATGATTTGGGGAGGATTCTGAATGGGACTTGATTCACTGAAATGATAAATGTTACTGTGATTCCCAGACTAAGAAAAAGAATCCTGAGACCGATGCTTAATATTGTGTCCAGGAAAGAGAATGTGAAGTATTTGTTTAGGCAGGAAAAGAGTAGATTGTTCACCAGTCTAGTTACTGCAGTCAGTCAAATTGGTATTCTATATCTGTATAGTTTCCTAGGTAATTCCTAGGAAGTTAAATAACATGGGAATTAGGATAGCATTATTATATGAGAAACTATACAGTGTGATATTTATTAGATAGACAGATAACTCATTTCCTTAAACCTACATTGTAGTCAATGGAACTGGGTGTGGACAGCAAGCACAGGAAGCTCGCTAATCTGGGGATAACTGAGAAATCAGTTTGTCCCTCACCATAATTGATCCTCTACTGATGTCAAATTATACTTTCTGGTCTGCCTTCAGACACCAACATTGCCATTAGAGGGCAGTACTAATGGATGGAGTGTAAAGGTTTTGAAAAAACTGTTTTTGCTTGAATTGCAAATTATTGAGCATCCTATTTCTCTTGTCAGAAAGATGGGCTGAGCTAATGAACTTCAAATTGTGAGTTCTAGATCATAAGCTTTTACATCTCCTGGAGTCTGGTTAGAAACAAGAAATAGACAGAGATGGAGCCATACAGAAGAAAAGCAGAGGGGCAGGCAGATACAGACATGATGCAGAGTACACAGGCATTTATTACAAAAGGACAAAGTACGCTAAAACAAAATTTTGACATAAAACTTCCAGAAAAACAAAACAAAACAGAAAAGACCAAAATTAACAGAGTCTAATCACAGACTAAGACATCTGCTGCTTTGTCTGACCCAGAATACAAATAGTCACTTATAAATTCTCCATCCTCCAGAAGGCATGCTAGTAATGTGGCTGCTGATAAAGCACTGGAGGAATTAGAAAACAAAAGCAAAAGACTGACAACCAAACAAACAATAAAAACCTCTTTACAACTTGGAAGAGACATGGGTAAGCAGCATGGGTGACTGCTGAGAGAGTGGCAGGAAGGCTCACACTTTCTGAAATAGCACCTTTCTCAGGTACCAGCTTCTTCAAACAGGATGTTTTTCAAATTATTGCTTTGGTTGAAGCATCTCCATTTTCTTAAATTTTTATCAGTAAATAAATTTGATAACATAGTCAATCAACAACGACCAGTATGCAAATATCAAAGGGGATAGGTTACAATGTTTTGCAACATAAAATTAATTTTTCAGTGTTATATACAAGATTTTAGAAGCATCCTTATGTGTCTTTATAAAGGTAATAAAGTCAGTGCTAGAAATCCCATAACACTGTGCCAATGTTAGTCACATGTGCTTTCTGGAATATTCATTCTACATAATTCCCCTTGACTAACAGGTAAGATGATAAAGGAAATACATTTTGGAAAGATGGTCTATCTTATAGTCACGCATATCACAATTGGCAGAAATAAGGAATGGTTTTGAAAAACCGTTTTCACCTCAAATTATTTGTTCAAATGATTCTTAACCCTCATGATATTCTTTGTATGACTGGGTCACAATTTTAGAAAGGTCCTTAGTAATATAACTCTTGGCAATACTTTTTTCTCTCATTGATTGTTTTCTTGTCACATCTTTGAGGGGGGAAATAGTTCTGGGACTTCATAGTCTACACAAACCATCTGGAAACAGAAAAACACAGAGCTGAGATTATTCTGAGCCAATTATTCTTGAGAATGGTCAGGGATTTAAATTTTTTAATCTTATAGTCTGACAAATAGACACTTTGAGTCATTTCTAAGAATATATATTGAAATACAAGGTAGAAAGTATTTTTCCTTTTGGAATCCTATCTTGATAGGTGTTATATAAGTAGAGAAGACAAGCTTGTCACATGTGTTCATTCAATCTTTTGTCACTTCTTACCCAGTTTTCTTCTTCCACCCTGGTTTGTCTATCCCAATCCTCTGTTTAGTCTGAGAGTTGTCTAGGCTCTATCACATTATTCTCTGTCCAGTTTTGTAACTTCTGGATTGAAGAACAGGAAGGAGATGAGCTTGAAGCTATCCTTTGTTCCTAAAGCATTCATGCCTTTCCAAGTCTTTGAGCCCACTTTGGCCTCATTTCCTGGGGACGTTGGAGAGTTCTGGAGCAAAGGATGCTTCTGTACAAACTGCTATTCAGATAAATGAATACTCATGTCACAGAACTCTCATGTCATAGTGGGGCAGTTGTATAGTGGAGTTCATCTTGCTCAATAACACTATGAGGCATAGTAAGGAACAGTTTAGGGTCATGTGATCATAAACATAAACACACTGTTAATTCAGTAGAAAGTTATTGAGGATCTACTGTGGGCCAGGGGCTATTGCAGAGCCTGGGAATTCTGCAAGGGAGAGTAAAGAACTTTCATGCAACTTATGTTCTAGGGATGTGAATCACAAAATAAGAGATAAGGAAGACACCTATTGTAAATTCTATGAAGAGAAACCAGGAAAGAGAATAAAGGATGCACTGGAGGAAACAGAAAGACATTGAATTGGAATTTTACCTAAGGGAGTTGAGGGAAATTTAAATGAGTAAAAGATGAAAGGGGTAAAAAGGATCCATTTAAATATGTGAGGAGGAAAGAATCCTAAGAAGAGGAGAGAGTAGGTGCAGGTACAAAGGCCCTGATATAGAAACAGGCTTGGCTCTTGCACAAATAGATAAAAGTACACAAGGCTCCTTAGCGGGGAGAAAAAAAAATCTCTCAAGGCCAGAGAAATGCCTAGGGACCAAAATCTTAGCATCCCATTGGCCACTGTGATTCCCTTTGCTCTTTACTTAGAAGAAGTTGTGAAATCACTGAAGATCAGGTGCAGAAGAGTGACATGACCTCCTGTATGCTAAAAGGCCACTGAGCAATTTTACTGAAGTAAAGTCAAAGGGACTTCATGGTCAACATGGGCCAACTAGTTAGTAAACTACCCCAGGCTTTAGAAGAAGATGGTGATGACTGAGAGCAGTTTAAACACAACAAAGGCAGTGTGCAGTTGGCTGTCCATTTTAAAGTTAAGCTCACCAAGATCTCCTGAGAGACTGAAGATGCAATTAAGATTCTTACATGCTTCCATGTATTTGAGTTTGGCTCTGTAGATGAATATAACTGCAACCAGCCAAGAAGGGAATGTTATAGACAGAGAAATATTAGGGTTTAAAGATGGGAATTGTTTTTTTTCATTTTAAGTTGTGATGCTCACATCAAGTATCAATTTCTGAGCAAAAGTCTACAGTGTGCAGACATTTTCAAAGTTGTGAATAGGAGAAGGGAAGTTACATGTTTAGTAGTGAGAAAATGCATGGATATTGACTTCAGACAACTGTGGCTAGGAAATTTCTCTCTAACACAAAATTGGTAACAGGGTCTCTAAGTTTACTCACAGACTTAACTTCTGTAATTAGTTTTACACTGTAGCCACTAGCAGAATTTAAAGCAAAAGACCCCAAATAACCAGGTAATTGCCTTTTAATTCCACACTGACTTCCTTCTTTATCTATTTTCCATGTACTTCTCACCTCACACACCTACTAGCTTCCAGTCTCAGCTATCCAAGCTTGTAATTAGCTACACTTTACAAAAGGTTCATTAATCCTTTTTAATATTTCTCTCCTATCTGCTTTGGATTCTAAATGTTTTTTTACTTGGCCTCTTTTTAGGCTCCTCCATTTCTTCTGTTGTCTAGTGCTCAAAACCTTTGTGTAGACTAAATGGCTGAAGGACTTTTCAAATGAGCTTCCCTCTGTCTCATTCATAGTTAATTCTAGCTATTCACTATGGGCTTCTGTGTAATGAACTCTACATTGGACAACCTGTTTCTTTAATAGTTCAGTTAATTTTCTCTTATAAGAGATAAAGCAGAGCAGTTTTTCTACAAAGGTAAATTGTTTCTGTTTCTTAAATGCTTCAGCTCCTGATTTCTCAGCATCAAATTTATTTTTTAAAAAGCCCCTATTTTTTTTTTACATTTTTTAAATTTAGATTTGAAACAAGCTTGTTTTACATGCCAATCCCAGTTCTCTTACTCTCCCTTCCTCCCCTATCCCCCACCCCACCCCTTTCTTATCCCCTTTCTGCTCCCCAGGGAGAGTAAGGCCTTCCATGGGAAATTCTCAAAGTCTGTCATATCCTTTTGAGTAGGGTCTAGGCCCTCCCCCATGTGTCTAGACTGAGAGAGTATCCCTCTATGTGGAATGAGATGCCAAAGTTCATTCATATACTGGGGATAATTACCGATCCATTACCAGACACCCCATAGACTGCCCAGTCCTCCTAACTAACACCCACATTCGGGGTGGGGGGGTCTGTGTCAGTCCTAAGCTGGTTTCCCAGGTATCAGACTACGGTCCATGAGCTTCCCCTTGTTCAGGTCAGTTGTTTCTGTGCATTTCTCCAGCCTCATCTTGACCCCTTTGCTCATCACTCCTCCCTCTCTGCAACTGGATTCCAGGAATTTGGATTAGCGTTTAGCTGTGGGTATCTGCTTCTGCTTCCATTAGCTACTGGATGAAGGCTCTATGATGGCGCATAAGATAGTCATCAATCTCATTATCAAGGAAGGGTATTTAAGGTATCCTCTCCACTATTGTTTAGTTTGTTAGTTGGGGTCATCTTTGTAGGTCTCTGGACATTTCCCTAGTGACAGATTTCTCTTTAAACCTGTAATGGCTCCCTCTATTGTGATATCTCTTTTCTTGCAAAAGGAAAAAAAATCTTTTTAGAAGTGGCCATTCTTTTCCCAGGCACCTCCTGAAGTGGAAGCATTGAAAATGTAGAGATCTAGGGCCACAGCATGTGGGCAGTGTCCGTTTGAAAGTGTTCCTGGAAAGGTCTGTTTCAAGACAAGAAAATTTATGATGGGTCTTTCCTATATTAGAGCTGCAAGGTTTTGTACCATCTGTGAATGTAAAAGGCTGTTATAACGATAATAACAACTTCCTTGATTTTCTGATGCTTAAGGAAAATGGGGACAAAACAAAGAATGTGAAGAAATGGTCACCATGTCCAAATCGCCTGTTTCCCTGTTCCCAGAATCTAAAACTATTGTGTCACTATGGCGGTGGGTTAGTTTTGAGCTACAACTCAATCCTTCTCACATCTCTTTCATGTCAAAATAGTCCCCAGTTTAAAACCAAAGGGCTTTCAAAGTGATTTGGGGTGAATACTTCATTCTTAATTGCCTGTTGGGAGAAACTATCTCTTTACCATTTAAAATTGAGAGATGGGGTTGAAAATAAGAAAATGAAAACAAAGCAGATAGTTATAATAGTCTGTGTCCATCAAGAGAAACACAGCAAGACCGTTTGTTCAAGGAAGTTTACAGTCAGAATGACTGTAACTTTGTGTTAGCTGCAAGGCTTTCCCACCAATAGTTACTGAAGTCAATCTTCAGCAACTTCCCAAAGTAAAAACTGTAAAAGCACTGACCAATTCACCATAATAATTAGGAAAGAAGCAAGAAGTGAAAGTTTATTAAGGTTTAGTACTTTACCGGTGCCTAATATTCCCCTGAGAAGGAAAAGATTGAAGTACTCACGATCCCATGAAAAAAAAAATCCATCTGCATCCAGCACCTTCTTTCTCCTGCTCTCCCTCCCTTTCCTACTTCCTCTGTGCCTCACCATCTCCCTTTTTGACACCTCCCCCCATGTGTATGAGTGAGGAACATATGTGTACATAACGGATGCAGACACTGATATGGGGAGAGAGAGAGAGGGAAAAGACTAGAAAGGGGCACAGTCAAGAGACAAGCAAAAGAATTGAGGTGGTTTTCCCTTCTCTAGTGCATGAATGAGAGTGCCTAGAGAGATGGGTTATTATAATTGAGAGTTCATAGATTGAGGCAGAGTTATCATACTATTAAAATTGTTCAAAATCTTAGCAACACAGACATCGTGATGCAGTGTGACCAAGGAAACTGTGTTTTCAGTTACTCAGCTTCACCTTGATTATGATGACAGGCTGTCTGGCTCATTACCCCTAACCTCCTCTCCTGAGTGGCTTGGAGGAAGGGAAAACTCCCAAAATTGTGAAAATTAGTGAACTTTCCCCACAGAGAGGAGATTCGTAGGTCATCATGAGGAATTTCACAATGATCCATAATCTCTCCAATAAATTTTTGAAAACACTGCATCATAATTGTAAATGAAAGGTCCCATAAACAAACAATCAAACGAACACACACACACAAAAAAGAATCTTTTGCAAGGCTGATTAACTACATAGAATGGCAAATACTGTGGAATGATTGGAATGTTACAAGTCCAGAGTATGATTATAACTTTCCTTGGGCTGTTTGTAACCCCTTAATCGTCATTCATTCCATACCTCTCTGTCTGATACAACATATTAGTGATTAACAGGTCAAACCTTTTGCAATGTATTAATATATCAGATCCTGATTTTCCAAGCCAAAAAGCTTAGAGGGACTGGAGAGAGGGCTTAGTGTGTAAGAGGGCTTGCTGCTTTCCCAGAGTTTACTTCCCAATACCCATGCCAGGATTCTCATAACTGCTCATAAATCCATCAATATGACATTTGTTTATCTTTCTCTGGCTTCTGTCTGTACTAACACATATGTGGCACATATACATTTATAAAAATATTAAAATACATGTCCTTTTAAAAAGTGTTACCAGATAGGATCTGAATCCTATAGGAAATTCCTCACTTTAATCCACCTACCTAATCTTTCCACTAATGAATTTGGAAAAAAAAAGCCTTAGTTTATGATTTTCATTGTTCTGATACTATAAAATCTTCATCAAATAGTTACTGTATTAAAACATCAAATTTTGGATAAGATGAATCTGTAGTTCCCGAGACATTGGTCACTTATTGGATCCAGAGAAACTATCTCTTCTTCTTCTTGAGACAGAGTTGTGCTTTTAATGTTGACACAAAGGGCTCTAAAATTCATATGATGAATGCTAAATTAAATTGTGATAGTTCTAAGACAAAAGTTCTTCTGAAGTTGGCCAGGTCATGAGAGTGGAGCCCTCATGAAAGGGTTAATGTCTTTATTAAAGAGAACCCACAGAGTTGTTAATTTTCCTACCACATAAGAGAGGACACAGCTAAAGGACATCCTTTAGGAAGTACAAGGTATCTCCCATAAGACACCAAATTTCTCAGTATCCTGATTTTGGACTTCACAGCCTCCACAAATATATGGAACAAGTTTCTGTTTTTCATAAATCACCAATCTATAGCTATTGTATCAACCAGAGCAATATAAGCCTCTGGCAGCTGTGACTGTCTGTTTATCCAGGATGCAGGTATTAAGGTAGCAATTAAGAGTTTAGGAAGGACAAACTACAGGGAAGAACCAACTAACATGATAAAAGTTGGTTTTTAAAAAAAGGATTAGGGGATTATTAGAATTTAAAAGCTAATGTATTAAACAAATGTCTGTTATCTTGCTTTGCACTGGAGTGACCAAATCATATGTGATTTCCTAAGTGGAGAAAGGAGATGATGTTTCTCTTTTTCATATGGGTGCCAACTAGCATGTTGGAGGCATTGTGTTTTCAGCATCAAAACAGTTGCTTAGTCACTGTTAGTTTCCTAATTCTTTTAAGAGAGATGGCCAGTCCCAAACCATAGCCCCCGGGAAAGAGTTGAAAAGACCTCTTGAGAAAGGTCTATGACAACGTTTGCCCTCGGTATGTCGGCCGTGCTTTCCTCAGATGTCCATGGGTAAACACAGACAATGAATGGAAAAGATGCTGGTCACAGAGGTGAAAGATTATGTTCCTACTTTTCTCCACAGAGTAGGAGCATGAATATCTGCATTTTTTTGGTACTAAACTCAGAGGTCAATCTTGTATCTGCCTCTAGCTCAGATCACTTATATATGCTGCTAAGAGCCTGGATCCCATATCTGTCACCTGTGACCTCATTCTCTGACATCCCACATAAAACAACTGAACTCATTTATCAGACATTCCTTCCTTCTTGTTTTATTCTCCCTTCCCTTCCTTTATCACTTTTTCTTTTATTGCTTTCCAGGAAACTTGATGAACACCTGTGGTATACATGCTGGGTGTAGAAATATCACAGGAGCACAGGAAAAGTTCATAGGATATGTAAATGCCACTAACAGCCTCAATGAGAAACCAAGCAGTAATACCACTATTTTAATTTTATTTTACCTTTACAGGTCCTGAATATTTAATCTCTCTCTCTTTTATAAAGCATGGTCATTTCCTGATTGACTTGTAGAGGTAGCAACTTCTTCATCTTATTTGGATTCACTGACTCTTTGGATCTCTTTTGTTGACTCTTCTTTCTCTACTTGACTGGTAAATGTTGCCTTCTCCATCTTATTTGCTACCTCAGGACCTCTTCTAGACCTAAGTATTTAAATGAAATAGCTTTACAGATGATTCCCAAATTAGTATAATCATCCTTGACCTCTCCACTGAAAACTGGTTTGCATGTCCAATTATTCACTACATGCTTAAATATGTACTTCTAAAATAAATCTCAGTCTTAGGTCAGGCAAACCTAAAGACTTCTTTATTTATCTTCCTCATTGTGTCTTGCTAAATAAACATTTGCTCCTCAATGTTCAGTATCAATATTTTCACATGTGTCAAGCCTGAAATGTGAAAGTTGATCTCTCAAGTGTATATATGTAAGTGATGTGTAAGTGTGTGTGTGTGTGTGTGTGTGTGTGTGTGTGTGTGTGAGAGAGAGAGAGAGAGAGAGAGAGAGAGAGAGAGAGAGAGAGAGTGTGTGTACAGTGAGAGACTCACCTACATAAATTCTATCATACATGTGTGTGGCCACTGGTTTATCTGTTACCCTTTGCTTTGCCTTTTCACATGTCATATCTTGTCTTTGTATGAGTGCATACACACACATTTTCATGGTGATATTTTCATCTTTAGTGTGGAAAAGTTAGCCTAAAGCAAATTGCTGTATTGATACTTTTCAATGTGTCATCCAATTGTTTTACAGAACATGATATTTTAGAATGGTTAATGTTTGCATACTCTGAGCATTTTTTCCTTCAGTTTATCATTTTGGCCACCATGGTCACAATATGTACACAAAGAACTTATATTGGACACATGGATTAACGTCTCTATTTTGAAAAGACATTTTATGTATTATCATCTTTGAAGTTGTTTGATCCTTCTCAGGGGAAGCAAGATTTTATTCAAGCACCAACTGAGATCATACTAAAAACATTAAAAATGTGGGGTAATTGGGAAAACATAGGGGACATTAATGAGTATGTTAGAACACATAGCAGAGAAGAGCTAGCATTTGATCATTACCAACATAGTACAAATTTAATTTATTCCTAGAGGAATAAAGATGAAAAGATAGATTACCCTATTGCTCTAAAAAATTTATGCCAAGAATTTAAATAGTTTGTGGTTTTCTCTATGCTACAACTAATGCTATAAATATGAGTTCATTCCCATGCTTTCTTCTCGGTGTTCCCCTCCATTCTTAGCTCTAGGAACCAGTCTCAGATTCACTAATTCTACCCCTAAATTTGCAATAGTATTTCTTCACAAAGTATGTTACATGATTTTTAGTAAGAACTTAGGCATGTTTCCCACTTCAGGTTTTTACTTAAATGGACAATGCAATTAAGGGTTTCCATGATTTCTTATATATCACAAACACATAATATAGAAAAAAATTAACTTAAGTGAGATACCAAATGTACTTTTGACCCATTATTATGACTTTTTCACTATTCTTTTTTAAAAATCACTAAGAAGAATAGCTAATTTTCCACTGTTTTTGGCAGGGTAGTGTAACAACTACAGGATAAATGCACAATGTGAGCATTTTATTATTACTGTAGACATGATTTAGTGTAAAATAGCTAGCTAGAGGTATTTAAAGAAATATCAGTAAAAGATTTTAAAGAAGTGTATGTGTGTGTGTGTGTGTGTGTGTGTGTGTATGTGTGTGTGTGGGGTGTGTGTGTGTGTTTTGTGGGTGGTGGTTAGAAGTAAATCTCAGTTGTCATTCCCTAAGAGCCATGCAATTTTTGTTTGTTTGTTTGTTTTGTGTTAAGAAAGAGTCCTAGTACCTGAACTGCTAATTATGATAGGCTGGCTGCTCCGTGATGCTCAGGGATCCTCCTGGCTCTATTTTGTTAGCACTGGAATTACCAGAAATCTCTACCATGACCAACTCCTTTTGTTTGAGTTCTTGCATGGAACTCAGGTTCTCAAGCTTGAACCACTTTCCTAATGGGTGCCACTCCATGCTCATTTGTAAAAATGTTTAGAGGAAGTGAGATGTGGAAATATACTAAGCACATCAAAACTCATAATGAGTCACAATACTCAGAGAGCAGAGGATTAAACATATTTCAGAAAATGATTAATATACAAATATTTTTGATACTAATTTCTTTTGTTGAGTTAATAATATATCAAATCACCTGAAATGTTAATGGCTTATACTGGCAGCAATCATTTTCCTACCCCTCATCTATTCTTTTGGCCAATGATTGAGAAAGAATTTGCAGCAGTTGCAGTTCAGATCCTTATGTGAGTCTTGTGAAGGCTGAAACTGTGACCACAGTAACAAGGAACTGTCCAGATATTTCCTCCTAGTCTGTGCCCCTTCACATATTTTACGTAGTTTAGGTTAGTCTTCCTGTGGCCAGATAACTTAGACAGTAGCTCATTTCAGACTGAGTGGCCTGAGAATGAAACATGGAAGTATAGAGCAATTTTATGCTTTGCTTTGAAATTTCAGTTTCTATTTTTCTTCAAGTTATAGCTCAAGGTAATTACAAGGGCCATTCTATTTTCAAAGAGAGAAGAAAAAGTCAATGTCAAACTATAAGAATACAGGTAATGGGAGATATTTTGGGGGTCATTTTAGGAAAAATTAAATACAGCAAAATCTTCTATGATACCAGAACACAAAACAGAATAATAGTCACCACAAATAAGCCATACAGTTGAAAATATAAATTAGTAATATACATAATACAGTGGAGGTTGGATAGATGGCTCAGTGTTTATAAATGCATAGCTGAGTTTGGTACCCAACACCCCCAATTTTGTGTGGATCACATTGCCTGAAATTCCAGCTCTAGAGAGGAACATGATCAATACCTATGGTCTCTAAGAACACTTGCATTCTTGTGCACAAGCTCCCACACTGAACCTAACTTAAGATAATAAAATGTAACTACTATATTTACCACAATAATGGTAGAAAATGCTGTGTGTTAAACACTTCTAAATGATTTACAAATATTAATGTAATGTAATCTATCACATTACGCTCATAGACAGAACTAAAACATAACTACCTTAACATTTCCTAAAAGAGAAAAAAGTCTATCTTCAAATATTAGGGAAAAAATTATGAAAGTAAACAAAAAGAAAACTGTATAAATACTACCTGAGAAACCTACCACTATGCACCAAAGGAGAGGAAGAGTGTCTCAGTAATTCATGATACTACAGAGCACTCAGAAAATAGTTCAGGTAGAAAGCAACAGTCAGTCACAAAAGAATTTGTGAAAATACTAAATGTTTGAGTTTAATGTCATATGCATGAGGGACAAAAAGTAGATTCTATAGGAAAATACATGCAATTTGGTAATTATTAATTAGATCTTCCATATTTAATGATGTTCAAGTCATCTTCATTAATCTCTGTCAACCATGTTAGTACATTATGGCACTAATAATGTAAATTCAAGAAGATGAGTTAATTTTCATGCCTAAAATTGTGTTTATGATTTTACAAATACTTTTTGAGTTTTTCTTCCTTTAGGACGAGAGAGGGAAGCTCTCTTAATTTGGAAGAAGAAACCAAAATCCACATTTTAAAAATGAATCACATAGGCTTTATCTGGGGTGGCATCTTCATAATACAAAAAGAGAATTAGTTCTGTAGTTTGGACCAACAGTTTCCCGAAAGCTGGTACTATCCTCTTGTAGAAAAAAGAATCCACTATTTACATAAGTATTCAAAAATACCTCTAAATTATGTCTCAAAATTCACTACTCAGCTAGGACAAAATGGGTGCAGAGATATGACTCAAACTCCGCAAGATGTTCTTGATAAAAATTTGCATGCAAGTTTTGTTGTCCTGTGAAGTTGAATCCTTCCAAACTGATACATAGGGTAGTATATAAGGAACCCAAATGTTAGTAAGCATGAAAGGTCTCAGCATCCATAAGTTTTTATGTGGAAGTAGTACTGTAACTTTAAATTCTAGTGACAAAATATTTGGGGAAAAGTATTAAAGTAATTCCAAGTGAGTTTTGTTAAAAACAGAGGCCAGTTTCTATATACTTGAATACTAAGTTGATGGTGCAGATAATAGCTTTTAAAAAGGGATACAAATTGGAAAGGAAGAAGTCAAACTTTCACTATTTGCAGATGATATGCTAGTTTACATAAGTGACCCAAAAAACTCTACCAGGGAATACCTACAGCTGATAAACACCTTTAGCAAATTGGCAGGATACAAGATTAACTAAAAAAAAAAAAAAAATCAGTAACCGTACTATATGCAGATAATAA